>NC_056736.1:407002809-407322809 GCF_019279795.1 Protopterus annectens
AAATCAGTGACATTCAACAGAAAAGATGGATAGTCCTTCAGTTAACTTTATTTCAATAAAAATAAGCAATTTTTTTCACTCAAACCATATGTGAACGTCTTCAGACTCTTCACCCACAGTAACAGCTCTGTTTAACATTTTAAATATAAAACAAAGACGGGTACAAGACCAAACTACCTTATTTAAATAACTCATTTTAACCCAAAAGATAGTTAACACTTAAGATATTACCTATCTAGTCAAAGCTTTTAATGCTAAAATAGGCTTCACACTGCAGCAGTCATTCAACTCAGGATAAAAATAGGCATTAAAAATTGTCATACTAACCTTTTCTTTTGCAAATAAAGTTCCCAAGGCCTTCCCCACACCTTTACTGGGACATGATCAGTGACCAGATTAAAAAAAAATACTCATATTCACATGTTTAGCTAAGACATTAGATAAATTCGTTTTTTGTGTGGAAGATTTTCAATCCATATATATCTAGTTAATCACTGTATATTAGTCATATCAGATAATGGTAGTAGGAAGTAGCGAACATAAACTCGTCCTAAGTAAAAAAAATAAATACATAATTTAAAATTTTGTACAGAATTACTAAGAATTCGAAAGTAATCCAAGTAGGGTAGGCAGTCTGTTTCCAGTTGAAAATCCTTTATTAATTACACAGACTCCAGTCGAAAATCCTTTATTAATTTTCAACTGGAAATTCCCCTACTGTTATGGCAGTCGTAGTGTGGGTCACTTACAAAAGTGCGAGTGTCCGTTCCTAGTGGCAGCTAAGAGAACAGTATGCAGTCATGGTGGATGATCAGAAAGGAGTAGAGGTGAATGCTGACTTCATGCAGTTACTTGATGAGAAAGAAGGGTTCGTGAAGGTGAAAGGAGAAGCAGATTGTAGTGAGGATATAGAGGATTTATTTCAAAGGTAGTTATTTAAGGAGTTGAAACAAGAAGTTAGAGACAAAGGGATTACAGTTACAACCCTTCTGTTGGGAGAATTGCAGGATAATATATTAAAAGACTTAGTAGAGCAGAGTGAGATGGAAACAGGGAAATAACTGTCATGGAATGAAATGCTGGAAAGAATACATCAGAAGGAAGGAAAGAAAATAAAGAAAATGGAGAAGAGGAAGATCGAAGCAGAAAAAAAATTCATATTAAGGATTCAGAGTAAGGAAGAGTCTGAAATAGGCAGGTATGAAATATGGGACAACTTTGTTGTGCCTTTAGGGATAAAGGCAAATGAGATGCGAGACTTCATTTTAATAAAGAAATACACTTGTGACATTTTTCTGAGACAGCTAAATGTTAGAAACTTTCTTGGCAAAATATGAAAAAAAGTTATCCATGGAATAAATATGTTCAGACTTTTTTTCTGACGGGCACAAAAAAAGTTAATATTCAGTTTTGAACTTCAGCTGAAAGAGGGACTGGACTGGTTATGTATTTGTTAAAGAATCATTGTAAGGAATAAAGTAAAGGGCATCTCTAAAGTTATAGATAGCAGAGGACTGTGGAGAATGGTTCTCTGACTATTTATGCTTAAACAGTACATTGAACCATGACACTATCCTTACCCTGTATGGAAATGGTTCTGGACAACAGTTTTATCACTTTTGAGGGGCACTTATTCAAGCAGGTGAAGGGGGGGGGGCAATGGGCGCATGTTGCGCACCGTCATTTGCTAACATTGTATTAGCACATTGGGAAGACCTCTACGTAATGAACTCTGAATTCAAGGACATGTGGGTACTATATGGACGGTACCTGGATGATATGGTCTTATTTTGGCATGGGAGCGAAGATGACCTGAATAGGTTCTTCGTTTACATCAACACCACCAACAACTTTTTGAAATTTACCATGACCAAGGACCCTAACACCTTGAATTATCTGGATGTTACTATTAAGAAAGATTACTTTAAGGGTAGGTTTACTTCGCACCTTTATAAACAATCTACCTATTCTAACTCTTAGTTTCATTTTGAGAGTTGCCACCCTCTGCATCAGAAAAAATCCCTTGTCAAGGGTCAATATGTGAAATTGGCCAGAATGATTACTGACCAGGATGTTTTTATTAAGGAATGTGATGTCCTAATGGGTATGTTGCAGAAAAGAGGTTACCCCTTTAACTTTGTCAATGACATAGCTGAAGAAGTCAAATCAAAAAGAGCTGGGGGTATTTATTCTACACTCTTGGAGAAGCCTGAAGGTTTGAATAGAACCTCTGGTTTTGTAAAAACTGACAGTTTTACTAGGGCATGTATCCTGCCCTTCACCAGGGATTTTTTTAACATTAGAAGCATCATTTATGATTTTTGGACCATTTTTTGTTTGGATGAGAAGATCAACAAAAGATTGGAGGAAAAAACTCTTGTGGCTTACAAAAAGGGCACCTCCTTGAAAGGCCTGGTAGAGAGAAAAAAGTGAAAGGCAGGCCTTGGTGGAACTTTTAAATGTGGGAGGTGTGGACAGTGCCCCTATATATTGAACACTGATTCCATCAGGAACTATGGTAAAATTATTAAGAAGTGTTACTGTTACACCAAGGGAGTGGTATATATTGCAACCTGTATGGTATGTGAGGGGTACTATGTGGGGAAGACAATCAGAGACCTCAGACAAAGAATATATCAACACAACTGTGATATACTAAAAAACAAAGAAACCAATGCTTTATTTAAGCATATAAAGGAACATCCAAAACATTATTTTTAATTTTTTGTACTTGAACAAGTAGACCTGGGTCCACAAGTGGGGCCCCAATGATGACTTCCTTGAATATTTAGAGCTCAAGTGGCAGATTAAATTAAATGCATGTCAACCACCTGGGCTCAATGACAAGTTATCCATTAGTTCTGTATTAAAACTAAAATCAGCTTTTTTATGTGAATTTATTCAAGATCTGTGATGTTAAGTTGTCTATCTCGCCTTCATTCTTGCTGGATGGGTTCGGAGCCGACCTCGGCTCCGACGCGGCCACTGTAAAAGCTCGAGAGTTGGTTCCACCGGCTCGAGGCTCCCCTTATATCCCACAATGCTAGGCGAGAGTTACCTCAGATCTCGTTTGCCGCTACAGCTATCGAGGTGTTGGTTTTCTACCGGTTCTTGGTAAGTGACTTTTCTTGTGAAGTTAGTCTATTAAAACCCCTTTAATTTTAATATTTTTACTTATTTCCCTTAGTTTAGAGATTTTTATCCCCTTCTAAAAATTCCGTTTTTCCCTCAAGAACTTTAAGTTCTTCCCTTGGGCCTACAGGCCTTTTTTCTTTCCCTAGTGGAGTGTGTGTGTGTTATTTCTTATTTTAAAACCTAGTTAGTGGTTTATTATAATTTAAACTTGACAGGGTGTAATTAGTGTGTTTGTGTGTGTGTGTGATTACACCTTTAGAGATGTCTAAAGAAGCAAAGGTCTCGATTCAAGAAGTGTGATGCGTGCTGTCAGAAAATGTCTCTGACAGACGCTCACACTTCTTGTGTCTACTGTCTGGGACCTTTGCACCTGCAGGACTCCTGTGCTGTGTGCCATGGCTTCAGCCCCAGGGTCCTGCAGGAAAGAAAAAATAAATTAATTTTAAGGGGCTTACTCAAGCCAGAGGATTCCCTTTCTGTATCTACAGGAAGCCCTCTAAGGGATCTAGGTCTTCGGCTCCGGCTAACTGAGCCGAGACCTAAGGTTTCTAAACCTATGTACATCGGCTCGGCTGGAGCCGATGAGTCTCAGTCCACAGTTTCTGTGGTTCCTCGGCTCCGGCTGGAGCCGAGGTATTAGAAATTCCCGTGTCGGCTCTGACCAGACCTTCGGAGCCGACAACTAGGAAGAGGTCCAGGTCACCATCCCTTGGCTCCGTTCATTCGGCTCCAGGATCTCCCTGCTGTCTGAACGGAGCCAAAGATCTCACTCCTCTAGGTCATCGAGGCTGTCGGATCATGACCTTCAGAGGGTAGTGAGTCGACTTCTTAAGTCCGAGGCACTGGCCCAGATGCTTCAGAGCCCGACTCATCAGTCGATGCCTGCCCCGTCCATCAATATATTCCTCCTTCGACTCTCTTGAGCTCGGAGCCGGGTCGCCGGAACCGAGACTGTGATAGCGGCGGAGCCGATACAATTGTCTTCGACTCCGTCGTCGGCTCCGATTTCTTCCTTGGAAGAATCTCGGCGCCGGACTTCCCTCGTCGGCTCCGCGGGGGGGGGTGGCATCGGGCCCTTGTCCGACCCCCCTCTCCCTCTCGGTGCTTCGGCGCTGGTAAGTTCGGCTCCGACATCGGCCTCGGAGCCATCACTGTCGGTGCCGAGGGAGGTTCTTAGCTTCTCGGAGCGGGACCTCTGGCTTTGCCTGACAGGGATGCATTGGAGGTCATGCGGAGTGTGTTAGAGCCTGGCTCTACTCCACAGTCGGCTCCGTCCGCCTCCCTCACGGTGCCTCAGGTCAAGTCCACTCACTCCCTCATCCCGGACCGCAGAGAGCCAGCTCCTCAGGAACCCCATGTGGGATTTCATCCTCTTCGAGGCCTCCTGATTTGGCAGAAGAGCCCCCTCGGCAGAGGAAGTGTAAGAGGAAACACATTGACTCACCTGAGTCCATCACGTCTGACACAGATTTAGATGATTCTGAGGGTTCCCCCCGTTCCCCTTCTGAAGATGTCTCATTTGCAAACATTCTAGAGATCCTGAAGCAGAGGGAAATTGGCCAGCCCTCAACCCTTCGGAGGATGAATCTGTGTATCTTGAGGCGCTTGGCTCTCGCCCTTCCACCTCCTGGGTGTCGCCGCCCTTTGACCCCCTCATGCAGGTGGTTGCTAAGAAGGCATGGACGGCTCCTGATTCAGTGGACCCCACTCCCAGGAGACCCTCCAAGTTCATAACGGCACCAGCAGACAAACAGTTCTTAACAAAAGGAGTTTCTGTGGATGCTATGGTGGTAGCTGCTGCCACTAAGAAGGAGCTAGCTGATCCTTCAGTACCTGTCCATCCACCTAACAAGGAATCTAGGTCCATGGACAGGTGCGGGAAGCGGATGTTCTCATCAGCGACATTTACCATGCGTCGCTGAACTACCTATGCCATTTTACTGCGTCTTCAAAGGGACTTGATCAAGGAAGCGAGTGAAATGTTAAAGGACCCTACAGCTGCGGGTTTTCAAGATAAGATGAACACGCAGCTGGCTACCCTTAACTCCATAACCAACTCCTCCATGCGTCTTTCTTACGCGGCTGATGGAGCGAGTAGAGCCGAGGGACAGGTGTGGCTCACGAGGCATGCCTGGATGCGGCTATGCAATTGCGGACCCCTTCAAGACGCCTTTCACTAACTCCCGTTTGATGGATCATCTCTTTGGTCCTCAAGTGAAAGAAACCTTGACTAGGTGCGAAACTGATGGCAAGACCCTTTCTGCCGGAGTCCGTTTTTCTACTCCTTCTAGGCCTTACCCCAAAGGCCAGAAAGGTGGAAAGATGTGGTTCCGTAAACAATCTCAAGGGACTTCGCCTGACGCAGAGTCGTTTTCCCGCCAGAGGCAGAGGCGGGAATAACAATGGTAGACGCCGCCCTAGGGGCAGGGGGTCCGTGAGAACCAGGGCAATCGGGAAGCCTTCTCTGACAAGCCCTTTCAGCATCCCTGAGGTGTTGCCCGACTGCCCACCTTCGGAGGCAGTCGGGGGAAGATTGTCACTGTACCCAGAAGCCTGGCTATCCCTGACTCAAGACAAATGGGTACAGTCCGTCATTTCCGAAGGCTATTCTATCCCCTTTCTTCGCATTCCAAACCAATCAAAAAAATCCTTCCAGATGTTCCACCGCTCAAAGGGATCTAGCGGTTTTGGAAATTTCAAAACTGCTTGCAAAAGAGCAATTCAGCCAGTTCCAGCAGACCAGCAAGGATCCGGAATCTACTCAAGGTTCTTTTTAGTTCCAAAGAAAACAGGGGACTGGAGACCAATTTTGGATCTCAGTATCTTGAACAGATCAGTCAAGAAAACAAGATTTCGGATGGTCACGCTGCAATCCATTCTTCCCCTCTTGGGCAAAGGAAACTGGATGTGCTCTATAGACCTTCAGGATGCGTACTATCACATAAAAATGAACAGACGCTCCAGAAGATTCCTCCGCTTCAGGCTGGGAACCAGTCATTTTCAGTTCAGGGCCCTGCCCTTTGGTCTCACCACTGCCCCCCAGGTGTTTACCAAATGCATGGCAGTGGTAGCTTCTCACCTGAGACGACAAGGATTCCAGGTGTTTCCATATTTGGACGACTGGCTCCTCACAGCTCCCACCAAGCATCTCCTTCTGATGGCCAGGGATTACACTTTTCGCATTTGTCAAAAGCTAGGCATTTCAATAAATTGCGAAAAGTCTGTTTTGTCGCCTTGTCGTACTATTACTTTCATAGGCGCAAATCTAGACACAGTAGACATGTCTGCGAGACTAACACATCAGAGAATAACAGACATTCACAAACTGGTCTCACTCCTTTTCAACAACAACAGAATCAAAGCCAGGTTAGTTCTGAAAGTGTTGGGAATTATGGCGGCCATACCTCTGCTTCCATTAGCCAGATTCCACATGCGGATCCTTCAATGGATGCTCTTTACGCAATGGTCATATCAGGAACTTCCAATGTCTCACACCATTATGATCACGCAAGCGTGCAAAAATCATCTCATGTGGTGGATGTCTTCCCCTCAGCTCTTGTTGGGAAGACCCTTTGTTCCACCCCCTCCGGTTGCTACTCTGACAACGGATGCCTCCCTGATCGGGTGGGGGGGGCATTATCAGGGCAGGACGGTCCAGGGCACATGGCAACCAAACGAATGCCACTTGCACATAAATGTTCTGGAGATGAGAGCAGTGCTTTTAGCGTTGCAAGCCCTTCAAGACTCTCTTCCCTTGGGAACGATTGCAATCCAGACAGACAATATGTCTGTAGTGTGGTACATCAACAAACAAGGCGGAACCAGGTCATACCCCCTGTGTCGAGAAGCACTCAGACTGTGGCAATGGGCGATTTCTTCTCAGCGGTTTCTGATAGCAACACACATCCCCGGGAAGTCCAATCAAATTGCGGACAAGTTGAGCAGAGCTATCCTCATGCCTCACGAGTGGTCTCTGAAAGACTCTGTTGTGAGAGAAATTTTCCTCAAGTGGGGTCAGCCTTGCTGCGATCTTTTGCTACTCCCCAAAACAGCAAGTGCAGAGAATATTTCACTCTATTCCCTTTACCAGGCCAACCCAGCAGAGACGCCTAGTCCAAGTTTGGCCCCAGGGACTTCTGTATGCATTTCCTCCCTTCCCACTAATCTCTCAAGTGATACAGAAAGCTATCGCTCAGAAGGCCTCATTGATCCTCATTGCTCCTTACTGGCCTCGACAGGTGTGGTTCCCTTCTACATCAATTTCTTTGAGCGACCGTGGAATCTGGACCCAGTTCCAGATCTTTGATCCATCAGTCGGGTCAGTTTCATCGCCCTCCCCTCTCTGAACCTCACTGCTTGGTTCCTCCAGTTCCAACCTTAGCCAGGCTTCCTCAATTATCTCACTCTGTTCGAGATATTTTGATAGCTTCCCATAAATCTTCCACTCGGAAGATTTATTTGAGTAAGTGGAAACGCTTCACATATTGGGCTCAAGAAAAGGACATAGATCCTTTCACTGCTTCCATCCAATTAGTCCTTGATTTTCTAGCTGAACTCTTCCATGCAGGTTCATCTCACTCTACTCTTAAAGTTCAATTGGCAGCTATTTCTAACTTTCACGTGGGTATTTCTGAATCTGCCTTAATGTCCCACAAGCTTTGCAAAGCCTTTTTGAAAGGAGTTTTTCTTCTCAGACCTCCTATAAGAAATCCTCCTTCTCCTTGGGACCTAAATTTAGTTCTTGCTTCTTTGATTCTTCCCCTTCGAACCTGCAGTCTCCTGTTCTTTAAAATTGCTATCATGGAAGACTCTTTTTCTGGTAGCTATTACTTCAGCTAGAAGAGTTTCAGAGCTTCAAGCACTCAGCTGTCGACCTCCTTATCTATTGTTTCATAAGGACAGAGTATCCTTACGAACTAACCCGTCCTTTTTGCCTAAGGTGGTCTCGACGCCAAATCTAAATCAAAGCATTGACCTCCCTGTCTTTTTTCCAGAATATTCCAATAGGTCTGAACAAAAATTACACTGCCTGGATGTTCGTCAATTGAGGTACTACTTGGATAGAACGAAACAATTCAGAAAATCTGATCAGCTGTTTGTCTCCTATGAAAGCAGAAAGGGACTTTCAGTTTCAAAGGTATCATTATCCAGATGGCTAACATCTTTGATTTCCCTTGTATATGAAATTAGACACCAAAAACTGCCTAATAAACCTAAGGCCCATTCCACCAGAGCTTTGGCTACTTCTTTAGCCTTCCAAGACAGACTGCCTATTGACACCATTTGTGCAGCGGCTACTTGGGCTACTCCTCACACTTTCATTTCTCATTATAAGTTGGACTTAGCTTCTAGGCATAGAGCTAACTTTGGTTCCACTGTTCTCAGGAGTCTGTTCCGCTACCCCACCCGGGACAAGGTGCTAGGGACAGTCCCATCCAGCAAGAATGAAGGTAGATAGACAACTTAACATATAGAAGTTATGTACTTACCATAACGCTCCATGTTAGTTGTCTTCTTCTCGCCTTCTTCTTGCGTCCCACCCTCCTTCCCCCTGGCCTGGACAGACCTAGAGGAGTTGTGATTGTGACCTCTCTTTCTACCACCTCTTTCTTAGGCATATGCTGTTATGCATATTTCCTGGTTCAGGATGTAGGTCACCCTTCTTTCTTCCTGTTGTTAGAGGTGGACTCTGTTTAGAGTTATTCTGTTACTATTATAAGCTGGGGTTAGCTTACAAACGAGATCTGAGGTAACTCTCGCCTAGCATTGTGGGATATAAGGGGAGCCTCGAGCCGGTGGAACCAACTCTCGAGCTTTTACAGTGGAAGTCGGAGCCGAGGCCGGCTCCGAACCCATCCAGCAAGAAGAAGGCGAGAAGAAGACAACTAACATGGAACGTTATGGTAAGAACATAACTTTTATTTTTAAATCATACTTCAATACACAACACATTAATGTCTATGTGATTGGTAGGTGGCTTAATATTCAGTTTTGAACTTCAGCTGAAAGAGGGACTGGACTGGTTATGTATTTGTTAAAGAATCATTGTAAGGAATAAAGTAAAGGGCATCTCTAAAGTTATAGATAGCAGAGGACTGTGGAGAATGGTTTTCTGACTATTTATGCTTAAACAGTACATTGAACCATGACACTATCTTTACCCTGTATGGAAATGGTTCTGGACAACAATTTTATCACTTTTGAGGGGCACTTATTCAAGCAGGTGAAGGGGCAATGGGCATGTTATGACCGTCATTTGCTAACATTGTATTAGCACATTGGGAAGACCTCTACGTAATGAACTCTGAATTCAAGGACATGTGGGTACTATATGGACGGTACCTGGATGATATGGTCTTATTTTGGCATGGGAGCGAAGATGACCTGAATAGGTTCTTCGTTTACATCAACACCACCACCAACTTTTTGAAATTTACCATGACCAAGGACCCTAACACCTTGAATTATCTGGATGTTACTATTAAGAAAGATCACTTTAAGGGTAGGTTTACTTCGCACCTTTATAAAAAACCTACCTATTCTAACTCTTAGTTTCATTTTGAGAGTTGCCACCCTCTGCATCAGAAAAAATCCCTTGTCAAGGGTCAGTATGTGAAATTGGCCAGAATGATGTCTGACCAGGATGTTTTTATTAAGGAATGTGATGTCCTAATGGGTATGTTGCAGAAAAGAGGTTACCCCTTTAACTTTGTCAATGACATAGCTGAAGAAGTTAAATCAAAAAGAGCTGGGGGTATTTATTCTACACTCTTGGAGAAGCCTGAAGGTTTGAATAGAACCTCTGGTTTTGTAAAAACTGACAGTTTTACTAGGGCATGTATCCTGCCCTTCACCAGGGATTTTTTTAACATTAGAAGCATCATTTATGATTTTTGGACCATTTTTTGTTTGGATGAGAAGATCAACAAAAGATTGGAGGAAAAAACTCTTGTGGCTTACAAAAAGGGCACCTCCTTGAAAGGCCTGGTAGAGAGAAAAAAGTTAAAGGCAGGCCTTGGTGGAACTTTTAAATGTGGGAGGTGTGGACAGTGCCCCTATATATTGAACACTGATTCCATCAGGAACTATGGTAAAATTGTTAAGAAGTGTTACTGTTACACCAAGGGAGTGGTATATATTGCAACCTGTATGGTATGTGAGGGGTACTATGTGGGGAAGACAATCAGAGACCTCAGACAAAGAATATATCAACACAACTGTGATATACTAAAAAACAAAGAAACCAATGCTTTATTTAAGCATATAAAGGAACATCCAAAACATTATTTTTAATTTTTTGTACTTGAACAAGTAGACCTGGGTCCACAAGTGGGGCCCCAATGATGACTTCCTTGAATATTTAGAGCTCAAGTGGCAGATTAAATTAAATGCATGTCAACCACCTGGGCTCAGTGACAAGTTATCCATTAGTTCTGTATTAAAACTAAAATCAGCTTTTTTATGTGAATTTATTCAAGATCTGTGTTTTAAATCATACTTCAATACACAACACATTAATGTCTATGTGATTGGTAGGTGGCAATTGGTGTGTTGTAGTGGGCAGTTACTGTGATTATGTGTTACTGTCTTTTTAAACTGCTTAATTATTTTACAGGAAATGATTGCTTTGTCAAACAATAGCTGTAAGGGTTAGGGTATTTAAATATGGCATTTTCTGTTTGTTCTTGTTCTGATGAAATCTTGTGATTTTGACGAAAGCGCTTAACTTTTTTCAATAAATTTTTCTGGATTTAGTGCTGCAGTGTTCCTTTGGTGATCCTCTTCATATATTTCTACTTTGTTTTGGTATTCGTTGTTTCTAAATGTGTTATGAGAAAGAAGGAAGACCCGAAAGTGATGTAAATGAGGGAGAGCAATTACAGCAGGAGGAAGTACAAGAAGAGGTAATAGAAAACGATGAACTAGATCAAGAAGTAGTAGTTAATGCACAAAAATTGGATGGGGAAAGAGACAGTGGAGAAGAAATAAATTGGAGAATGGTTAAAAAAAGTTCAGTTGTGGAAAGGGTGAAAGATAGGAAAAGAAAATTTTGGCAAGTAGGAATGAAAGTTAAAAGAAAGGGGCTAGTTAGACAAATTAAGAAGGGCAACATATCTTAGAATCTTATCTATTAATGTTAATAGTGTAAAGACTATAATAAGGAGAATAGAAGTGATGTAATAAGGAGAATAGAAGTGCTGGAGTGGTGTAAGATGTGTGAAGTGGATTTGATAACACTGGAAGATATTTGATTATTAAGTGAAGAAAAAGAATAGACAAATATTATGGATGGGGAGGTATAATATGGAATCTGGAATAAAGAAAAATGTTCAGTAATTGCTGTATTATGTAGGAAGGGGATACAAATATTGGCTTATACTTTAGTTAAACTGGGAAGATTATTTGTAGTGGGTTTTAGGTGGGAAAGGTAAGTGTATAGGTTAATAGCAGTATATGCATATGTGATATATATAAAGAAAGGGAAAACTTATTTCAATGTATATTGGATTAAGTTATAGTAAATATGGAGACAATAACGGGAGACTTTAATTGCGATATAAGAAATATAAAGAATGAAAACAGATCGGTTAAGAAAATGAGAGAAATAAAATGTGGAGATTTAGAGATATGGAACTTGAAAAATACGTATCTGAGAGGAGAATTAAAAATGGAGGTATATTATTTTTTTATCAGACTATGAAGACAGTGAGAGAGGAAGCAGTGGAAACTTTTTTTTCTGAATATTTTTCTAAATGAATTGAGATAGATGAAAATAAAGAACATATTAGCATAGGAAAAGGAATTAAGAGAGTTAATGGAATGGAGTAAAAAAGTCAAACAATTATAATAGAGCTTTGGAAAGACCATTTAACATTGAGAGATTTTAAAAAAGGATCAAAATGGTGGATGATAATTAAAGAAAAACATAAAAAAAATGTTTTAATATGGGAGCAAAATAAGACAGCAAGAAAAAAATGAGTATAGAGAATTGCCGAAAGTTGTTTTTTGGAACCTTGATGGGAATGAGAGAGAATATTTTAGAAAAGATGGATAGATATCAGAAATATCAAGAGAAAATAAAAAAAATTATATAGGCAGAAATATTTTCTACAAGGAAACGAAGTGTTACCATATTTAAATAAAGGAGTAAAGAAAAACAATGGTATAATGAGAGAAATGAAAAATGAAGCAGGAAAATTGAAAGAAAACATACATATATAATGAATATATTAGTTATGTGAAAGAGGAGATAAAAAAGAAATAAAAAGGAAAGAACAGTATAAAGTAAAAACAGTGAAGAGAAGAAATAAATTAACAAAAAAACAAATTACAGTAATAGAATTTGAAAAGATGATGAAAGTAAATGTAAATTCAGCAGCTGGACCGGATGGTGTAGGATATCTAATATACAAGGATTTATTGCAATGGTAAAAAGTAATTTTAATAAAAATATTTAATGACTGGTTAAATAATGGTATTAGTTATGAAGAAATATGTAGAGGTGTTATGAGATATATGTGGAAGAGAGGGGAAAAGAACAAAAGTAAAAATTGAGACCATTAATGTTGAATAGGTTCATAGGTTGGTACTAGGCTATTGGCCCTAGGGCCTATACAAGCCTAGCCATAACAATTCCCTGGCTATTTCTTCCCAGAATATTTACTTCCCTGATCCCCTGTCTAGCAAGGGTACCTGACGTGATCCCTGGGGTGAATTTCCCATCTCCCATCTCCCATCTCCCATCCAATCGTCAAATTTCCTTTTGAAGAGGCGCTCAGCTTGACATGTATGGGCAGTCTATTCCAGAGTGTAAAAGTCTCTGGGTCAGGAACCTAACCCTCCAGCATGTTTTGTTCATTGTGATGACCAGGTTTAGATCCCTGGAGCATGTAGCTGTGTGGGATTGGGATTTCTTTGTGTAGCATGTCCAACAGCAGTGGGTTTGACATGGCCTTGTATATTAAGCAGAGATCACCTCTGAGTAGGCGATATGCGACAGAGTATAGCTGGAGTTTTTTTTTAGATGTTCAGTGTAGGGCATCTGCTTTAGGCCTGTGATTCTTTTAGTGAGGTATTTCTGTGGCCTTTCCAGTTGTTGCAGATGTCTTATGAGGTGCATACTAAATGGGGCATTGTACTCTATAATGGGTCTAATGAGGGATGAGTACAGTGGGACAATGACCTTTTTTTTCTGGATGAAAAGCCCTTCGTGATGAGGTGTGCCACATGGAAGGATTTCCTTACTGTTGTGGCTATGTGGTTATCAATGGTGAGACCACTGTCCACCTGTGTCCCTAAGTCCCTTATCACACTTTCAGTGTTTAGTGTATTGCCACTTATGTGGTAATTCATGGGTGCATGTTTTTACCCAAAGGCGATAACTATACATTTCTTGGCATTGAGCTTGAGCCCATGGATCTGGCACCAAGCATCTGTTTCTGTAAGGCCTTTTTATAGAATATCCACATCATTTGTGGATTCAATAATGGCTCCCTGTTTGCAGTCATCTGCGAACTTTGTTAGCCAGAGTCCCTTTGTGCTGGCCTGTACTTCAGAGAAGTAGATGCCAACCAAAAGTGGTCCCAGGACTAAACCCTGAGGTGCTCTGCTTGTCACTTATCTGGAGCTGGATTTTTAGTCCGCTACTTTTACAGTGTGGGTTCTGTCAGTAAGCCAGTTGGCAACCCATCGAGTGACATAGGGATTAATGCCCAGCTTAGTAAATTTATCTGTGATTCCAGAGTGGTGGGTGGTGTCTAAGGCCTTGGCGAGGTCCAGATAGGCTATTTGGACCACCTTACCCTCATCCACGGCTCTGGAGACTGATTCAAAGAAGTCAGTCAGGTTGAGGAGACAAGATCGGCCTTTTACGAAACCAAACTGGGTGGGGGTCCAGTGTTTGAAGGTTGCCAATGTCTTTGCTTACAAGTTCCGTGATAATGCATTCCATGGCTTTGCAGATCAGGGTCGTCAGACTGATGGGATGATAGTTCCCGGGATCCAGGGGGGATTCCCCTTGTGGAGTAGGATAACTGTAGCTGTGCAGCGCTCATTGGGCATGAAGCCTGAGGTGAGGCTATGATTAAACATGACACTTAGGTGAGGTACCAGTTCATTTTGTAGTTCATGTAGTACACAGCTTGGGTTGTCATCTGGTCCCATGGATGCTGTATTCTTAACTTTGGAGAGTGTGTTTTTTTACATATGTGGCCGTGAGTACCGGAATTTGGCAATCTTTTGGTATTGAGATGGGCCCTTTAGGGGGTGAGACGGGGGTGAAATTGGCACTGAATCGATCTGCCAGGATATTGCCAATATCCTTGGGATCAGTATATTTAATGCCATTCTGTTGTAGCTGAGAGCAGATCTGAGCATTGCCATTTAGATTCTTGACATGACTATAGAATGCCTTGTGGTTGTCGTTGAAATCTTTGATAATTTTATTTTCGTAACTAGCTTTGGAGGATTTTATGAGGGATCTCAGATTCTTACTGAGGCTGGTAAGGGAGTTTTTTTTGCATCCTGGGATTTTCCTCTTTTCTGCAACAGTTTCTTCCTTTGTTGTATAGTTTAGAATAATGGCCATTATAAAATATTTATGTATAGTTTAGAATAATAGCTATTATAAAATATTTATGTAAATATTGTAAAGAAGATTAGAAAATAAGTTGAATTATATAATGGAAGGGGAAATTTATGCAGTCAAACGAAAAAATAGTCAAGAATTATTAATAGTAATTAGAGAAATTGTAGATGACATTAAGAAAAGAAAAAAAAATTACGTGAAACTAATAGCTGATATTGGTAAAGCATTTGATTCAATAGAACATGATATTTTATAGCAAATAATGGAAAATATAACTTTATTATGAAGGTATTTTGTGAATCAGTGTATAGAAGCACCAAAATTAAGGTTTTAGTAAATGGTTGGTTAATTGAAAAAATAAAACCGTGTAAGAAACTTCTCTGTGTGGAGGATTTTCAGTCCATATATCTGTAGTTACTCACTGTATATTAATCAGATCAGACAATAGTAGTGGAAGTGGAACTTAAACTCGTCTTAAGTCAAAACAAAACAAAAAATAACAAAAATATATAATTGTACAGCATTGGACTACCGCGGTGGTGCAGCAGTAGCGTTGTTGCCTCACAGTAAGAGGTTTTCCCGTTCGATTCTCTGCTTGGGTTGGGAGTGCCTTCTGTGTGGAGTCTGCATGTCCTCCCCACGGTCGAGTGGACGTTCGAAAGACATGCATTGAATGGGCATGCCTTCGTTGAAGGGTGAGCGTCAGGCTGGCAACACGACACCATAAAAAACAACTGGCAGTCATTAGTGGACCAGAGGTCCGCTTTGTCGACCCCTAACTGGGTAAAACCGAAAGACAAACAATAACAAAATATAATTGTACAGCATTACTAAGTATTCGAAAGTAATCCAACAAAGGCATGCAGTCTGTTTCCAGTCGAAAATCCTTTAAGTACACAGACAAGCAATCCAAGTAAAACAAAAATAGAGTAATAATTTCCTCACAAGCTTTCTAAATATATATATATATATATATATATATATATATATATATATATATATATATACTTTTTATCAGGCATGGGAGTGGTTTATTGTGTTGTAAAAAAAAGTATTATTGGTACACATGTTAAATTCACATCCCTTAACCCATCAGTGTGACATTCAAGCTGGTCCTGCCCTACTTAGTAGCTGTCATAATATTATGACCCTTATGTACTTTAAATAAAATTTATAGTGATGTGGTGCCTCTTATTTAACCAGATTAAGTAGATTATTAAGTCTGTGATTTTATCAAAGACAATATACTACATGGCTGGAAATATATCAACCTTAGTTCATTTGGCAATCAAAAATATATATAAATATATATTTTGCATGTAAAAATCAATTTCTGTTTTCATAACCTATTGTTAACAAAGATCGCTTTCGTCCTTCTAGACTTCTTCAGGTCTGTGTACAAGAACCCTAAAAACTATCTATAAAAATATATATATAATTGTATAATTAGTTAGTATTATTACACATAATTTTGAATAAAGTAGAAAAAAGAACCAGAAAAATATGTATGATGATGGAAACAAAATATACACTTAAATTACAACTGATTTAAAATGGTATTTAAAACCAACTGGTAGAATAAAATAAAACAGAATTAATCATGTAAACAATGTGGCAATTTTCTAAGTTCCAGTGCACTTTTAATTGAACAGTAGTAGTTTAGTCCAGGCTTCCTAAAAGAGTTCAGCTTTAATTGCCACATGAGTTCATGTTTCTCCAGAATGTTCAGGATGTCTTTTTCAAGATCACCCATGTCTATGCGATCCAGGATCTGGAACTTTAAACCTGTGTGTCTTTTATGAAGAGAAAGGTGTTTGGCTAGTGCATTTTGTTTACATCCAGAGTGGATTTCTTTTTTTTTTTCAAAGAATTTTATTGAATAATTATTAAAATGAACAAATATTTCCACAAAATTATAACATTTTTTCTGTAAAGTTAAACAAGAAATTAAAAAAACAAACTTTCTAATATATAAACTAATGTAACTAAACTATGTACAAAGACGTTAATCATGCAAAAAATTTTTTTCTTAATGTAGCTGTAGGATTAATAAAAATCATCTGTTTACATAAATTAATAAACTATTTTTCTAGAAGTTCATAGATGATATTCCATGAATTATATAATGTATTCCTAGATGATGTAGATTTAATAGTTAACATTTCCAAATTACACGTTTCAAGGAGTATATTTTTAAATTCCAAAAATGTAGGTGCTGTACCAGATTTCCAATTCTTAGTGATTGTTTTTCTAGCTATAAGTAGTATAGACCAAACCAAAGGGTACTTATTCTCTTTTACACAATCAGGAACAGGAGTATTAAATAAAACAAGTGATTTAGATATAAAGAAATTATCAGTAAAAATGTTTGCAACAAATTATTGATAACATCCCAAAATGTTCTTAAATATATGCAGTTATAAAACATATGAGACCAGTCAGCATTCAATTCAATATTACATCTCCAACATGTTATATTCTTTTCAGGAAATATACTTATATTATGAGGAGTGATAAATGATCTATTTAAAAATCTCCATGTGAATAATTTCCATTTTAAAGAAGTAGTCATACTTGCTGATTGTAAAATATTAAATTTGTCTTTCTCAGAAGGGGGATTATTATTAAAGAAAAATATTTACAATAATTATCTGAATGTGTATCTAAATCACAATTAATTGCCCTATAAATGTTTGATAACTTGTTATTAGCAGGAGATTTATGCAAAACTGATAAAATCATATATTGTATTAGCTTGGGAATTTTTTTCTTAATTATAGGAGACATAGAATCCAGTTTATTTAATACATATTGTCTAGCTTCTTGAAGCTCTAACCATAAACAAGAATCAAGTTTATACTCTTCCAAGAGTAAACTATTGGATTTTATCTCATTATTTATCATCATTTGGTGCCAACATGTTAAATGCTTTTACTGAAATATAGACGTTTTTGTATAATCTGAAGAGAAAATAGATCTGTGTGTGTAGGCTATAGGGAAGAGTAAAAAAGCCAATCCTTATATATATATTTAAATATAAAATTTTTAAATGATTTTAAAAGAAAAACTATATACTTAGAGGTAAAACTCAGAGAAGAAAATTCAGAAATATAATCTATTAACCTCCAAATAAATGGATTATTAATTATATTTAGCTTATAGGAACTGTTTATATCTTAGGTATTTTGTGACACTAACTCTATAAACTCTTTCCACTTAGCAGTATATTCCACATCAATGAGATGAGAGATTGTATTGAATACTGATGGAATTGAATACATTTCTAAATTTGGTAAGGCTATACCCCCATTATTCCAATTATACATATGGTATGTTAATGCAATCCTTGGCTTATTTGGGAACCACAAACATTTCTGAATCATTGAATTACATTTTTTAATTATTTGGTAAGAAGGAGGTATAGATAAAGATTGAATTATATATAAGATTTTGGGGAGAAGGATCATATTTATTATTAAAAGTTTATCATCCATATAAAAGGGTAATTTGTTCCATTTATTTATTAAATATTCTATCTGTAATAGACTTTTATTATAATTTATTTGAATGGTATCTTTAATATTGTTAGTAATTATACCTAAATATGCTATTTGTTGAGACTGAGCTATATATTCATTATATTCATCAGGTATAGTGTATTTTTTGAACCTGTTAAAATAATTTGTGTTTTATTATTATTAAAAGTAAGGATGGAATTTTTTTGAAAATATTCCATGTTTTTAAAAAGTTTTTGTATAGATTCCCTTCTACTCCCAAGAGTAATCAATATGTCATCTGCAAACATTTGTATTGTAGATGATATAGTGGTGTTTAACTTGTATCCTTCAATATCTGTATCATGTCTTATTAAATTTGCCCATGGTTCCATAACTAATGAAAATAAAAGAGGGGATAAAGGAAACCCTTGCTTAGTACCTTTTACTATTGGTATATTTTAAGATATACTAGTGCCAATTTTAACATAAGCTTGGCTATCTTTATATAACAGAGTGATAAGATTGATAAAATTATTGGAGAAATGTAATTCCTTTAATAGAGTGAACAAATATTCCCATGTAACTGAGTTCAAAGCACAATTTATATCTAAACTAACTAGGGTTAAATTTGTTTTAAGATTTTTCACCAAATCAATTAAAGTTAATATTCTTTTAATGTTATCATATGAAGTTCTCTTCATTATAAACCCCGTTTGATCACTATCAACTAATTTGGGTAAAAGTGTTTTAAGCCTTTCTGCATAAATGGACATAAATAATTTGTAATCAGTGTTTAATAGGGAGATGGGTCTATAGGAGGTACACTTAGAGGGATCTTTGTTAGATTTTAAAATAGGAGAAATAAAAGTGTATTTCCAAGAAGGTGGAATTATGTTTTTGTCCTGAACAAGATTAAATACTTTATAAAGCAATTTTAGAGCATTTATAGGTAGTAATTTGTAAATTTCAGAAATGATGCCGTCATTACCTGGTGCTTTATTTTGCTTTAATTTGGTAATGTGAGTTTGAAGTTCTTTGAAAGATATTTATCAATAGAAATCCCTTGTTCCTCTGAAAGTCTTGTTTTAGTGTATTTATTAATAAATGTTTTTATTTCCTCATTAGAGTTCATTTCAGTAGTTGTTTGGTTGAAGTTTATAAAAAACTGTCTAAATTCAGTTAATATATTATGAATTTCCAATACCATTTTTCCTTTTTTAGGGGAGAATAGTTCATTAATATGATTAAATCTATTTAATCTTTTCGTTTTATTAGCAAGAATTTTTAAGGGTTTAGGGTTAGAAGAGAAATTTTTATAAACTTGAATTTTTCTGTATTGATCATAGTTTTATGTTTTAATATTTATAGATATTTATTATTTAACATATTTATTTCTTTTCTTTTATCTGATATATCTTTATCACTCATATTACTAAGTTTTAAAGTGTCTAATTTACATTGTATATCTTGCAGCTCTTTATCCCAAGCTTTCTTTTTTTTGTTGTACCAATTCAATATTCTACCATATAGATAAGCTTTTAGGGCATCCCATATATAATTTTCTGATATATCATTAGTATTGTTAAGTTCTAAAACATTCTGTACTTCTGTAGAAATGAAATCATTAAAATCTTTTAATTTTGTGATATAAGCTAAGATCCTTTTTATATGAATATTAAAATTTGGATTGACTACCACTTCAAAAATTATAGAATTATGATCTGATAAAGGACATGAAATCACTGCTGATTTGTTTAAGGAATCTGTTAAATTATTAGAAATAAAAACTATATCCTCGAGTATGAGTTATGTCTATGAGAAAAAAAGGTGTAAAACAAAGAAGTAGTATCTGCAAAATAATTTATATCTTTCAAAAAATAAGTATCTGAAAAGTCTTTTAATAATTTAGATATTCTTCTCTTCCCATTAGTACTAGAGTCTTTGTAATCTAGAATACAATTGAAATCTCCTTCCAAAATAACGTTCCCTTTAGAGAATAGTACAATTTGATCTAGATGTTGTTTCACTGTGTTTATCCCTATCCCTGGGATCCAGTATATGTTAATCAATGTGAAAATTTTACTGTTTATTTCTATGGTGACTGCACAAAACATTCCTTTATATTATCCTTATATGTATCTATTATTTTAGGAAAAGGCATTATGCTGTTCCATAGGATAGCTACTCCTCTCTTTTTCTTAGTATGTTCAGAACTTATTAAAATCTTATATGTTTTAGATTCAAGTCTGAATATATCCTCTGTTATTAAGTGAGTTTCTTGTAAAATACTAACTGGGATTTATGTAACTTAAGATAACTAGTTAAATTCCTCCTTTTATTAGGATTATTTAAACCATTGTTAACTGATATATCTTTTAGTGTAGTCATTGAAAATTAAATTATGTAAGTATAAACATACTGATCTAAGAAATACACAAGAATATATCTAATAGGAATACTATTATGATCATTAGAACATAGTGTAGGAGTATCATATTCTTAAAATTAAGGTTATTTCCTACTACATAAGATATGAACGTCTGAAAAGTTATTAGAAAATATTTATAACATAAACATGAAACAAAATAACCAACCCAAATCCCTCTGGAGTTTAAAACTCCAAACTCAAATGACATCGGTCACTCAAATTGACCTCCTATCAAAAGCAGCATCCAATCAGCACCTGCCTAAATGTCTATAGTCATAACTATAAAAATAAGGCTTCTCATCAATAACATAAACATTTTTTTGTATGAACCAAATGTATAGCTATAATGTGTCAGTTAGTAAATTGATGACAGCTACATCTTAGGAATAAAGTACAGAATTTTCTTACATTAGTTAGTAGGTTATTAAGAACTACTATGATCTATTAGTTCACTCTTCTGTTTTAAAGTAATCACATTTGATAAGAATCTTAAAAAGAGACTATGGCATTATTTTATTACCGAAATATGGCTAATAAAGGCTGAAGTGTGATATAAAGTACTGCCATAGGTGATCAGCTATGATGCTTCAGTCCTTTTCAGTTTTTAGAGATTGAACCATTTTTGAGAAACCTGAACAACTTAGAGAATGATTTTCTAGTGAGAGGTTATGAAAGTCAGATGTTAAAAAACATCCTGGAACGCATTATAGAACTGAAAAGGACTGAAACACCTTCACTCAACCTCCCCAGTAGAAGAATGTTAAGTAATTCCACAGAGAATAACAAATGCAAAAACAGCTGCATCCTGACATGCACTTTGGATTATCACAGTATCAAAAATGTTATTGAAGAAAACTGGGATATCGTCACAGGAAATCCTTTTCTGATTAACATCTTAGGTGAAGCCCCATCATTTGCTTATAGGAAGGCCAGGAACAGTAGAAGTTTTGTTGAATTGAAACCTAGACCATATGAGAAAAGCACTAAAAGATGTGAAACTAATTGTACAATTTGTATATTTATACAGCAAGGTGATAGTTTTTATTGCCCTTATTTAAAGAAAATCATTAAAACCAATGGAGGGGGTGACTGTAACACTACAAAAGTAATTTACAGGGCACAGTGCAATGAATGTGATGCATTCTATGTAGGCAAGACGATAAATAAACTCAAGCATAGGATTTCATGTCATCTGTCAGAAATCGTCACGATGTAAAAATAATGCACTAGCCCAGACACCTTTGTCTTCATAAAAGACACACAGGTTTTAAGTTCCAGATCCTGGATCGCATAGACATGGGTGATCTTGAAGGAGACATCCCGAACATTCTGGAGAAACATTAACTCATGTGGCAATTAAAGCTGAACTCTTTTAGGAAGCCTGGACTATACTACTGTTCAATTAAAAGTGCACTGGAACTTAAAAAATTGCCACATTGTTTAGATGACTAATTGTATTTTATTTTATTGTATTCTACCAGTTGGTTTTAAATACCATTTCAAATCAGTTGTAATTTAGATGTATATTTTGTTTCCATCATCATACATGCATTTTTTCTTATTTTTATTTTTTTCTGGTTCTTTTTTCCACTTTATTCAAAATTATGTGTAATAACAATACTAACCAATTATACAATTATATATATTTTATAGATAGTTTTTAGGGTTCTTGTACACAGACCTGAAGAAGTCTAGAAGGACGAAAGCGATCTTTGTTAACAACAGGTTATGAAAACAGAAATTGATTTTTACATGCAAAATGTATATGTATATATTTATATATATTTTTGATTGCCAAATGAACTAAGGTTGATATATTTCCAGCCATGTAGTATATTGTCTTGGATAAAATCAGACTTAATAATCTACTTAATAATCTGGTTAAATATGAGGTACCACTTCATTATAAATTTTATTTTTTTTAAGTACATAAGGGTTATAATATTATTATGACAGCTACTAAGTAGGGCAGGACCAGCTCAAATGTCACACTGATGGGGTAAGGGATGTGAATTTAACATGTGTACCAATAACACTTTGTTTTACAGCAGAATAAACCACTCCCATGCCTGATAAAAAGTATATATATATATATATATATATCTATATAAAATTTAGAAAGGTTATGAGGAAATGTTTACTCTATTTTTGTTTTACTTGGACCGCTTGTCTGTGTACTTAAAGGATTTTTGACTGGAAACAGACTGCCTGCCTGCCTTTCTTGGATTACTTTCCAATACTTAGTAATGCTGTACAATTATATATTTTTTATTATTATTTTTTGTTTTCTTTTGTTTTGACTTAAGACGAGTTTAAGTTCGCTACTTCTACTACTATTGTCTGATTAATATACAGTGATTAACTAGAAATATATGGACTGGAATTCTTCCACACAGAGAAGTTTTACACTGTTTTGTTTTTGGACCCACTACACTTGTTTAATGGGTTGTTTTGAGACTTCAGGGATACCACGGAGCTTACTTGTTTTTTAATTGAAAAAATAAAGATGATTAAAGGTATAAAACAAGGATGTCCAGTGAGTAGTATTTTGATTGTGATGATAACAAATAGTGTAATGAAAGGAATAAATGAAGGAATGAAAGAGTAAATATGTACAAGAAATGGGGGTGACATATCCTTTTATTATGACTTATGCTGATATAATTTTAATACCCAAAATGGAGAAAAAATGAAAAAGGTAGTTATGAAAAAGAAACAGTGCCCACCAAAGCAGACAAACAAGCAACCTGCACCTCCAAACACAAGCCAGAAAACACAGAATTCATCTCAGCAGTGTGCCTCACGTCAGCCCCTAAGGCAAAACACCATACCCAACACGCTAGTAATAGGAGGCTCTATAGTAAGGCACACAGATGGTTCCACTCACCAGGCTGAACAAGGAGAAGGTTACTGTCAGCTGCCTGTCGGGCGCTAGGATCCGCCACATAACACAGGCACTTAGGTCACTCCAGAACAAGTACAAGTATGACGCTGTCATTATACATGTTGGTGTGAATGATCTAAGATGTACCTCCCTGGACTACATGAAAAGAGGCATTGAGGAGCTCTCTGATCATGTAGCCCAAGCTGGTATGACCCTGACCTTGAGTAGCATACTACCTTCACCTAGAATGATACCACAATACAAAGAACAAATGATCAATTTCAACAACTGGCTAAGCTTCTGGTGTCGTTCTAAGTGGATCCAGTGTATGTCTGCCTGGGATGACATGATAGACAAGCCTCGCGGTTTCGCCATAGATGGTTTGCACCTGTCACCCCTAGGCTTTTGAATACTGGCCAAAGCTCTTGCCATCCCCATAGTGCCTTTTTTAGGCAAGGCTCAAAGGACAAACCAACCACCGTAACCAGCACAGGTAACCAAAGACTAAGGGTATTGCTACTCAACGTCAGAAGTCTCAACCTCAAAATGCACGCACTTGAGGCACTCCTCAGTATGGAGAAAATTGATGTTTGTGCAGTGACTGAAACCTGGTTCAAGGCTCCAGAGAGCACCACAGCACTACCAGGTTATAATTCGTATCATACCTTCTGACCACAGTTACCAGATCGCAGTACAAAGGGCGGAGGTGTATCCATATTCATCAAGGATACCCACATCTCCAGGTTAGTGGAGCAGCATGATGCCCCAGAGATCATCCATGTGCAACTATCAGCAGGCAAAACTACATTTGAAGTCGTAGCCTGTTATAGATCGCCCACCATGTCCCAAGATGCTCACTCAGCATTCCTTGAGGCATTGGAAAATATAAAGGTCCTACCCAACACCATAATTTTGGGTGATTTCAACTACCCTGGTATAGACTGGGCGAACTACCAAAGTTATAACTCCTATGCCCAGTGGTTCATAGAATTTATAAATTCAAATGCCCTTGAACAACTGGTATGTTCTCCCACTAGAGGGGACAACATATTGGATTTAGTCATCACAAATATGGGCGCCCATTGCACCACACCCGTTATCACTCCCTCTCTGGTCAGATCAGACCACATACTGATAACCCTGGACGTCCTCACCCCTCCACCTTCCCCAGTCAAAGAAACCATCGTAAAAAAACTTTCCAAAGCAAACTTCAAACTACTTGTGTCAGAAGTGGAAAGCTTCACTATTCCCTTGCAGAAGGATAATGATATCCAGGATGCAGAATCCTACACCAAGGCACTTTATATACATCTTCAGGATTGCATGGACCATGCTATCCCAAATAAAACCAAGACTCCTTCCTCAAGCAAGAAGAAAACAGTCTGGTGGATCCCGGCCATAAGCAAACTCTGCAATAAAAGGAGGAGACTTATACAAAAAAAGGCCATATCTCAAGTAGAAAAATCATCCCTGATGAGCATTAGTAAGAAATTGAGGGCCTTCGTCAAGTCAACAAAAGCCAATTTCGAAAAGAAAGTTGCCAAGGATAACCATAAGGCCTTCCATGGTTACGTCAAAAACCTAAATGGCAACGCTCAGGTCTGTTCTGAGATGGTACATAATGGAACAAAATACACTGACCCCACTGACATTGCCAACATCTTGGCTGATAGGTTCAGTGCAAACCCCCCCCCCCCTCACCACCTACAGGACCTATTACTATTCCAGGGGATTGTGTAACTCCAATATCTAAAGCTAAAAACACTGCCTCCATGGGACCAGATGGTGTCCCGGGCTGTGTCATACGCAAGCTCCAAAATGAATTAACCCCGCATCTGAGTACCCTGTTCAGTCTCAGCCTCTCGACAGGATATGTGCCCATAGAATGGTGCACAGCAACGGCGGTTCCGCTGCACAAGGGTGGGCCCACAACAGACCCTGGGAACTACTAACCAGTAAGCCTGACCAGTCTGATCTGTAAGGCAATGGAGCGAATCATTATGGAACTCATAAATGGAGAGATTGGGAACCTCCAAACACTTGACCCCACACAGTTTGGCTTCGTCAAGGGCAGATCATGCCTCCTGAACCTGGTGGACTTCTTTGAGACAGTTACTCAGGTTATAGATAAGGGAAAGGAGGTACACACGGCTTACCTTGACCTTGCTAAAGCATTTGACACCATTCCCCATTCGGGTATTATTGATAAACTCACCAACCTGGGCATAAACCCTTACATCACAAGATGGATCGCAAACTGGCTCTCAGACAGATCCCACAAAGTAAGAGTAGCGGGATCTATGTCCGAATCCAGACCAATAACGAGCGGTGTGCTTCAGGGCTCTGTCCTTGGGCCCCTTCTGTTTGGCATATACTTCTCAGAAGTTACAGGCAAGCACTGAAGGGCTGTGGCTGACCAAGTTTGCAGACGTCTGCAAACTGGGTGCTATAATAGAGTCTCCGGCCGACATGGAGATCCTCCAGAAGGGCCTTAATGAGACTGATGCATGGTGTCAAAGCCATGGTCTCAAGCTAAATGCTAAAAAATGAGTAGTAATCCCCTTTGGAAAAAACAGAGTGCCCGCGAACTACCACATAGGAGGTAACCCCCTGAAATCTGAAGAAGTAATAAGGGATCTAGAGACCCAAGTAGATAGTCAGCTTTCTTTTGATAATCATGTTGCCAAGGTGGTTAGCAAATCCTTCTATGTGACCCATCTGATCACGAAAGGGTTCGCATCAAGATCTAAGGACGTAGTGGTGCCCCTCTACACTTCCCTCATCAGACCCATTATTGAGCACAATGCACCAATTGGAATGTACCTGGCTAGGCATACCCAGCAGCTGGAGAGACCACAGAGGTACCTCACTAAGAGGATTACTGGCCTCAAACAGTTGCCCTATGCAGCACGATTGAAGAAACTAAGGCTTTTCTCTGTTGCATACCGCCTTCTCAGAGGCGATCTCTGTCTAACATACAGAGCCATGTCCAACCCAGAGCTGTTGAACATGCTCCATCTTAGCAAAACCAAATCTACTCGAGCTAAACGCTCTAGGGATATAAACCTCAGCACAACAATGAATAGAACATGCTGGAGGGATAGATTCCCTTCGCAAAGGCTTCCCGTGCTATGGAACAAGGTCCCGATCTACATAAGACAGAGCCCCTCACTATCACTCTTCAAGAGGAACCTTGACGAGTGGATGGGTAACAGAAAGTTCACACCAGGGATCATACCAACAGCTCTACTAGATAGGGGCCAAGGGTACTAGCTGCTAGATCAGGGGCCTAGGGAACTAACGTATGAATACGTGGTGAATACCGTACAATGTGGCTGGGCTAATATATGCCTTCGGGCAGATAGCCCAGTACCTACCTATGAATGTGACTATTAGATTGTAAGCAGTTGGATTAAAATTAACAAAGAAAAATGTAAGGGCTTTGGAGATAAGGAGATAGAAGGAATAAAATGTGAAAAGTAAAATATATCACTATTAGGAACTGATTTTGGAGAAGATAATATTTTGAAGTAATGGGAGAAAATTTTGAGGGATTTAAAAGGATTAAATATAATGCAGAATATGTATAGATTGTCTTTTAATAAAAAAAGAGTGTTTGATAAATGCAATATGGATGGGAATACAGTTAGTGTATGTATGATACCAGGAGAAATGGCGAAGAAGTCTGTTGAAATTATATTTCAGTTTATCTGGGGGGGGGGTCTAGAGTAAATCCAGTGAAAAGAAGAGTATTGTAAACGGAAAAGGAAAAAGGGGGTATAGGTTTAGTAAATCCAATAGTATATGGAGCTTCACTGAATTTATACAGGGTCTTGATATGGATACATGGGAAAGAAAATAAGTTGATCACAACTATATTTATGGAGAAATACAAAAAAAATGGTATATAATTAAAACTAATAAAAGGAAGAGGGAATAATGAAGATACAAGAATTTATCAAGAAAATATAAAATTGTGGAAGTTAAGAATATAAGGAATAGAAGAAAATAGGGGACAGAAATGTCATGTTGCAAAATGATTGTGTGAATCCATGGGAACATTTAACAGAAGAAAAAATAAAAGCTATAAAGAAAAGAAAGACATAAGAAAAACATTGAATGTTAGGATTTCTTATGGAGTTTGAAAATTAATTTGCCAGTAAAGGCAAATATGCCCTATAAAATGACGGATGAGAGAATTTGTCTTTTTTGTGGATAGTTAGAAACAACAGAACATGTTTGTTTTTTTTACATGTAATACTGTTACAAATTTATGCAAAAGTTAATAGAAAACATAATTTCATGAGTTCAGTCAGATAAATATGGATAAGACTGAATGTTTTTTTATGGAAGATATTGTAAAGAATATGTTAATTTAGATAAACATATTTGATATTATTTTGATAATTTGGAATGAGAGATTGAATGAAATGTTTAATAGAACGTGGATATTGCCAAATGCAATAAGCAAAATATAAGTGGTCATTGTGGAAAAAAGAGTGGAGATCTATACATATGTAAAGATGTTTATAAAAGAGATTGTTTATAAAAGAAGGAAAATAATGTTTAATGAAAGCTTATTTTCTTATAAATATATAAATTGTAAATAATTGTATAAACAAAGAACCCCTACACTTTATGATAGGTGCTTTGGGATATTTTACATCTTCCTGAGCTACCCCCAACTCGGGCAAATTGGGCCTCAGTTAAACAGCTCATCCAAAGGTTGGTGCATTTGGGAATGCAGCAACCATCTTATGTTGCAGTGCAGTGTCAGTATTAATCCATGCACTTGGGGTGGGAAAAGAACCCACAGCCTTCTGATCTTCCAGCATCAGTGCTACCTGTTGCACTACTAGCACTGGAAGCAGGATGCTGTTTTCAGAGCTAGAGCAGGCTTTACTATAGCTGTTGTTCTTTGGGAAATTCTGAATTCTGATCTTTTACCCTTTCTTGTGCTTTGGCTACTGGAACAGTGATCTAATGGAGAACATAAGAAAACAGTGTAGTTGAATAGTTAACTTACCATAGCAGTAGGTAGTGGAATGCATCACTATTGCAATACTTATGTCCTCCCCCCATCCCCATAAATGATCTTCCTACTTGTTTTCTTCTTTGACAACACTTGACTCTAAGTGTGTTTCGGCGGCATTTCTGCGGAAACTATGCTGAGTGCTTATGCATCTTTATGTCCTTGTTGTATTATCTTGTCCATTTTTGCTAAGAGAGATGTTTGGAGCACAAAGAATGTGCTGCAAGCTTTGTGGACTGGACAGATGTACAGTATCCTTGGTAGGATATATGACCCATATGTAATGGCTACTGCAGAAGTGATTTATTCAGACATCTACTGTTATGATAAGGTAACAAAGTAATTGTACTTACTTTGTTTTTTTATGTTATAAATATAATCTGTTGTAATTGCTTTAAGTAAGCAATTTGAGTCTTTTATTAAACACGTACAATGAAAAGCCATGTACCTTTCCTTTGTTTATTGGCTTTTCTTTGGTATGTCCTATACACTTCAGTTTTCACCTTTTCTCTCCCTTTTGTTTTTTTTGTGTCCCTTGCTGAATCATTCTGTCTCTGTTGTGCCTTTTGTATGCAACTATAGTTCAAAACCTGCACATCTCCCCAGCTCCTCCTCCTCCCTTGTCCTGAGAAAGGCTTACTTTTGAAGTCTTGTGTCTTTTTTTGGACATGCCCTGGCTGTTGGCTCATTCTCTAACTCTCTCTTTATATTCATGCTACCCAGTTTTGGAGAGTATCCCTTCTCTTGTATTCCTCTCTTGTCTTTTGGTGCTCTGTTTTGTACTGCCTGTATCATCCATTGACTAGTTCAATCCTTTAAGATCTTCCAGGGTCCAGCACTGGGCATATCCAAGTCTCCTGAAGCCTCTGCTGCACTTTTTCTTCCTTATCATTCTCTATCTGTCCTCTGTGTATACTTTTGTTGCTCTTTGATCTGTCTAGCCTGCTTGACTTTTGTTTCAACCTGCTCTTTGATCTCTTAATTTTATCCTTTCGATGTCATGCTTTCCAATATGTTTTGTCATTTTTCTCTTTTTTTATATCCACCTTCTCCTTTATTTTGTTTATCCTACCTGTCTGCTTTGTAGATATCGGCCTGTACTCCTTTGTATACTTCCTCTTTCTTGTCATATGTTCATCAGATACAATCTTTGATTTGCCTCATCTTTGTATAATTTTTGGTTCACCTTCAAGTCCATTTCTGGTGGGAGATTTGAATTTCCTTTGTTGGTTTTGCCCTGCAAAGGCTTTGTACATTTTTGGAGAATGTAATCTAATTACTTTACCAAATAACAGTCAATTCAGAGTGGCGTTCCCAGGACTTTCAGGAGAAACTGTAGATTTGTCTTTCCTTTTGTTTGTCAGTGCAGTAAGTCTGAATATTCATCCAGGGAATCACTTTGGGAAGCCCTAGCTTGTCTGTGAATATTTCCCTTTGTTTTATAGCTAGCACGTGGTTCAATTGTCCAACTCTTGTTCCCCCTATTCTGCCATCTCTGGATTCTTTCAATCAGCTCCTTTCTCATGGCAAATTTACTTTTGTATCTGGAAACTCCAGCAGCTGCTGTTTTAGCTCCAGTTCTGGAATTATTTCTGATAAAACTGCTATCCTTATGTTACATCCTTTAGACCTGCTCTCCAGGTTGTTCAGCTCCCCTGCTTGCCATCATAACATTTTCTGTATCCCTTCTAGTGTCGTCTTGTGCTCCTGCATGTCAGATCACAGTGCTCCTCTGTCCTTTCCTAGCTCCTGAATTTTTTTTTTCTGTTTATCCACTTTTTTTTGGTCATCTTTGGTTTCCCTCATGGCTTTTACATCTTCCAACAGGTTTTGGAACAGTTTGAAGAGCTATTCCTGCCACAGAGCTACTTTAGACACCGCCAATTGCTGCTGCAGTTTCTCCTGATTCAGTATCCTGTATTTTTTCTTTCTTTTTCCCCCATTGGGAATTGGCATTTTTTCTTCTTCTTTTTTTTTTTTTTTTTTTTGATCTTTGCTTAGAGCTCTGAGCATAAGCAACCATGTTGCTTAGGTCATTGGCAGTTCCCCACCCGCTGATTTGTACTTTACTTTCAGATCATATTTCTGTAGGTACTTACATTTTCTGCAAGCTTAGCGGTACCATGTACAAAAACTTTCTGAATATGCTTTGCAAGTGTTTATTGTGCGTTTCTATTTCACTGTTAACTTTAAAAACATTCATAGTCTTGCACATCTGCACCTCACTGCTACCATCTCCTTTTTCTTTCTAAATATATGTCTTCAGCAGGAAGTGTTCTTGTCCTATACTGTCTTAATCTTTTGCCCTGTAAAATCAGTTTCTCAATGCCACCATCATGGCTGGTGTCTAATTACAGTGCAGTTGTCTTATTCACATTTGTTGTTTTTATTTTATTTATCCTTTGTTGATTTTATTTATCCTTTGTTGACAGTCTCACTAGGCTAGTAGCCCCTTTTCAAGGGAGACTCAAGGTGGTATTTATACCAGGAGAAATTTGGTCAGGGCATTAGGGAATAACACCTACTCATCATTGTTGTGAGTGGGACTCATTTTGCAGAACCACTTCCTGTTTCTGTGCCAGGCACAGAGGCAGCCTGTAGAAACGGAGGCAGATGAGAGAAGGAGATGATGGAGAGGTGAGAGAAATGGAGGAGAAAGCAGATACCAAGACTGCAGAATGTGTGCAGGATTTGAGGAGCTCCTTCAGTGAAGTCTGTTTGACAGAGACGAGTCCGCAAATGATGGATGTATAATTACAACCCTCCAGTTGAGAGGGTTGCAGGTTGATTTACTTAAAGAAATTGTGATGCAGAGTGATCCATAAAATGAAGGTGATGGTTCCAGGGAGGACATTATGGAGAAAATACAAAAGAATGATGTAGAGACAATCGAATAGTTGTGAGATGGAAAAGAAAACCTATGCAGAGAAAGTAAAAAAGGCAGAAGGGAGAGTAGCAGAAAAGGCAGAAGAAAATCAAAAACTGAAGTACGTGGTAAGGATTCATAGAAAAAAAGACAAATGGACAGGTCTGAAGTGTGGGACAGTTAGCTGCTTTGGGTGTAAAAGCACGAGGTATGAGCATTTATTCTTATTCACTTGTGGCATTATATTTGAGACTGTTTTATCAGTAGATAATTTTCTTGGAGAAAATGGAAAAAAAATATAACCCATGGAATCTTTGTGACAAAAACATTTAACAGGGAAACAGAAAAGAAAATTCATGTACAATCTTTGAACAGAGGTAGAAAGAGAAACTTTGAAAGGACATTTGAAAACTTTATGTAAAGAAGTACTGGACATTGCAAAAGTTTGACAAGGAGTTTATGGACTGGTGGCTGGGATTGTAATACTGTGTTAAAATGGAGTAAAAATTATACATATACCAAGCAGTGCTACATGTGGAGGGGAATAGGGGTGTTGTAAAATACTGAGGAAAACACAAAACATTTTTTTTTTGTGGAAAAAGGATATTTGATGAGTAATGTTGACAAAAATAAAAATGTTATATTTGTGGGGAATGGGACATGATGAACAAAATGTGAATTGAAATGTTATAGATGTAATAGAAATGGGCATTTATGGATCGATTGTAAAAATGAAAGTAAGAGTAAGGAAAAAGAAGAAAATGAACAAAGAGAAGACATTTTAGAAGTAGTAGAAACAGAAGAATTAGATGAGAAAAACTAATCAAGAGGACATAGAAGATGGTTCTGAAATGAGCAATGTAGAAAACATAAATTGGGAGGTAGTAAAAGAAAACAGAATTCTAGGTAAAAGATAGAAAAAGAATTTTAAAGGAAAATATACAAAAATAAAAAGAGAGGAGATGGATGAAAAGAATATATACAGCTAATGACTGGGGCCTTGTTTAATGGTTAAGGTGTTTGAATCGCAGACAACAAGGTACAGTGTTTGATTCTCACCTTTGGGAGGGAAATTGACTACGCTTAGAATGGCCTTTTAAGAAAGTTACCCTAGCAATTAGCTATGAACTTATGAAACCATGAATCTAAGGAAAAGGGAAATGAGAATTTTAAAGTGCTTTCTGTAAATGTGAATAGTATTACGAATATAGCAAGAAGCAAGGGGAATATTAGAGTAGTGTAATACTTGTGATGTTGCTGTAATCAAATTAGAAGACACAAGATTTTTAACAGATGAATAAAGATTATAGACAGAGAAACTCTGGGGAAGAAAGATAATCTGGAATTTGAGAAACGAGAGATGTTCTGAAATAACCATATTCTTTCAAAATACAGTAAAGATATTAGATGTAACCATAGCGAAAATGGGAGGATTAACCAATGTACATTTAAAATGGAAAGAACAAATATATAGAATTAGAACATTAAACGTTTATATTAATTGTAAAGACAGGGAAAGCGTATTTCATCAGATTTTATGTAGGGATAAATATGAATATAATAATAGGAGATTTCAAGTGCGATTTAAGTGGCTAATGCAAAAAGAAAGTAAATGACATATGAAAAATTTTAGAAGTTAAGACGTGGTAAGTTAAAACTTTGGGGCCAAAATTCATGGGCTTACAAAAGGGGTATGTATAGGAACCAAGAGGTACATATGAAGAGTGGTGTAAGACAGGGATGCCCAATGAGTTTTATATTCTCTGTATTAGGTATGAATGTGATGTTATGTGAAATAATATTCTCTGTATTAGGTATGAATGTGATGTTATGTGAAATAAATCACAGAATGAATGAGGCAGGGTATATAACACCTGAAGGGGTAAGACTTTCAGTTCTGTTAACCTACGCAGATGACATAATAATTGCAAAAGGCAAAATTTGGATAAAATAAGTAATAATTTGCATAAATGAGGGTCTAGAACTAATAGAGATGGCTTTAAATAAAGAGAAAAGTAATGGTTTAAGTGCTATAGCAAAGATAGGGGATATATATTTTTACAGTGAATTAAATTTCTGTGTTTGGTATAAAATTTGGGAATAAAGGTGTGAATAGAATTCAGTGGGGAAAACGGGAGAACATGTAAATTATCATTCAGCAAAAGGCTTATTTATGTTGCCATCAGTATTTGAAAAGGAATTATTGCAGATAATGTTTTCATTTATAAGGGATTCTAGATTAAACCCAATAAAAAGAGGAGTTTTGTATGTAAATAAAGTTTTAGGATTAATTAACCCAGTGCTATATGCTGCTTCATTAAAATTGTACAAATTGTTTAAGTGAATAAATGAAAAGGATGCGAAATTAGTAGTAAGCTTGTACAAATATAAACATGACAGATTTGGGGGTATGGCAAAAAAATAAGAACAAGACTATGTCAATGAAGAAATAAAATGTTAACAAGAAAAAATATTTTTGTGGAAAAAACTGATATAGAAAAGGTAGGAAAGCATAGTATAAAAATATAATGATAAACCATTACTGTGTAAAACAATGGGAAAATCTAACCGTTGAAATAATTAAAGCTATAAAAATAAGAATCAGTTGTGTAATCAGAAAGTAGAATGTCAAGATTTTTTGTGGATACTGGTAATAGAGAAATTACCAGTAAAAGGAAACATGCCATATAAAAAGAAAAGAGATAGAACATGTTTAGATTGTCAAGAAGAAGAAACTACAGAGCATGTAAAATGTTGTTGTTGTTGTTGTATCTTTTGGCTTTTCCCGGTTAGGGGTTGCATGTAAAATGTAAAAGAGTAAAAAAAAATATGGGGAAAACTGTGTAAAGAAGTGGATAAAATAAACGTGTATATGATTAAATATAGATATAAGTAAAGAAATGTTCTTCGTGTTTCACTATTGCAGTCATCACACTTTGGTTATCTGCCTGCAGGTAGCCCTCAGTCGGCCCGAATACCAGTCTTGGGATTTCTGTGTCGGATGCTGTCACTTCTTCCATGATGTCAGGGGTATAACACATGTAGCCAATGCTATTACATCAGCTTTTCTTGCCGAGCGGAGCCCGAAGCAGAAGCAATTCACAAGTGCCGGTCGGCCGCCTCCTGAAATTTTCATTTTACGAGTTTCAGACCTGAAGTCTTCTAAAAGATAAGTACCCCGTTGGGGATCCTTTTTTCTTGCTCTAACTGATGTCAGAAAAAATTAATAATTGTCTTGCCTGTGGAAAGCAAATACCTCACAGAGATTTGCATTCTTACTGCGTCACCTGTTTAGGCCCAGACCACGATGTTCCTCGCTGTTGGTTTTGTGCCCTGTTCAACGCCCAAACTATTAATCGTCAGGCTATTTTTGTCGCTAAATTCTTTCACTCTCATTCTCCATATTCCGAAATAGCTTCGATAAGCCATCCGACTACTGATCTTCCGAAAAAACATATGGATAAAGACAGACAGACTGCATAGGTCCACAACTGCCGACACTTCCATTAAGTTAGTCGCCAGTCCACCGGTACTCAGTGAGGAGCTTTCGCAACCCCTGATACCCACTTCTGCAGATTCGCAGGCCTCTACTGAGACCCATTCGGAGTCCGGTATGTCCCGAGATGCTTCTTCGACTAGGGAATCTGTGGATGTCTACCTTGGATAGGTCTGGAGCCGCTGTGCAGGCACCGGCTTCTGAGGGTGTATTCAGGCCTTCCGATGTTCATATTAAACCGACTACTTCAATTCAAACCAAAAATTCCGAATTTCTGAGGCCCAAAGTTCGCACTACATCTAGGAAACAGATGACCAAGGCGCATTCTCAGGGCCTCATGCCACAGAAACATATGCTTAGAATGGCTGAAGACCTTATTACCTTAATTAGGGGAAGCCAGCCTTCCCCCTCTAAAAGACCAAGAACTGATTTTCCTTCTGATTCTTCAGATCAAGAGTCTGATGACTCTGACCCTTCTGATTACCAGGACATACCTTTATCTACCTATGAGGGTTCTGATGCAGAAGATTTCATTCCCTCTGCTTCCCCACCAGAGGATTTTTCTTTTGGTGAATCCCTGCATACCCTCAGAGAGCATTTTCGCTAGTTGTGCCAGGACTACCCACAGTCCATAAAGAGACTCAGGGAATTTTTAAACTTGCCTCAGCACAGTCCTCTAGCTTTCCCTCCTGTTCTGGAAATTGTACATGATGTCTTCATGGAATCCAATCTTACCCCTGATACTTTGCCACCAGCTCCCAGGAAACCTGACCGGTACTACAGAGTACCTGACTCTCACAAATTCTTATTTAAGAATCCCATTGCAGATACAGAGACCATTTCCCAGAGACCTGAAGGCATTAAAGCTACTGCAGCCAAAAACCCTACCCCTTTGGGCAAGGATTCTAGGGCTTTGGACAGATGGGGTAAGAAGGTATACACCTTTGCTACTCTTGCCATCAGGGCTTTAAATTGCCAGTTTCACGTGTTAAAGTGTCAGCAACATGTTATGGAACTAATTAAACAAAAAATTATGTTGATTCCTGATTGTGCAGAACATAAAGATTTACAAGAGTTAATGCATTCTACTAACCAGGTTGGAAAACATACTTTGCAATGTGGTTTTGATGCCTTCGAAGCATCTTGCAGGGCTGCTGTCACTGGGTCTGTTCTTAGAAGGCATGCTTGGCTTAAGGAACAAATCTTGCCAGACTATGTCAAAGCAAAATTACTAGATGCTCCATTAAACCAAGAACGTTTGTTTGGCACTAAAGCAGAAGTCGTCCTCAAAAAGATGGAGGAAAAAGCTAAATCTGTGCAAACTGTTAAATATTTCCTACAGGTACAGCCACCTAGATTCAGTAGGCATTGGCCTTCTAAAAAATGATGTTTCCCAGTCCTTCTCAGTCCAAACCCAGGGGCAGCAGACCACCAAGACTACAGTCTCAGGGTATGCACAGATCTAAACAATGGAGTCCTCCCACCTCAAAATCAGGGAGTTGTATGCCACCATCCTATGGAAAAAGTTCACAATGACTTGTGCTTCACCTTTCCAAGCCTTACCCAAGTACTTGCACCCTTAGGAGGAAAACTAGCCCTGCACGCAAAAAACTGGGAGTACATTACCCAGGACAGATGGGTCTTGAATATTGTATCCCAGGGATACAGATTCTACTTCCACTCACTGGCAACCCCAAGCGGATGGCCAGACCTCTCCCCAAACCAGTGGGCAGAGGCCCAAAAGCAAGTACTTTCTCTTCTCAGTATCAAGGCTATTCAACCTGTCCCAGCAGAGCAAAGGGGACAAGGTTTTTACTCCAGACTGTTTCTGGTACCCAGAAAAGAAAACTCTTGTCGCCCTATCCTGGATCTGTCTATTCTCAACACCTTCCTAGTGGTTCCAAGATTGAAAATGCTTACTCTCCAACAGCTGCTTCCTATGCTAGCCAAGGACTCCTGGCTAGCCACCCTAGACTTAAAAAAAGCTTATATGCACATCCCCATAAGGGAATCTTGCAGGAAATAGCTAAGTTTCAGAGCAGGCTCTATGCACTATCAGTTCTCTGCACTTCCCTTTGGCTTATCTGTTGTGCCCAGAGTGTTCACAAAATGCCTAGCTCCAGCCATTGCATAATGCAGGCAGAGAAAAAAATAAAATTTACCCATACTTAGAGGACTGCCTGATTCAGGCGGACAGTCAGGAATTGCTACTTCAGCACCTGACGTTTGTAAAGAGACTTCTAACTTCACTGGGGTATACCATCAACGAAAAGAAATCACATCTGGTACCCAGCCAAAAGATTGTATTCCTGGGAGCAAGCTTGAACACAACTTCCGAGATGGCATTCCTCACTCCAGAAAAACAGATTTATTTGACAAACTACTTCAATGTACTGGCCTCCCAAACCCAGCTATCTGCAAGAAAAATACTAAAAGCCCTAGGATTCATGGCCTCTTGCATTCTACTAATTCCATATGCAAGACCGCCTATGAGGAGACTTCATTGGTACTTAAAAAGGCTCTGGTGTTGACATTCTCTGGACCTGGAAACAATGATGCCTATGATTCCTTGTTTAATGACAGAGTTCCTTTGATGGGTAGAGGCCTGTTATCACAACAAGGGACTCACTTTCACTCAACCCCCCCCCCCCCCCCGGCCCAAACCCTAACAACAGACGCATCAGTCTATGCATGGGGTGCTCACATGACAGGAAAATGCATTCAAGGCTTTTGGAGCCCAAAACAAATGCACCTGCATATCAATCAGGAAGAAATGTTAGCTGTACAGAATGGACTGACAGCCTTCAAGTACCATATTCTTCCAGGGCAACTATTGATAAAGATAAACAACACCACTATTATGTGGTACATAAACAAGCAAGGGGGAACCCATTCCTAGCCACTCTGCAGGTTAGCCGTGGCTCTGTGGAACACAGCCTTGAGCAATCAAGTGCACGTGCAAGCTCAATTCCTGCCAGGCAAACTAAATTCACTGGCAGACTACTTAAGCAGAAATCTAATGGACCCACACGAGTGGAAACTGGAACCCAAATCATTCAAGCTTCTGATCCACAGGTGGGGGGGCACCAGAGGTGGACCTCTTTGCTTCCCTGCAGTACTATAAATTGAGCAAATATTGCACCAGAACTCCCCACAGCCAAGCATGGAAAGTAGATGCCCTGTCTTTTACATGGGAAAACCTCTCAATCTGTGCCTTTCCCATTCTGCCCCTCCTCTCGAAGGTTCTACTAAAGATCAAACAGGACAAGCCAAGGGCAATTCTGATTGCACCAACCAGACAGGCCACGCCAGCAGTGGTACCCACTCTTCCACAGTCTGACAGTAGTGCCACCATGGCACCTGCCTCAGATCCCTTCCCTGCTGTCCCAGCAGGAGGGCCAGATTTTGCATCCTCAGCTGCAAACCCCAAACCTAGCAGCATGGCTCATTCCCTGAACACTTCACCAGCAACCCTCAGTAAACAGGTGCTGGATGTCATCCTTGAGGCAAGGAGGCCTAGTACCAGGAAATCCTATTCAGAAAAGTGGAAAAGATACTGTTCTTGGAGCCAGTCTCAGGGAATAGACACAACCGTGCCCAACTTACCTGAAATCCTAAATTACCTAACAGAACTGCTCCACAAAGGCCTATCCTTCTCTTCATTTAAGATTTATGCCTCTGCCATCTCAGCTCATTAAAATACTGAGCCACCCCTCTTCACTCACCCTGTGGTCAAACAGTTCCTGAGAGGAGCCAAAGATTTAAGACCCCCCCCAGGAGTGCTCCCACTCCAGCCTGGGACCTTAACTTTGTACTGGGGAAGCTCATGCTTCCTCCCTTTGAACCTGCTGCTACAGCAGAGTTAAAATTCCTCTCTTGGAAAACGGCCTTAGTTCTAGCCATCACTTCAGCAAAAAGAGTGTCTGAATTGTAGGCCCCTAAAGGCCGTGGAACCCTTCATTATCTTCCATGCGGACAAGGTTTCCCTCAGGCTAACCCATCATTTCTACCCAAGATGGTATCTAGTGTGGCTTTAAACCAATTCATTCATTCGCCAACCTTTTTCCCTAATCCTCAGAATAAAGGGGAAAGGATCCTGCACTCCCTAGACGTGCGCAGGCAGCTTAGGTTCTACCTGGACAGGACTAAACCTTTCAGAAAATCTGACCAGCTGCTAGTCAGCTTTGCTACAGGGGCAGAGGGCAAGGCCATTTCATAGCAAACCATTTCTAAATGGATAGCACACTGCATCAATTTCTGCTGCAAACACCATGGAAAACCTACCCCACAGGGGATCAGAACTCATTACACTAGTGTTACCTCAGCCTCTACAGCATTTCTCAGGGGAGTCCCCTACCAGGGACATCCTGGAATCTGCAACCTGGAGTTCTGTACACACATTCACCAAGCATTACCACTTACCTATCTTTTCTAAATCCAGAGCTGGATTTGCCACAGCAATTTTACAAGGTCTGCTAGCCAGCCCTAATGCTTCTTGACTGCCTCCACCCTTCCTCAGCTTTGGGAATCAACCCAAGTGTGATGACTGCAACAGTGAAACACAAAGAACATAGCACGGTTGTGTACACTTACCATAAATGCAGATGTTCAAGTGTATTCACTGTTGCAATCCTGGTTTACCCTCCCTCCAGCCCCCTGACTACTCTATACTTTCTACCTATCCTTTTTTTGGCCATATCTTATAACAATGGTATTTACTTTTTACTGGGGGTGTTCCACACCATGTAATTGGTTCCTATTTTGGGGGCTCCTGACATCTGGGGCAAGAAAAACTGATGCAATGGCATCGGCTGCATGTTTTATACCCCTGATGACCTGACATCATGGAAGAAGCGACAGCATCTGACAGAGAAATCCCAAGACTCTGGTATTCAGGCCGACTGAGGGCTACCTGCAGGCAGATAACCCAAGTATGGCGACTGCTACAGTGAATATACTTGAACATCTACATTGTTTAATGGTAAATGGATTTTAACACAATATTAAGTAAAATCGGATGGCTATATCAAAAGGAGTGAGGGTCTAATAGGAAAGAAACTTTAGTATGATTGTGTGTGTGTGTGTGTGTGTGTATATATGTGTGTATATATATATATATATATATATATATATGTGTGTATATATATATATATATATATATATATATATAGATATATGTGTGTGTGTGTGTATATATATATATATATATATATATATATCTATACACACACACACACACACACACACACATAAAATCATCATCAGCCCCATTTTTTCCCCATTTTTCTACATGGGGTCAGGGTATCGTGTTACCTGTTGTCAACTCTCTCGATTCAGTGCCACACTCCTGCCTTCTTCACCACTCATGCCTGACTGTCACAGATCTTCTTTCACACAATCCATCCACCTCTTTGCTGGATGTCCTCGCTTCCTCTTACCTTCCAGTCTGTCCCAAATCTTCCTCACCAGATTGTCTTCTGCTTTTCTACACATGTGACTAAACCCATTGTATTCTGTTCTCTTTGATCTTTTCAGCAGTTGGAGCTACTTTGGCTTCTGCTCTTATGTGCTTGTTTCTTCTTCTGTCCCACAGTGTGCATCCTGTCACCTCTCTCAGCACTTCATTTCCATCACCTCTAGCTTCTTCAACTGTTCTGCCTTTACTGCCCAGGTTTCTGTACCATACAGTAGTACTAGTTGCACCACTGTCTTGTACACCTTACTTTTCAGCTTCTTTGGCATTCTGATGTCATAGACTACACCTGATACTCTATGCCAGTTGGCTGCAGCCCTTCTGATTCTAGTTTTGACCTCTTCACTCAGACTACCCTTCTCCTCAGCTACTCCTCCCAGATACTTAAAGCTGTTTACCTGTTCCACTATCTTCCATTCTGTCTCTGTTCACAGCTTCTTCTGACTTCCCCAATTTGCTGCCATTACCACCGTCTTATCTGAGCTTAGTTTCATCCCATGTGCCTTCAGATTTGAATTCCATTCTCATGTCCTTTGCTGAAGTTCTAGCTCAGAGTCTGCCTGTACAGCTACATCATCTGCATACAGCAGCTTTGTTGTTCCGTCCCCTCCAACCTGTTTGCTAATGTAGTCCATCACCAGTATGAACAGCAGTGGGCTCAAAGCTGGACCCTGATGTACACCCACTCCCACTGGGAACCCCTCTGTGAGGCCAAACACTGTTCGTACTTGAGTCAGTGGGCCCTTGTAGATAGCCTGTACTAATTTTACCAATGTTTCTGGGACTTCAAACCACCGCAGTACTGCCCAGATCTGCTTTCATGGGACCTTGTCATATGCTTTCTCCAAGTCAAGGAATGCCCAGTTGGACACTCTCTCCTCATTTCTAGCTTTTTCTCAAGTATCTGTCTCAGTGCAAACATCGGGTCAGTTGTGCTCCATCCTGATCTGAATCCAAACTGCTGATCTCCCATCTTACATATTAGTACTCTGCATATCCCTTATCAGTCACTTTCTCCAGAACTTTCATGCAGCGTGATAGGAGTTCGATGCTTCTGTACTGCCTACAGTTGTGGATGCCCCATTTGTTCTTGTACACTGGCAAGAGTATGCTTATTCTCCAGTCATCTGGGATACGCCTTTCTGTCCACACTGCTATTAGTACCCTCAGGAGCCATTTCTCTTCTATCCCACCCAGCATCTTTATCATAGCTGCTGTGACCTCATCTGAGCCTGCTGCTTTCCCTGACTTAATCTTCCTTAGTGCTGTTCTTACTTCTTCTGAGGTGGGCTCCTCCTCTTCTCTCCTCATAGGCTGTTTCTGGGGCAGTACAGCTTCTGTGGGGTTTTCTTCATTCAGAAGCTGCTGGAAATGCCACTTCCATCTGCTTTTGTCCTCTGGGCTGGTGCGCAGGTTGTTGCTGGTATCCCTTATGAAGGGTGTCTAACTGTCTTCTTTATCTTTCTGCCTTTGCCTTGCAACCTGATATAGTTTTTTTTGTGCCCCTTACTGAGTCACTTTCCAGAAGGATGGTACAGTGCTTCCGATGCTCTAGTCTTTGCTACTGCAACTTCTTTTGCAGCTTCTTTGTTAGCCAACCAGTAGTCTTTCCTAGCCTGGTCAGTCTCTTCGGTCTCCCACTTCTTCTTACACTTCTTTTTTCTTTTGATGACTTCCTGGTCTTCTGCATTCCACCAGCAGCTTTCCTTATGTACCTTATTTCCATACCTGGCTTGGCCACATATCTTTTCTGTAGTCATAACACATGCTGTTTTTAGGTGCTGCCTTTCTTCATCTCCACCTATTTCCTCCTCTTCTTGGGGTGCTAGAGCCCTGAGTAATTCCTTAAACTGTTGTACTTTCTCTCCAGTCAACTTCCAGGTCTTCAGCCTGGTCTCTGTTGACCTTAGAGCCTTCTGACCACTGCTTGCAGCTGATTGTGGCAGCTAGCAGTTTATGCTGTGGGCTGACTGTTTCACTGGGGATGACTTTGTAATCATGGATTCTACCCCAGTGCCTTTTCCTTACTTGGAGGAAGTCTACCTGAGTTGCATGTTGACTACTCTTGTATGTGATCTTGTGACTCTCTCTCTTTCTGAACCATGTGTTGGTTACTATCAAGCCATTTGCCAGACAGAAGTCTATAATGGCTTTGCCTTCTTTATTCCTGTTGCCCCACCCATGTGGACCTCGTATTCTGTTCTATCTGTCCCAATATGTGCATTAAAGTCACCCATTATCAACACCAATTCATGTTGTCCTGCTTTATCTAGTAGGTCCTACAGCTGCTGTCTGAATGCACCCTTTTCCTCACTATCACAACCCTGCTGTGGGGCATAGGCTGAGATTATGAATACTGCCCTATCATTACACTGGAGTCCGACTGCCATGAGTCTGTCATTAATTCTGGTGATATCCCTTACTGCCTTCTGAAGCCTCTGTGTGTGTCTTTACATTTGTATGTATTTGTAAATATGTTGTAAATAAGAGTTTTGTATATAATGTAAATATAACAAAGGACCCTCTACTCTTTTCAGTAAGTACTGTAGGATCGTTTACATCCGGCCAACCTACCTCCAACTTGGGCAAATGTGGCCTTAATTTAACATCCCATAGTATTTAACTAATATAGTTTTTTTTTTAGTATTGATGCTTACGAAACTAGTTTCTTAAGCTGTTAAAAATTGTTATTGTATAGAACTTCAGTTCTAGTCTATATTTAGAATAAATATTCCAAGGGTGCACCAAGCGCTGTGAAAAATCCAATGCAACTGTGATAACTTAGCTCTTTTATTAAAACCAACAAAACGTTTCCGTACAACGCTTCTTCAGGAAGTCTGAAGAAGCATTGTAAGGACGTGAAAGCGCTTACTGTTGTTTTGTGTCGTTGGTTTTAATAAAAGAGCTAAGTTATCACAGTTGCATTGGATTTTTCACAGCGCTTGGTGCACCCTTGGAATATTTATTCTGCTTATAGTGTGTTGTTCTTATCCAAGGGCGCTTTACTCGACAGAATTATTTGTTTTTTATCTAGTCTATATTTGGTTCTAACGTCTTTTTTACAGAGGCATGGATGTCTTGGATTTATTGTGTATAAATTATGCAATGTAATGCATCATTCATAAAAGCAACTGTGTAATACCTGCTTGACTCTTGGCTTTGATACCTGCACAGATACTGATTTTTATTTATCATAATTCAGTCCTCCTGATATTATTTGCTAGATCGTACTACCAGGAAAGGGGGAGGCATTGCTGTTCTCTCTAAAACTACCCTAAATGTTACTCTAGACAACCTTAAACCACCTATATTTAGCAAAGCAGAAATTATGATCTCCAAACTACAAATAAATAAAAACAAATGTATAAACATAGTATGTGTCTGTATTCCCCCAGGTAATAACTCAGGGACCCTAGAAGACATCCTTTACTGGCTATCCATTGTCTCCCCCAAGAGACCATTGTTCTAGGGGACCTCAGTATAGATTGGAATACCTGCACTGTAGAGACCCCAGCCACCCACGTAAAACCTACATGGTTTTACACAATCTATAACCTCTCCCCTACCAGGATCAGCAAGCCTAACAATAAAGAAAGTATCCTAGACTGGATACTAATAGCCCCCACCACATGTACAAATCATGTACACTCTCCCTGAATATCTAAGCGATCATTTCTTAACGTATACTATTGGGCATAAAGATGAATGTCCACATCTACCCACCTATAAAATAATAAGAAATAAAAGCTTCAACCTTAATAAATTCTTAGAAGAACTTAAATTATGCAATTGGTCAATTTTAAAACAACCACCACTAGATGAGGCAGTAACACACTTTAATAACACATTCCTGGCCATCCCTGACAACCATGCACCTGCACACTCTATTAGAATTAAAACAAAAATTGCCCCCTGGCTCACTAAAGATCATCCAAGGAAATAATGCCTGGAACACCTGGCGCTCCTCTAAAGCCCCACAAGATCAACTCAAATTTCAACAATATAGGAGTGATACAAAAAAAATCCATATTATTGGACAAAAAAAAATTCTCTTTCTGCCATCTACAGCAGAAACACCACAACGAACCACAGAAGTCCTGGGCAGGTATTAACAAACTCCTCCATCCAGGGCAATCCACAACTCCAACCCCCTCAGCCCCAACCCAAATATTGCCAGAGTCCATTGCCAACATCAACAGTTTCTTTACAGAAACCATACAGGCCCTTGCTAGCAAATGTAAACTCCCTTGTCCTAACGCTGAAACTCCTAAACCCAGTGACATTCTCTCCTTTAGCTTCCAGAAAGTTCTGACTTCACTCATTAGAGCCCTAATTAAAAAACTTAAACCAACCACCCTTTCAGCTGACCTCCTCCCTGCAGAAAGCTGCTGATGTTATAGTATACCCTGTCTCTATTTTGATAAACAGAACCATAACTAAAGCCTCGATCCCCTCTGTCTGGAAAATATCACATGTCATACCACTCCACAAAGGAGGCAGCTCCATTGAGCTGCCAAACTATAGACCAGAAGGTATCCTTTCCCCTCTGGCTAAAATTATGGAAAAGTGTATCCATAAGCAACTCTTACACTACCTTATTCAACATAATCGTCTGGCCAACTCCCAGCATGGATTTGGACCACAGCACAGTACCACCACAGCCCTCCTCTCCTTTTCTAATGTCATATATTCCAATTATAACAGCAACAAACTATCTTCTGACCTGTTTCTCGATCTTTCCGAGGCCTTCGACATGGTTAACCACCAGCTACTCTTACTTACCCTAAAGAAAATATCCCTAAACAACCATGCCGTACAATGGTTTCAATCTTATCTTCGTGGAAGACAGCAGGCTGTCCTTTGGCAGGACAAAGTCTCCACCCTTCTCCCTGTTACCCTTGGTGCCCCTCAAGGCACCATATTAGGTCCCCTTCTTTTTCTCCCTCTTTATCAATGACCTTCACACTGTAATCCCAGACACAACCACTGTACAATATGCCGATGACTCCACCCTGATTTGCTCAGCCTCTACCCTACAGATCTCCTTAGTTTAACTCAGAAAATCTTTAATACAGTGGAAAACTGGATCTCTAATCAACAGCTGATATTAAACCCTAATAAAATAAAGCTATTGCTCTTCTCCCTACTCGCAAATCCTCTCAGCCTTCGTTTACTATAATATCTAACAATGGGACCATAATCTCACCAGGTATGTATACCAAACTCCTGGGTGTTGTAATAGACAACAACCTCAAATATGATATGCACGTAAACCAAACTATTAAAAAAGTTAATAAAAAACTTGACTCCCTATAGAAAATCAAACCTTTTCTTACCCCTCTACGATAGGACTGCCATTGTCCGTACTCATCTGCTTTCAACTGTACTGTATGCCTCGCCAATGCTCACCAACTTGAACAAAACTGATCTCAGCAAACTCTCGATCTGCTACCGTCAAATTGCCAGGTTTGCCACAGGAACTCCCTACAGGACACACCACTGTCAAAACCTAAACCTCTTAGGATGGCTAGAACTCCCCAGGATAATTCAGTATAATCAACTTACTGTAGCATTCAAGTTTATTAACCATCCAGAAAAACCGCCCTCCCTTAAAAACATTATCCATCCCTACAAAAATGCTAGGTCACTTCGTTCCACTACAAAAATGTTGGTTCAGTCTGTTAAAGCTAACAACCTATCTGGAGAATCTTTGTTTGCAAATTCAATAAGCAAAACTTGGAATTTGCTCCCATCTGACCTTACTCTGAACCCCTCCCTTAATCTGTTAAAAAAAAAAAAGTCTAACACAGTATTTTAAAACTCACTGGTTATGTCCTTGCTCTAAACCTGACTAAAGCCTATTCTACTTCCGTATCCCTGTAATTTTTTATTCATAGCGACTTACCTCTTACACTGAAAGGTTTGAAAAGAGAAACTGTAACATCTTTGCAGATACTCTGTATATAGCTGCACCTATAGGTTTGATAAGAGAAAACTGTAACATTTGTGTATATTTCTGAATATAAACTGTATTCTTCATAGGCTTGAAATGTGAGACTGTAACTTGTATGTTAATACAATGTGTTTGTGCATATACGGTAACTTGTCTTTTTCTGTTTGTAAGTTTGGAGCTTTTTTCCCCGGGTCTCCACTGAAAATGAACGTGTATCCAGTCGGACTATCCCTTTCAACAAATGTAAAATAAAATAAATTATTTAACTTGAAATTATGCTGCCTTAAGCTGTTAAGCAGTATATGTCACTTATGCTGCTTGTAACATGTGGGGTGTGCATAGCTTTAAATGCTGACGTCTAGCAACAAGGGGTTTGCATCATGTGGTGCATACTCTTTTAGATGCGTCACTCTGATAGACAGGTCATAATGACTATCAGCTCATTCCCATTGTCTCTGTTGCATTCAGAGGATTCTGACTACTCTTCAGATGTTAGTGTATCAGAACTGGGAAAACAAGTTTGTGGAAGAACAGAAAGATTGGCAGAGTAGAATTTATGTGGGGAGACCAGCTGCAACCATTAGGAATTCTCTTTCTACAACGCTATTTATCAGAAAAAAAAATTGAAGCTTTCGGTCCAGGTTCACTCTTTATTGTAAACAGAATGGCTGTTATTTATAAAAAGGTACAGTTGTGTCACTTGGGAAGAAACTTTTTTAGTGCTCTCTAATAGGATGAAAGCAAAAGAGAAAGAATTACAGAAAGGTTTGTGACTTATTGTGAGCCCAGAAAAAAGCTTTCCATTTATTCTTTGCAAAGTTGTTCAGTCTCACCGTTCATTCTTCACTGATGGGTTTGGAGCCAATCTTTGACTCTGACACGGCCGACTAGCAAGCTCAAAGTTCTCCAGTAGCTCGAGACTCAACCCCTTATCCCACAATGCACTGCTGGAATTACCTCAGATCTAGTTTGCCGCGGCACGGATCTCTTGGTTTCCAGCGTTGCTAGAGACTATTATTAGGAGTTTCAACTTTCAGCAAGTTTTCTATTTGAATTTTATATCTTTTACTATTATAACTATATAATATTACCTAGTTAGCAGTTGTGTTCTGTTTTTCCCCCTTTTCCCAGTAAAAATCTTCTGATTGCCTTCGGCCTTTTCTTACAGTTGTTAGATAGTTGCCCTTTTGGGCTTTTTGATACTGGATTGCTTTAATCCTCTCTAACTTTATATAGCTAAATAGTTTTGTTACTCGTAGCCTTTTTGGGCTGTGTGTACTGTGTGTAGTTAATTAGATTAATCCTCTCTAACTTTAACTATCTTATATAGTTAAATAGTGTGGTTTTTTTTGTTTTGGATTTTGTGAATAGTCGCTAGTACTATGTCTGAAGAGAAGGAAAAGCATCCAAAGTCTGGGTTTAAAAAAATGCCCAGACTGCGGACAAAAGATGTCTCTTACGGATGCCCATGCCCAAGTGAGGTGCACCTGCAGGAGTCATGTAGTATCTGCCACTCCTTTTCTACTAGAGTGCTTGCAGAAAGGAAGAGGAAGTTAATTAATAGGGGTATTATCAAACACCCTTTCTCAGAGGCATTGTCTGACCAGGATGGGGCCAGAAAATCATCCAAATCTTCCTCAGAATCCAGGACTAAGAAAGGAAAAAAGTCAGAAAGTGTTGTGACTTCGGCTCCACTGACTTCGGAGCCGACAGTCTGTTCTTTTCGGAACCGGGACACTGCTCTGGAACAGGTTGCTGAAAAACCTCTCTCTACTGCTCCAATCGGCTCCATCTATTCACTCCTCCAGGTCTCCTGTCAGCCTGTCCGATCTGGATATGGACCGGCTGGTTCAGAAACTCTTAAAGGCACCAGTTCTAGCTAAATTGCTGTCTGCTCAGACCCAACCATCGGAGCTGAAGACCATTACTCATGAATTGTCTGCTCCTCCTCCGAGCCATACTGGACCTTCGGAACTGGAGGAGGCCAACCTGATGATTGTGAATCCCTTGGAGCCGACACCTGCTCCAGTGTCGTCGGCTCCATATGCTTGGACATTCTTGGCACCGACCGGGGACTCTAGGAGCCGACACTCTTCAGTCAGGTACGGGGAGGATAGTCGCACCGACTTGTCGGTGCCGACTCTTCCTGTCGGGGCTTTGGCTCGAGTGAGCACGGCTCCTACCTCGGGCTCGGAGCCCACGGCTTCGGTGCAGGAGGGGATCGCAGCTCCTTCTGATCCGTGGAATCCTTCTCATCAGAGCTGTGGTGCATTTGAAGCCATGAGGAGAGCGTTGTCTCCTAAGACTTCCTCATCTCAAGGTCTGGCCTCTTCCTCCCCTAAAGTGCCTGTGTCAGTTTGTTTCCTCCGGTCATCTCAAGCATAGAGACCCAGAGCCTCAGGTAGCCCCACAGGGCGCTCCCTGCACTTCTGAGAGTCTCCAGAAGTTCCCCCTGAAGAAGTTCCCAGGAAGAGATTATGCAAGAGGAAGCATTTGGACTCCACACAGGAGTCTCTAACATCAGACACCGACTTGAATGAATCAGAAGGGTCCCCTAGATCCCCCTCTAGAAACATCTCCTTTGCGGAGATTCTTGAAATTCTTAGGCAGAGGGTGATTGGCAGTCCAAGAGCCCTACTGAGGACGAGTCATTTCTCCTGAAGGCGTTTGGGTCTCAACCTTCCACCTCTTGGGGGTGTCTGCCCTATGATGAGCTTATGGAATCTGGTCTCTTGTAAGGCGTGGGAGTCACCAGAATCTGTTTAACCTGTTCTTAGGAGGCCTAATAAGTTTATTTCTGCCCCCGTAGATAAGTCCTTTTTGACCAAGGGAGTCCCTGTTGATGCCATGGTGGTGGCCGCAGCCACCAAAAAGGAAATGTCTGAGACTTCCTCGTCTATCCATCCTCCTAACAGAGAATCTAGGATCATGGATAGATATGGGAAACGCATGTTTAGTTCAGCGACTTTCTCACTCAGATCACTGAACTACTTGACCCATTTTACCAGACTGCAGAGAGATCACCTTAAGGAGTTGGGAGATGCTCTTCAGGGTGCTTTAGCTACGAGTGTATCCGACAAAGTTGCCACCCAGCTCACTACCCTTATTTCGATAGTTAACTCGTCCATGCATCTTGTATCTTATGCAGCTGATGGTTCGAGTAGAGCTGCAGGTACAGGAATTGCTCTTAGTAGGCATGCCTGGATGCGATTCTGTTCCTTTGCGGAACCCTTCAAGTCTTCCTTTACGAATACCCCGTTTGATGGCTCATCCTTGTTTGGGCCAAAGGTGAAGGAGACTTTGACCAGGTGTGAACAAGAAGGAAAGACTCTGCCATCGGAGTCCGTTTTTCCACCCCACTCGTCCCTTTCCTAAAGGTCAGAGGGGAGGAAAGATGTGGTTCCAGAAAGCCCAAGGAGCCTTTCAAGACACACGTGGAGAGCCCCCCTCCAGAGGCAGAGGAGGGGGTTACAATGGAAGACGCTGCCCTCACGGCAGAGGGGGTCCGCAACACCAGGGTGACAGAGATCACTTCTGTGGTCAGTCCTACCAGTGCTCCTGAAGGGAGGCCCGGCTGTCCTACTCTGGAGGCAGTTGGGGGTTGCTTGTCATTGTACCCAAAAGCCTGGCTAGATATAACAAACAACATTTTGGTGCAAAGCATCATTTCTAGAGGGTATTTCATACCGTTCTCCACCCAGCCCCTTCCCGTTAAAAAAACCCGGACGTTCCACCCAGTCACAAAGAACAAGCAACAATAGAGGTACGCCAATTGCTAGAATAAAGAGTCATCCAGCAAGTCCCAGCAGACCAAACAGGATTTGGAACTTACTCAAGATTCTTTTTGGTTCCAAGAAAACAGGGGACTGGAGACCCATTTTGGATCTCAGCAAACTCGACCAATTTGTGAGGAAATAGAAGTTCCGAATGGTCATGCTATAGTCCATACTTCCCTTTTTAGGGAAGGACAATTGGATGTGCTTGATCGATCTCAAGGATGCATACTACCCCATGAAGATGGCCAGACCATCCAGGGATCACCTGTGTTTCCGGCTGGGAGCCAATCATTATCAATTCCGAGCTCTGCCCTTTGGTCTCACTACAGCCCCCAGAGTGTTCACCAAGTGCATGGCAGTAGTCACGGCTCATCTGAGGCGTCTAGGATTCCAGGTGTTTCCGTACTTGGAAGATTGGCTCCTTACCTCCACCACCAGGCATCAACTTCTTCAAGCGAGAGGCGCTACTCTGACACACTGCAATCGGCTAGGCATTACAGTCAACTTCGAAAAGTCTGCCTTGTTGCCATCGCAGCATATCATTTTTATAGGGACAGAATTAGACACGTCAGCCACCACTCTTCGTCTTCCACCAGAAAGGATTTGTATTCTTCACCAACACATCACGTCCTTGGTATCAAAGAACAGAGCACCAGCTGCAGAGGTAAGTACTAGGATTGATGGCAGCAGCAATCTTGGCAATCCTGTTAGCAAGGATGCATATGAGAATCCTTCATTGGCTTCTATTCATGCAATGGTCTTACCAAGAACTTCCAATGAATCCCACAATCCTGATAATGAATTCCTGCAAGAATGATCTTCAGTGGTGGTTGACGTCTCTTCATGTCACAATTGGACGTCCTTTCATGCTACCCCCTCCAGTTGCCACTGTGACCATGACGCTTCCCTGATAGGGTGGGGGGGCTTTTTCGGGGAAAGACTGCCCAAGGCACATGGACAGATCAAGAATCACATCTGCATATCAATGTCCTGGAGATGAGAGCAGTACAGTTGCAATACTTTCAGGACTCTCTTCCTCTAGGGAAAATTGCAATACAGACAGACAACATGTCAGTGGTCTGGTACCTGAACAAACAAGGCAGGTCCAAGTCTTATCCCCTTTGCCGAGAAGCCCTCAGAGTATGGCAGTGGGCATTGTCATCCCAGCACTTTCTGTTAGCAACGCACATCCCGGGCAAATCAACATCATAGCGGACAGACTGAGCATGGCAGTTTTATTGCCCCACGAATGGTCTCTCAAGCAAGAGATTGCGGACAGGATTTTCCGCAAATGGGGCCAGCCTTTCTGCGACCTGTATGCCAGTAATAACAACAAATGCAGAAGCTGTTTTGCCCTGATTCCCATGCCAGGTCACTCCCCAAGGGATGCTCTTGTCCACGATTGGCCCCTGGGTCTCTTCTACGCATTTCCCCCATTCCTCTGATACCCAGATTTTTACAGAAAGCAAAGTCACTGGGATGGACAATCATCCTTATAGCCCCTCATTGGCCTCGGCAGATTTGGTTTCTGTTTCTTTACCATCACATTCTGGAAGATCCATGGATCCTGGACCCAGTTCCGGACTTATTGACACATCCGTCAGGGGAATCTTCATCCATCATTGAAGACACTGAAGCTAACCGCTTCGCTGCTCCAATTCCTAGCATAGCCAGGCTTTATAATCTTTCCCATGACACTAGTCAAATTTTGTTGGCTTCCCATAAGCCTTCCACTAGAAAATTGTATCGTAGTAAGTGGAAGAGATTTTCCATTTGGGCTTCCTCCCATAACATTGACCCTTACCAAGCACCATTGTCTTCTGTTTTACAGTTCTTGACAGAAATTTTCAACAAAGCAGCAGCAGCTGCTACAGTGCAGGTACAACTAGCTACTTTATCTAATTTCCATCTAGGGAACGATGGGATTGAATATTATGGCTCACCGTTTGTCTAAGGCTTTTCTAAAAGGTTCCTTTCACATGAGGTCTCCAGTGAAGGCACCTTATTCTCCCTGGAATTTGAATTTTGTTATTTTGCATCATTCTTCCTCCTTTTGAGCCTGCATCATCTTGTGAACTAAAATTTCTATCTTGGAAAACTGTCTTCCTAGTAGCCATCACTTCAGCCAGCAGAGTGTCAGAGCTCCAAGCCCTATTCATCAAGCCTCCTTATATGGTCTTTCATGCTGATAGAGCATCTCTCAGGACAAGTCCATCCTTTTTGCCTAAAGTATGTTCTGAGATTAACATCAATCAAGTCATTGAGTTGCCCGTTTTCTTCCCTAATCACACCAAATTGGAATATATGTTGCACAAACTCGATGTTCACAGACAACTTAGATTTTATTTAGACAGAACAAAAGACATTAGGAAATCAGATCAGCTTTTTGTGTCTTTTTTCTGAGGCCAGGAAAGGTAAACCAGTTGCCAAAACAACTCTTAAGTGGCTGTCGGATTGTATCACTTACACATATTTTTGTCATAACATGTCCTTGTCTAGTAAGGTGAAGGCTCATTCAACCAGAGCAGTTTTTACCTCTTCAGCTTTTCAAGCCAAATTACCTTTGGACAACGTCTGTGCGGCAACCACATGGTCTAAACCTCACACTTTTATAACTCATTACAAAGTGGATAAGGCCTCCAGGGACAGGGCTTCATTTGGCTCTACGGTTCTGAAGAGTGTACTTCCGTGAGCCATCCAAGATCAGGGTTCTAGGGATGCTACCCATCAGTGAAGAATGAATGGCGAGATTGAACAACTTCACATAAAGAAGTTATGTACTCACCATAACGTTCCATGTGAGTTGTTCCGTCTCGCCTTCATTCTCATGTCCCTCCCTCCTTCCCCCTCTTGGCTGGCAGTTGACCTGGAGGCTGTCTTCATCCTGGTTTTTCAATGTGTCTTCATTCCTAGGCAGAATAATTATTGTACTTCTGTATGGTACACAGCAGACAAGATCTGAAGTAATTCCAGCAGTGCATTGTGGGATAAGAGGTTGGGTCTCGAGGTACTGGAAAACTTTGAGCTTGCTAGTCGGCCGTGTCGGAGCCGAAGATCGGCTCAGAACCCATCAGTGAAGAATGAAGGGGAGATGGAGCAACTCACATGGAACGTTATGGTGAATACATAACTTCTTTTTTATGTGGAAAGGCTGTAAATTTGTTGAGTTGCATGATTCATTAATAAGAGACAAATCTAGCAAGGGAAACTATGCTAAGAGCGAACATATTTTCTCTAGTGGAATGGTGACATTTTGTTTGGCATGTGGTAATGACAGGAAAGGTAGAGGAAGTATTTTGAAATTATTTTGGAAATATAACTTTGCTGTTGTAGTGTTGGAAACTTATTTGCTGCAGTGCATAGCTGAAAGCAAGACCATGCTATTCTGTGATACCTGACTGGAGGAAATAAAACAATGTGTAGATGTTGCATTAAAGGTAATGTGTTCGTAGAAGCTTTACAGTAATTGTTTTTGCACGGTAGACAGTGAAAGCAGTGCTGCTTTGTGCAGCAGAGATTAATGCAGCAAGTTCATGTCAACACATTGACAATGATGGTGAGTTCCGCTAAAGTAAAACATGTCCACTGAAAACTTCTTTCAGTAAACCAAAACAGGTAATCCTTTTCATTTAACTGCCTAAGGGTCCTCCAGCCTCTTCTCAGATCTGACCCAGCAGCATTAGTTTTAGCCTCAAGCCCCTTTACAGATGCAGATCTCCTGTTTCTCATCAAAAGCTAAGTGTTCCACCTGACTTTATTAGAACTTTTACATTTCTCTGCTAATATTACCTTAAGATAGTATTCTGTTTTCTGTTAAGGTGATTTTTGCTGTATACCTCAAATGTGGCCCCTTCTCTTGTTTTCCAACAGTGTTTTCCTTTAGTTGGACCTTATTTAAAAAAAAGTCCTTCCTTTCTGTTTCATATACACACACAATTTTACTTGTATATTTTTTCCACTAGCATTTGTCATTGTTGTACTTCCTTTTATTACTTAAGCATAGTCCTGCTTTTGTGAGAGTTGATTTTTTTCTTTGTAGCTTTTTCACTATAGATGACTCAATTGGTGGTATCTGAGACATTGGCATTTGAGACTTCCATCCCAGTCCCCTCCTTGAGGCCATCCACCTTTTCTGCATCAAGGATGCAATCTTCTGTTCCAGTTTTTTCCCCTCTAAGGGGAATGGATCATTTAGAGGAGGTGGAATGCTCTTTTGTGTTATGGGAAGGATGAGTGCTTCTCTACTGATAGTTAAGGCACAGACTTCATTGGGAATGACCCTACCCCTCAACCTCCCACACCTTATCACTTCTTTCGCAAAGCATCCCCCACACACACCCTGCCTCTTCTATTTACTAATTCCAAGGCTGCACAACGATGAGGAAGGGTCAGAGACGTTTTGTCTGAAAGTTGTTTCACTTTTGTCAGGATTTACTTTTATTGCTGTTAATGAGTTCTGAGATCACATTCACACAAAGTGGAGTTCTGACAGCTTTATTTGCATTGTATGGTGCTAAGGAAGTAAGATGTTTTATTTTAATATGATTTTTGAAATGACATTTGGCAGTGTAGCATTGATTTGAAAAAAAAGGCTACTTGCATTCACATTGTTAGTGAGAAAGAAAATAGCAGCTTTGGTTTTAAGTTGAGTGTGACACACCTCCTTATGAATATTAGTGGCAGATGCATTTTAAGTGTATTGAGTTAGCTACTACCACTTAGTGCATTAATTCCTTTCATTTGTGTTCATATGTGATCAAGATTTATTTGCATTGCCCACCAGATAAGCTCTGTGTGACACAATGTAGACTGCTTGTACACGAGTGCAAACCATCAAAAATATGCATAACAAATACAGTAAGAATAACAGTTCTGGAAATGGACTGCTGTACCACAGATTATTAGGATCATGGTTATGGTGTTGTAAAAGTTAAATTGAAACATGCAGGCATCATATACAGAGACCATTGCTGTATGCAGTAGTTAAGTAATTTTCTTATTTAAGAATATATTCACAGTTAAGACGAGGTCAACTTAGTGTGCCGTGTGGGCATGTGCATGCATAGTTGCATTGCATCTGTCATTAAAATGCCTTTAGTTAATACCTTTAATTTCAGACACAAACACGAAATGTACAAAACGGATTCAAAGAGTAAGATAAATGCTGTCACTAGAATGTGTCCGAGGTTATGTGCATTGAGCAACATTCGAACTTCACCAAGGATGATGCCACAGTAGGAACAAAAGATGATTGACTTAGGTTCTGGTGTTATTCCAAAGAGGTACAGTATTTGTCATCATATAAGGATATGGCCTACAGACTGCATTGCTTTGTCAAGGGTAGTCTACACCTGTCCCCTGTAGTATTTTGAATATTGGCTAAAACATTGTCCTCCTTCATAGTGCTTTTTAGGCAGTGGCAAACCGATAAACCTTCTGATGCAACAAAACTAACCCTAGGGAATCTAAAGGTGTTACTGCCCAATGCCAGGAGCCTAAACAAGAAACTCCACACCTGACAGGCTGTCCTCACCCTGGAGAATGTGGACATCTGTGCAGTTGCTGAGACATGGTTTAGAACCACAGAGATCACTCAGTAGTGCATGGCTTCAATACCTTCTACACATTCAGGCCACAGGCAGAGACCAAAGGTGGAGGTCTCTCAGTCTATATCAGCAACAAAATCACCTCATGACAAGTCAAACAGGATGACATACTTGAGCTTCTCCATGTCCAGATTTCCATAGGCAGTCCCATATATCCTTGCGAGCTACAGATCACCCTCTGTGACCCAAGTAACCCATAACTCGGAGTTGGACTTACTGGGGGCCTTCAGCAGTCAATCCAATACCATATTCATGGGTGATTTCAACTACCCCACTGTAAACTGTGTTACTTACATGACCCCAAACTTACAGGCCTAGAGATTCCAGAACTTTGTAAACATGAACGCCTTGGACCAGATAGTCCAAACAATCACTAGGGGTGCAAATGTACTCGACCTGGTACTTAGACATGGGAGAATGATGTACACCAACTAATAAAAATAAAAAAAATGCAGAGTACTCAGAACAGCAAGAAAAATTTATTGGTAAGTGCTTTCAGTTAGATTTCCCAACCTTCTTCAGACAAATACACAAAGTCATATCACCTTATATATACAATGCATTAATAGTACTAATCCAATTATTCAATCAACAAACACAAGTTCATTACCTTTAATACTTGATATATTACCCCTCCCCCCCAAAAAAGGCAGTAGCATCATTTATTTCAGGTGGTACAATGGCATTTAAATAAATTTGCCACCAATACTCACTATTTTCCAACAGTAATTTCCAAGGTCCCCCTCTTGGGTTTTCCCTATCCTGCTCTAAAATCACAAAGGCAAAACTATGATCATTACATTCTTGAATATGTCTAAATAATGCATTCGTATGTTTTGCTTTACCTGTATCATAAGTATATTCATAGATACGCTGCCTAATTTTCCATTCAGTCTTGCCTATATAGTAAGCTGGACATTGCAAGCACTTTGCAGCGTATACCACCCCTCTTGTATTAAAATTAAAACGTCCTTTTATACCAATATTTTTACCACCTAACAACATATTGTCGCATTCCAATATATACCTGCATTGATTACACATTCCACATCTCTTCATTGCACCATTTCTTGCAACTCCCATAGTAGTTAGGGACTTACACCAATCCTTCAAATTTCTATCCCTTTTATAAATCATATTAGGGTGGGTACCTAACCAAATGTATTGTATATATAAGGTGATATGACTTTATGTATTTGTCCGAAGAAGGTTGGGCAATCTAACCGAAAGCGCTTACCAATAAATTTTTGCTGTTCTGAGTACTCTTGCATTTTTTTATTTTTATTAATGGGAGAATGCTGTACCAGAACCCCCACCCATGTACTCTTCTCTCTGATAAGGTCAGACCACATAGCTGTTTCTTTCCTAATAATACTCAGTTCTGTGACCCTGGCTAAACCTGTAGCATTTAGGAGCTAATCTAAGGCAAACTTCCTACTACGAGGTGATAATCTTGTCAAAATTCCAAAATCCCCAAACTCAGAGAACACATCTGCTTATGCAGAATAGTTGACAGAAACCCTGTAGAATCCTATCAAGTATATAGATGCAGCTGTTCCTACCAAAAATAAACCCAGAACTAACTCAAAAGAAAAAAAAACTCCTTGGTGGAATCCAAGTATAAACAGGTTGTACAACAAAAGAAAAATGTCACAGCCAAGATTTAAGGGATGCTATGGCCCAGCCTGATAAAAGTTCTCTAAACAATTTAAATAAACAATTAAGAGGGCAAATTAAGTCTGCTAAAGTTAAATTTGAGGTAAAGATACCATCACAGGTAAATGATAACTACAAGGCTTTCTTTAGCTATGTCTGAAACCTCAAAGGCAGCACACAGCAGTGTGCAGAACTGATTGTAAGTGGAGCCACCTAAACAGAGCTGGAAGATAAAACAAATCTGCTGGCTGACACAAATTTGTTTCCAGTTTTAGCCCCCTCCTCTCCCAGCCAGCAAACATCCCCCCAATTACCACTAGGAAGCAGATCCTGGATTTCTTCTCTAAGGCCAAAAAAACACTGCATCGATGAGCCCAGCAACATCCCAGAATGCCTCCAGAATGGCCTGAAACATGACTAATTGGGACCACTGGAGACCGTGTTTAACTATAACCTCCAGACAGGCTTTGCATCCTGGAAATGGGGAACTGCAGCAGTCATCCCTGTGCACAAGGGAGAGCTATCAACAGACCCTGGGGACTACAGACTCGTACGTCTGACTGGTCTCGTATGCAAAGTCATGGAACGAGTTATCATAGCAATTTTTAAAAACTGGATCCAACCCAGTTTGGTTTTGTCAAGGGCAGATCATGCCTTCTCAGCCTGTTGGACTTCTTTGAGAAGGTCAACAAAGCAGTGGATGAGGGCAAAACTGTGTATACTTCCTCCTTGACCTGGCTAAGGCATTTAATGCAATGTTTCACTTGGGCATTGTGAACAAACTCACAGATATTGGCATAAACCCATTTATTACATGCTGGATAGCCAGCAGGAAGTTAGGGTAGAGAGGAAAACACTTCCATAAAGAGACTGGTCAGTAGTGGAGTCCCTCATGGCTCTGTGCTTAGTCTGCTCCTTTTTGACATCTAGTTCTCAGAAGTCAAGGCCAATGTCAAGGGGTTCTGGCTGACCAAAGTTGCAGATGATTGCAAACTAGGAGCAGTCATAGAATCATTTATCTTGGTTTATCTGCCAGAATTCCTGGATTTCTTCTAGTAATGAAAAGAAATGAGCATTGTGCATTGGCGATGACCATGTCCTCATGGGAAATGCTCTCTTTTAAATCACTTTATCTGCAAGAGACTGGAATAGTTGCTTAAGGGTGAAAAATTCTGGCATAGCATCATCATTCACTTTTATGCAGAATATCCGTATGAGTTCTGTTCTGTACCCAAGATGTCTCTGTAACTGTGTGTCTTTTGATATGAATTTATTTAATGAATCTTCTCCCATTTGAAGATGTAAGCCTTTGGCAGCTATAAGCCTTGGCAGCTATGTTGGATCACCCTGATCCCTTTTCTATTCTGCTTCCTTGGCTATGCATCAGCTGGCCCTGTGTCAGCCCACATCTTTAGTTCTTGAAGCTTCCTTTCATGTATGGCCTTCCGCTTCTTCTGTGCTGTCTCCTGCTTCTCCCCCCCCTCCATGGGAGGTGCATGGAAAGAGTAAGTGTAACTGGAAAGTCTTGGATTCCACTGAAGAATCCCTCACCATGAATACCAACCTTAATGAAGATGATGTCTCCCAGAAATCCCCCAATGAAGATCCCTCCTTTGATGATTTCCTCAAAATATTGAAACAGCATGGGGCTTGGACCTCAGAAGCCCCTTCCCCAGACAAGTCTCTCTTTTTCTTGAAACTTTCGGCATGGGTCCATCCAGGTCTGGGTGTTCCCCCCTCTGGATGCTCTTGTGGATTTGGTTTCTCAGGGGAAATGGAAAGAGCCCAATGTGGTGGAACCATTCCCCTGGAAACTGGATAAAAGTTCGGTCCACCCCTAAAGACAGCTCTCACTAGAGCTGTGGATGTTATTGCGGTTGCAGCAACCGCTAAAAAGAACATCTCTAAGGGAGAATTCCACAGCCCATCTGCCCAACAAGAGAGTATTGGGTTTTGAATAATTTCGGACAGTGCACATACACTTCAGCCACTTTTGCCTTATGTGCACTGAATTACCTTGCTCATTTAGCAATACTTCAGAAGGACCTTATCTTGGATGTGTCAAAGTTCATGAAGATCCAGCAGTCCTCAGACATTTAGAAGACTCTGAATGCTTAGTTGTTGACAAGGTAGTCTATGTCTAACGTTTCCATGAGGCTGTTGTCCATCATGGCGTATGGACCATCTTGCGAGGTAGGCACCGGTATTGCCTTGCTCTGTTATGCCTGGATGCACTTGTGCAGATTTGCGGACTGTTTCAAGGCATCCTTTATCAATGCTACATTTGACAGTTCCTCCCTTTTTGGTGCAAACGTCAAAAAGGGGCTGACTAGGAATGAGCAGGGTAGAAAGAAGCTGTCTGCCACTGAAGTTCTCTTTTTTACCCCTCCGAGAGCTCCTTCTCTAGGAACCAGAAGGGTAAAAATTGTGTTTTTTTTCATAAGTCACAGAAATCTTTCCAGGATGCCCCTAGTTGAGGGTTCCTCTACTGGCAGAGGGTGCAGCTACAATGGGCACTCCGGGGTAGAGGTGGTATGCAGAACCAGGGCTTCTTCAGGGCTTTGTTGCGGTGGCCCTTCCAGCACCCCTGAATGTTTGCCCAGCTGCAATATTCTAAAGGCAGTCAGGGGACATCCCCCTGTCCACCCAAAAGCTTGGAAGACTATCCTGTCAGCTGTACACTTCCCTTTTTGTTTATCCCAAAAGACTCCCAAAAGTACCTTCCCAATGTGCCACCTTGTCAGTGAAGGGAAGCAGCAATGGAAATCCAAAAACTGCACCTCAACTGTGTCATTCAAGAGGTCTCACCCATCCAATGAGGATCCAGGATCTATTCAAGATTTTATACCAAAGAAAAACAAGGACCTCGGACCCATATTGGATCTCAGCAAGTTGAACCAATGTGTCAAACAGACCAAATTCTAGATGGTCATGGTACAGATGTTTTTCTTGTTTCACTGTTGCAGTCATCACATTTGGGTTATCCCTGCCAGGGTAGCCCTCGGCTGGCCCGAATACCAGAGGCTTAATATTTCTGTCTCGGTTGCTGTCGCTTCAGGACTGACATCAGGTCGTCAGTAGTATAAAGTAAGGCAGCCGACGCCATTATATCAGTGTTTCTTCCCGCGGAGCCTGAATCAGAAGCAGTTTGCACGAGTGCCGGTCGGCCGCTACCTGAGTTTCGTCTTCCGAATTGAAGTTGAAGTCTTCTAAAGCTAATTAACCCGTTGGGGATCCTTTTTTCTTGCACTAACTGATGTCAGAAAAAGTTAACAATTGTCTCTCCTGTGGAAAGCAAATACCACACTGAGACTTTTATTCTTACTGCGTCACTCGCTTAGGCACAGACCACAACGTACCTCGCTGTCGCTTTTGTGCTTTGATCAACGGCAGAACTATACGTCATCAGCAAGTTGAACCAATTTGTCAAACAGACCAAATTCCAGATGGTCATGGTGCAGTTCCTTCTTCATCTTTAACAAAGGATGATTGGATGTGCACAATACATCTCAAGGATACATGCCATCACACAAAGTTAGTGTGGAATTCCAGGAGGTTTCCGCCCTTTCAATTGGAAGCCAGCCACTATTATTTTCTGGCTCTGCCCTTTGGCTTCACTGCAGCTGCCCGAGTGTTCACCAATGTATAGCAGTAGTAACAGCTTGGTTCAGGCTGAAGAGTTGCCAGTTTTTCCTGAATTAGATGCCTGCCTCCTAACTGCTTCCAGAAAGGTGTTACTGATCAAAGCCCGATATTCCTTGCTGTAGCTGTGTCTGTCCTTGGACTTGGCAGTAAGTTATGAGGAATTCAGCTTGTTTCTCTTTGGATGCAGTCACTCAGACAGCCAAACTGTCATCCTTAAGACTGAGGCTTCTCACATCATTCAGGTTTGCAAACCTCCAGCATCCACAGTTTATCTGTTTGGGGATATGGCTGCCTGTATTTCTTTAGTTCTTTTGGCAGTGTTCCAAATGCTGGGTACTTCAGTGGACTCTGGCAGTTCAGCGTCTTTATCTATCTCATTTTCCAGTTTATTTAACAAATCTCTGTCATCACCACTTTCAGTGGTGATTGGAATCTCCTCCTGTCACAGCAAGTCCGCCTTTACGTCTCCTCCATCCTCAGGCCATGGCGACCACAGATGCTTCCCTTCTAGGATGGGGGAGCATTTTGAGAGAAAGCAGGTCCAAGGCATCTAATCTTAGTACCAGGGCAGTCTTTACATTAATATTTTGGCATTGCAGGCCTTTCAGGGTCTTCTCCTCAAGGGTGTGATTGCCATCCAGACCAACAGTACATCATTAGTATGGTATCAGAACAAGTAAGAAGGAAGGCAGTCCTACCCCTTTGTCAAGAGGCAGTAATGATTTGGCAATGGGCAGTGGCCTCTCAATGGTTTTTGATTGCAATGCACATGCCCAGGAAATCCAGCATCCTGGTGGACAGACTGAGCAGGCACAGTGTTCACTGGGATATTATAAGGTCTATGGGACCTGATAACATCCCAGGCTGCATCTTGCATGGGCTTCAACAAGAATTAGCAACACCATTGGGTACTTTTTTCAATCGTAGTCTAAGCACTAGCTTCATCACAGCTGATTGGAAAAAGGCCACTGTTATTCCCTTGCACAAAGGTGGTACTTCCACTGACCCCAGGAACTGTAGACCTATTAGCCTCACTAGCCTTATTTGCAAGGTCATGGAGCGAATCATCATGGACCCTTATCAACAAAGATACAGCTAATCTCCGAACACTTGACCCTACTCTGTTTGTGTTTGTCAAAGGGAGATCATGCCTGTTAAACCTGGTGGACTTTTTCGAGACCATCACCATGACCCTGGACCTCAGGAAGTCTGTGCATACAGCCTACCTAGACTTAGCCAAGGCTTTTGACACTATCCCCCACTAAAGCATCATTGACAGTCTCACCCAGCTAGGTATCAACCCTTATATCGTTAGACAGGTCTCTAATTGGCTCATTGATAGAACATGTATAGCCAAAATAGGGGAATCCACCGCCAACAGCAGACCTGTAACCAGTGGTGTTCTACAGGGATCAGTCTTGGGACCTCTACTTTTTGGAATCTATTTCTCCAAAGTACAAGAAAATACTAAAGATCTGTGGCTGACAAAGTTTGCTGATGACTGAAAACTGGGAGCGGTCATAGAATCTCCAAATGATGTCAACATCCTACAAGAGAGTCTTAAACAAACAAATGCTTGATGCCAAAGTCATGGCCTTAAACTCAATGCAAAAAATGTATTATCATCCCTTTCAGTAAAAGCAATATTCCTGCTAACTACCACATAAATAGCAACACTGTAAGTGCACACACAGTGGTTAGAGACCTGGGCACACAAGTTGACAAGCAGTCTTACCTTTGATCACCATGTCCCCACAGTGGTAAGAAGGGCATTCTATATTGCTCATCTCATAAGTAAGGGCATTGCCTGCAGAAAAAAGAAGTTGTAACCTCCCTGTACTCTTCCATTATCAGGCCAGTAATTGAGTAAAATGTCCCTTTTGGTATGTACCTTTCCAAGCACCTGCAGCAATTGGAGAAACCACAAAGGTTCCTCACAAGGAAACTTCAAGGTCTTCAGCATCTGTCCTATGTGGATCGTCTGAAATCACTGTCACTTTTTTCTGTTTTATACAAACTACACAGAAGCAATCTCTTCCCCTACTTTATTGAAAATGACGCATATCCACAAGTCAAATGGTACATGGGTTACTCGCTGTAAAGACCTTAACCTGGTATGTGACATTAGTAGAACCTGCTGGAGAGACAGATTTGTCTCCTAGAGGTTACCACACCTTTGGAACAGAGTCCCACTTCATGTCAAACAGAGCACCTCATTGGCCCTCTTCAAACACAGTCTGGGCAATTGGATGGGTAACCGTAACTTCACTCCAGGGGTTCCACATGCATCCCTCTTGGACACTGGCATTAGGTGCTGATTGTGGAAATAAGGGTAGAACTTAACTAAGCTTGTAAGGGCCCTAGAGTCATTAGCCTAGTAACTTCCTATGATCCTATGCTGCAGTAGCCTTAGCTCTCTGGGTTATGTCTTGACAAGGATATGACAGCAAGCTAGCTTCCAATACATGCCCAAACTGTCAAGCAGCTTTAGCTGAGCTAAATGAAAGATAAGTTTGGCTGTGAAGTTTTCAGAACTTTACTGCCACCAAAGAAGATTGAAGCTTTTGGGGATCAAAGGTCAGCTTGTGCTTTTCTTTACTGGGCAGATAAGTTCCCTTTGGGGGGAAACTTCCAGTTCCTAATTTTATTGATGTCTTATTACTTTCCTCATCAGGAAAGTTAGTTAGGAATGTCGTATTAGCACTCTCTTGAGACTGTAATGTACTTTTAAACAGATCCCTTGTTTTTTTATCAGTTTAGAAGTAGTGTAAACTAACTGAAAACTTATTTTCTGTGAAGAAATTTTTGTTTTCCTTTTGGGGCATATATATACTGTTGCAAAGTTCTTTTTAGTGCATTTTTTCGGTTAAAGTAACTTTTGTAGATTTGTAGTTTTACTGACAATTGTTGCTAGTCTTCCCTGGGAAAGAGACACCATTTTTGGCTTGACCATGAAACAGATTACTGATTTCATAGTTGGTTCCTCTTCCAACCACAAAAAGAAAAGGTTAACCAAACAGCCAGGTCCCTCTGGTATAGCACCAACAGCCACTATGTACTGGGGGTTAGCCACATCCTCTGAGGTTGTTGGGGTCTGCTTAGTGGACACTCTCTTGTCAGTTCTGGGAGAAGAAACTGAGAAGGCTTTTCTGTTGTGCCAGAATGCTATGCCCATCCCTGGGAAGCATCTGCACCCATTGCTAACACAGTTGGCCCAATTTTTCTTGTCAGAAAGAAACCGGAAGCAAAGCATGTATCTATACCTTAAATTTCTTTGGATTGAAGTAGTTTACTTGGGCTGGCACAGGGTTTAATTCAGGAAATTGCTCCTCCTTATAACGTAGTTTCCGGTAAAAGGAGGGATTCTTCTTTTCATGAAAAGATTCAAGATTTTGAATGTAAACAGGAGGATTCAGGGATGGATACAGGGCTTTTCCCCTCAGATATCTGATTCAGACGGAGGGAGAGTTCAGTGTCTGATGCTCCTTATGGGTGTTTCTCTCTCTTTCAGACTATTGATAGAATGTGCCTGCATATTCAGTGGGAGAACACTTAGGTTTCTCAGTCCCTCAGAAAATAATGAGTTGTTACAGAAAGATTTTCCAGAACCCACACCCATTCTTCCTGTTCTGTCAGCTGTAGATGTGGGTTTTACTGCCTGTAATTTTCCTGATAGCCAGTCAGCTGCCCTAAAAAAGGCAAATAGGATGTTTAACATTTCTCAGTCTAAATTTTTTACACCATTTCCAAACCTGATCCAACAGTTGCAGTATTAGTTGATCCCACTGCTGCTAATTCCAAGCCTGCTCTTTCTGATAGGTATGGAAAAATTATTGGTAGGTATGGGAAAAAGTGTATACTTCAGCAACTATGATTTTCAAAGTTCTGAATTGAAAGATTCATAGGTTAGAGTTTGTTCTGACAAAAATTGTGAACATACAAGGAATGTTCCATTTGTAGTTTCATCTTGTGAAGAAAAATCTGCTTTAAATAACTTAGTTTCTTCTCTTCACAGGTCGCTACTTGTTTTCAGTGTGCATGTATGACCCTGTTGTACTTTTTCCAGGGCTGTGGCCACTGGTACTCTTTTAATGAGTTGCATGGCTGCATTCTCAGAATCTCCCAGATATTAAAAAAGAGATTTAAAATTTTCCTTTGGATAAAGATGTAGTGTTTGGACCCTGTGCTACAGAGATGATCAGAAATGTGATGAAAGGAATAAGTTGATTAAAGGAATCTCTTAAGATTTTTCAGCAATCTTTTTCCTAATTGTCCATGGGATTTTCTATCTCCTCATCCAGTTTTGGCGGAAACAGATTAAACAGTCTCAATAAATTCAGGTAAATAGATGTTTAAGAAGAAATGGCAAGGTAGTTCCAAACAGAAGCCTGAAACTTCAAAAACCAATGACAGTCCAGTGGGTCTGAATGACTATTCAGGAGACCTTATGAACCCCCCCCCCCGCCCCTTTTTTTTTCTTCCAGAAAATCTGAATCTCCATTTTTCTAATTGTAGATTGTTTCAGACATATTGGTTCTAAAAATCATTCATCAGGGTTACAGATGACAGTGGAAGGGAATTATTCCTTTCCAGGGGGCCATTCCCCTTCCTCCAGATCAGACTTTTTAGTTTCCACCTGTTCTTAACATCCCTTTTCATGTAGACTTCAGATGTTTCCTAAGGTTTTGTGTCTGGATCACATGATCAGTTCTCTGCCTTTAGCCATTGGATTATCCACTACACCAAGACTGTTCAGTGTCTAGCTCCAGTTACAGCTCATTGGAGGCTGCAGAGCTTCCACTTTTTTCCATATTTAGATGACTTGCTTATATTTGCAGAGGCTTTTTTAAAGTATCAGGATTCTGTTTCTTGGGTGAGTGAGCTCTTACACAATCTGGGATTCCAAGAGAACATTCAAAAGTGTTTCTTGACTCCCTCATACAGGAATGTGTTCCCGGAGTGTCAGCTAGACACCACTGTTCAAAGAGTTTTTTTTCTACAGGAAAAAATAGATCTTTATTTAGATCTAGTTCTGAGATTTTCCACTCAGACTTTGGTCACTTGGGAATATCCCAACATTTTATGTCTCATGTCACCTATGATTCGTTTGATATCCTTGGCAAGACTCCATATGAGAAAGGTACAGTGGTTTCTGAAATCTTTGTGGTCCTAATATCAACCCCCTTTATCTTTTCAAATCTCAGTGCTGGCATTTGTCAGAAAAGAGATCTTTTTGTTGGAGACAACAGATATCCTTGAATCCAGGTCTATCCTTCTCCTTCCCTGCTTCAAAGCAGTCCGTCACCACAGATACTTTAGGGTTTCTGGACACCAAGGGCAGAGACATAAATATGTGGGAGATGCTCATCCTAATCAAGGCACTCAACTTTCTGAACCATCATTGGTCCCCAGGACCTTTTAAAGTGGTTTCAGACAATGTCACAGTCTTGTGGTACATGAATAAGCAGGGGGGTAACCAGGTAGAGTACCTCTTCCGAAGATTAGACACGTTAGCTTGGGATACAGCTTCACAGCACAATCTCACTTTGCAGGCATCCTACATTCTGTCAGAACAGAATTGTTTGGCAAGATCCTCACAAATGGAAACTTGATCAGGGGGTCGTCCAAGATTTGATCCATCTGTGGGGAATTCCTTAGAAGTCATTTTTCCTCTTCTTTGAACAGCCAGTTGATATCTTGTTCCAGGAAATTTATGCAAGAAGGCCTGGAAGGCAGATATGCCTTTTCTTTGGACAGGAATGTTCTTGTATGCTTTTCCATCCTTTTCACTAATATCCAGGGTACTGCTGAAAACTTAGAAGGAATCCTCCAAGATCATTGTGGTGACTCTCTTCTGACTCAGAGAAGCTAACACTTGCTTCATTTGAACCAGCTAATCTGTCAGACTTTAGGTTCTTAACATGGAAAACATTTTTAATGATTTGTCTGGCTTCTGCAAGAAGGGTCTGAGTTGCAAACTCTTACTGTGAATCAATCCTGTCTCAGTTTCCATAGGGACAGGGTTTCTTTCAGAACTAAACCTTCTTTTGTGTCTGCTGTGGTATCCAAGTTTGCTTTAAGCCAAACTATCCATCTGCCCATTTTCTTTAATGAACCTCAAAATGAGGGAGAAAAGGATGCTCCATGCCTTGGATATCCACAGTCAACTTGGATACTATCTTGACAGAAGTAAATCTTTCAGATCTTTCCATCACTTGCTGATTTTTGTGAGGGTAAGAAGACAGGAAAATCTGTGTCAAAACAGATTATTTCCAAATTGTTGTCTAAGGTTTTTTTGTTATACTCACCATAACAAATCTATTCCAGGAAGGTCAAATCCTACACCACCAGGTTCTTTACTTCATCTGTGGCCTTTTGGAAAGGGTTGGTTTCTAGAAATATTCTAGAAGCTGCTATTTTGGTCCTGTGTGCATACTTTTATAAAGCACTATAAGCTTGATTCCATCTCTCATCCAGATCAAGCTTTGCAAGGACTATTCTCCAGGGGCTCCTGGACTCTTCTTCCACCTCCCAAATGTAGTTAGCTATGGTAATTTGCCCAAATAGTTAAGGGTTCTGCAGCAGTGATGAATATGATGAACGTACTTTACTTGTATAAGTTGAACTTACCATAACAGTAGATGTTCAAAAGATCACTGTTGCAGTAGCCGCTCCCTCTATCTCCCTTGTTTTTTTTAGTATTTTTTTTTTAATGCCAGAGTGTGGACTTTTATTTTTTGTTGTTTCTAGCATAGACCTTTCAGAGCTCATCCTCCCTTCCTCTGCTGGCAGGAAAGCTCTGAAGGGCTTTGCACCCAGACTCGTCTTTTAGTTAGTTCAGCTCGAGCTGATTGACAAGTTTGGGCATGTGGAATGTGCCTCGAAGCTTTAGAAGCTGTCTGGTTGTTATATCCTTGGCAGGATATAACCAATGGAGTTAAGCAGCCGTGATCATTGAAACATCTACTGTTGTGGTAAGTTAAATTTACACAACTGTGCTTTCTTCTGCCTGATGAGTGGTCCCTGAACCTGGAGGTAGCAGTGTGGATTTTCAGTCATTGAGGTGCACCCCCGCCATGATCTGTTTGCTTTTCCCTCCAGCATGAAATGCAGCAGTTTCTACATCCCGATCCCACCAGAGGGAGAGTCACCAAGGGGCACTCTTCTGCATGCTTGGCGCCCTGTTGCCCTATATGCCTATCCCCTGATTTCCCTGATAATCAGATTTCTTCAGAAAGTAGCCCATTGCAGAGCGACTGTCATCCTCATTGCTGTGTTCTAGCCCTGACACATTTGGTTTCCCTTCCTTTGGCCTCACTTCTTCATCCTCCTTGGGTTCTGTACACTTTTCCTGGTCTAATTACTCATCCTTCAGGCTTACTGCATCTGAATCCTCAGTCTATTAAACTTACTGCATGGTTCCTCCAGTTCTAATGATGGCCAGGGATCCCAAGCTGTCCAAGAGAGTTATTCACATGCTGTCTTCCTCCCAGAAATCCTCAAATAAAAAGGTTTACATCAGTAAGTGGAAGAGTTTTTCCATTTTGGCCTCTTCCAAGGGTTTACATCCTTTCTCTGCATCTTTAGATGCTGTCCTGGATTTTTGGGGCTAGTTTTTTCACTCTGGTCTAAGTTATTTGACCATTAAAGAGCAGTTAGCTATTTCCAACTTTCACAGTGGCATTGATAATACACTAGTGGTAGCTCAAAAGCCATCCAAGGTCTTTTTAAGAGGTGCTTTTTTTTTTTTTTTTTTTTTTTTATTATGTCTATCTGTTTGTAGCCCGGTTCCTCCTTGGGACCTCAATCTGCTGTTGCATGTTCTCACCAGACCTGCTTTTGAACCAGTAGCCACAGTGTCATTAAAACTTTTCTCATGGGAAAACTTTTCTTGTAGCCATTACATCAGCAAGAAGTGTGTCTGAACTTTGAGCACTGAGCATTTTCTTCTGTCCCTCCTTATCTGGATTTCCATAAAGACAGAGTTAACTTAAGGACCAACCCTTCCTTTCTGTCTAGAGTTGCTTCTGAATCTAATTTAAATCAGTTAATTTGTTTACTTAGGTTCATATGTGTGTACTAGGCTAATGGCCCTGGAGCCTTTACAAGCCTAGCCCATAGGATTACGCTGGCATTGGCCACCCAACCTTAGTTCCCAGTGCCTCTTTCGAGTAAAGCCACTGGAGTGATCCCTGGGGTTAATTTTCTATTTCCCATCCACTCATCAAGATCTCTCTTGAAGAGGGCCAGTGAGATGCTCTGCTTGACATGTGTGGGAAGTCTATTCCATAACATGGGTAGGCTCTGATTTATGAACCTGTCGCTCCAGCATGTTCTGTTGATTCTGGTAATGAGGTTGAGGTCTCTGGAGCATGTGGTGTGGAGGGACTGGATTTCTTCAGATGTAGCATTTCTAACAGAGCAGGGTCTGTCATGGCTTTTGTAAGTCAAGCAGAGATCACCTCTAAGTAGGCGATATGAGACAGAGAATAATTGGAGTTTTTTTAGTTTGTCCATATAGGTCAAATGTTTAAGGCCTAGGATCCTCTTTGTGAGGTACTTTTGTGGCCTCTTCAGTTGTTGCAGGTGTTTAGTGAGGTACATGCCAAATGGGGCATTGTACTCAATGATTGGCATAATGAGGGAAGAGTAGAGGGAGACAATGACCTCTTTCTTCCTGGATGCAAAACCTTTAGTAATTAGATGTGCCACATAGGGCGGCTTTCTGACCACAGTGGCAATGTGGTAGTCAAAAGAGAGATTGCTGTCAACCTGTGTTCCCAGATCTCTTATAATGCCTCCTGTGTTAAGTGGACTACCATTGATGTGGTACTTCATGGGAACTTCGTATCTGAAGTAGTTACTTCATTTGCTCTGCAACCTGTGGGTATCGGATCCGACTTCGGATCCGAGCCTTACCAAGCTCCAAGATCCGAGCTCCTAGCTCCTCCCCCTACCCATAATCCCCATGCTACCAACCACATTACCTCAGATCGTTTTTTGCCGCGGCTGAAGAAGCTTTACTTTTGAAGAGCTGCTGGCTGGGTGAGATCATTTCTATCTTTTTTCACCAGAAACTTTCGAAATCGTGTGTGTGTGGTAGTAAAACCTCTACCCCCTTGTTAATGTTAGTTTTTTAAATTTTTACTGGTACAGTAATTAGTTTTTCTTTGTCACTCCCCCTCCCCCCTTAGCATTTGGGTGTGTGTGTGAGTGTTTTCAACATGGCGGAAGGGCCTAAGGCCATTTTTTCCAAATGTACTGAGTGTGGCCACAAGCTTTCCCCAGCTGATGGCCACACTCAGTGCGTTTTGTGCCTGGGGGCAGCCCATCTCTCAGAGGCCTGCCAGATCTGTGCGGCCTTTAACCCCCGGGCACTTCGGGATAGGAAGAACAAGCTGATCCTGGTGGGAAAGCTCCCCCAGGAGGCAGCTTCTTCTTCCTCTCCTGTTTGGGCTCCGGCTGCCTCAGCGGCCTCGGCACCCTCTGTTCCCTCAGTTCAACCCGGGACTCAACCTCCCACTTCGGGTTTGAGCTCTGGGGAAACTAGGGGAAACTAGTGCCTCCTCAACAAAGGAGAAGAGGCACAAGGATAAGGAGGGACATAGATCCCATAAAAGGCGGGCCGAGTCTCACCCCTCTGCTCCGCCAGCTAAAATAACTAAATCTCCTTCGGGGGTCTCCGGATCCTTCTCCTCTCGGCTCCATTCGCCTAGCTTCTCGCTGGAGCCGGTGGAGGAAGATCGGTCTCCCTCGAGGTCGTCGAGGCGGCCCTCCTGGCCCACCTCGACTACCTCTTCCAGGTCAACAAAAAGCATCTCCGAAGCGGATATGGATCGGATGATGCGTCGGTTCTTACAGACCCAAATGCAGATGGGGTGTTTGCCTCTGGGGGCCCCATGTTTGCCCCGATCACTCCTTCTCCGACTCGTTTTCGGATCTCGGAGTTATCGGATCCGTGCCCATTCGGACCCAAGGAATTGTCGGCGCCGATAGCACTGGTCTCTTCGCCGACTATGCCCTCAAGCTTGTCTGATCCGAGCTCTCGGGGCCGAGGGCTGAGCATCGGATCTGAGGGAGTTGTATCTTCGGAGCTGTTGGCTTCGGAGCGCACCTCTCTCTCGGTGCCAACTGCTTCGGCTCTGACCCCGATCCCTTCCTCGGAGCCGAGGAGATTGCTCTCAGAGGCTGGCGAGGGAGATGCTCCTTCGGCTTTTGAGGTAGTGGAGAGGGTACTGTTGAGATCCTCCAGATCCCCGGTTCGGGCTGTGGATCCATCCGTACCCCCACTGTATGAGGGTCTGTCTTCCATCATCCGACCATCGGGACAGCCTGCCCAAGCCCTCCAGCTAGTTCCTGTTGAGGAACAACAACCCGTGGACAAGCCCTCTTCGGATAGCCCCACCGAGGAGGTTCCTCGGAAATGTCGGTGTAAAAGGAGGCACCTGGACTCCCCCAAGTCCGTTACCACTGACACGGACTTAGATGATAGGGAGGGTTCCCCAAGGTCACCCCCTGAAGATGTCTCCTTTGGAGACATCATGGAAATGTTGCATATTAGAGGGGGGTGGTCTGCCGAAAAACCTTCCCTTGATGAATCCGTGTTCCTGGAGGCGTTTGAGGCAGGCCCATCTACTTCCTGGGTGTCCCCTCCGGCCGACCCCCTGGTGGACTTAATTACCACCAGGCCATGGAAGTAGCCCGTCACCGTGGAGCCAATACCTAGGCGTCCCAACAAAATACTGAGCCCCCCCACAGATAGGCAATTGTGGGCCAAAGGATCCCCTGTTGATGCCATGTTGGTGGCGGCGGCCACCAAGAAAGAACTCGCTCAGGAGAGTTCTCTGGTCCACCCGCCAGATAAAGAATTTCGAGCATTGGACCGGATTGGGAAGCGGATGTTTGCTTCAGCGACCTTTTCTATAAGTGCGCTGAACTATATGGCACATACCATCAGGCTACAGCGAGACTTGACCAAGGAATACGCTGCAGCCCCCCCAGAGTCCATGTTGGTCGGAGACAGGAATGTGTTTACGACACGAATGGCCACTCTGAAATCCATCTCCAATACGTCTATGCGGCTCCTCTCTCATGCTTCGGAGGGAGCCGCTAGAGCCAGCGGAGCAGGGGTCGTCTTACGACATCACACCTGGCTCCGTCTTTGTGACTTTGCGGATTCCTTCAAGGCGTCCTTCGCGAACGTCCCCTTTGACGGTTCTGCTCTTTTCGGCAAGACCGTTTGCGAAACGCTGGTCCAAAGCGAAAAGGATGGGAAGACGCTGTCTGCCATCGGAGTCCACTTCTCTAGCCCCCAAAGATCCTTCTCCAGGAATCAGAGGGGACAAAAGAAGCTGTGGTTCCGCAAGTCTCAGCAATCCCATCCAGCTGCGGACCACTCGTCCTCTAGAGGCAGAGGAGGACAAGGTGGACGCCGGCCCAGAGGTAGAGGGGGGGGCCGTGTAATTTCAGGTCTGGAGAACCTTTCTCGGACACACCCGCGCAACAGCCTGAGGGCTTGCCCGACTGTACCTCTCTGGAGGCAGTCGGGGGGGCGGTTGACGGAGCACCTGTCAAACTGGGAGTCCCTTACAACGGATCGATGGGTGCTCCGTATCATTTCCAGAGGTTACTTCATTCCTTTCCTAAATCTACCCCCCAAAACCAGACACCTCCCCGATGTACCACCCGATCAGAGGGAGGCGGCGGCTTTAGAGATTTTAAAGCTGCTAAGAAAAAGAGCCATCCAGCCCGTCCCCCCAGATCAGTCCGGATTGGGTTATTACTCAAGGTTCTTTTTGGTGCCAGAAAAAACGGGGGACCTCAGACCTCTTAGACCTTTCCGCTCTGAACCTGTTTATTCCCAAGGAAAAGTTCCGGATGGTCACATACTCCCCCTTCTGCGGGAGAACGACTGGATGTGTTCCATAGACGTCAAGGATGCGTACTACCACATTTTAATGGACAGACGATCCAGGAGGTTTCTCCGCTTCGGGCTCGGAGCCAGTCATTATCAATTCAGGGTTCTTCCATTCGGCTTCACTTCAGCCCCCAGAGTGTTCACCAAAGTCATGGCGGTGGTTGCTGCCCACCTGAGACTTCAGGGCATTCAGGTCTTTCCGTACCTGGACGACTGGCTCCTTACCGCGACCATCAGCTCTCGGTAGCGAGAGATTACGCACTGACTCTAGCCCACAATCTAGGCATTTCAGTAAACCTGCAGAAGTCCTGCCTGTGCCCCACTCCAAGCCCTGGAATTCATAGGGGCCAGGTTGGATACTCGAATCTCTCGAGCTACCCTAACATCAGTCAGACTAAACAGCTTGTCTTATCAGGTATTAGCCCTTCTCCGGAATCCTTCTCCTCCAGCAGAGTTAGTCCTGAGGGCACTAGGGTCTATGGCAGCTGCGATCGGTCTTTCTCTCCATGCCCACCTGCGAATGCGAATATTGCAATGGACCCTTCAAGTCCAATGGTCCCTCTTGCTCCACTCGTTGAATACGCCCATACCGCTGAGCAGAGTTTGCAGGGACTCCCTTCTTTGGTGGCTGCATGCGCGGAAACTCAGAGAAGGGAGGCCTTTTGTTATCCCCCCGGTCGAAGCCACGTTGACCACGGATGCTTCTCGCCTCGGGTGTGGGGGGCATTGTTCAGGCAGATCCATTCAAGGCACGTGGACTCCGCTAGAGACCGCATTGCATATCAATGTCCTAGAGATGAGGGCTGTGCATTTGGCATTGCAAGCTCACCACGACCTTCTTCCCCTGGGGACTATTGCGATCCAGACAGACAACATGTCTGTAGTCTGGTACATAAACAAACAGGGAGGAACCAGATCCTACCCCCTGTGTTGAGAGGCCATGAGAGTTTGGGAATGGGCGATCTCCTCCAACCGCTTTCTGGTAGCAACGCACATACCGGGACGATCCAACATATTAGCGGCCAAGATAAGTCGGGTGCTCCTCACTCTGTACAAGTGGTCTCTGAATCCATCTGTTGCGAAGCAGATCTTCCACAAATGGGGTCAGCCTTGCTGCGATCTTTTTGCTTCTCCTTTAAACACAAAATGCAGTGAGTACTTCGCAATAATTCCCCCCATAGGGGAACCCCCAGAGAAGCTCTGGTCCATGCTTGGCCTTCCGGGCTCCTTTATTATTATCCTCCCCTTCCTCTCATGATGAAGTTCATTCAGAAAGCCTGTCGGTTGGGGAGCAGAGTTATCCTCATAGCCCCATTCTGGCCTCGGCAGATCTGGTTCCCCTTTCTGTGGTCTCGCAGTGTGGCTCCTCCGTGGATTCTGGATCCCAGTCCAGAACTGATTTCTCATCCCGCGGATTGCCCAACGCCCAACCTGGTCAACCTCAAGCTTGCGGCTTGGCTGATCCAGTTCCATTAATGGCTAGGACTCCCGGTATCTCATCTCCCGTTAAGGCCATTGTGGTTGCGGCTCATAAGCCATCTACCAGAAAACTTTACAACAGTAAGTGGAAACATTTTTCCATTTGGGCCGAAGATAAGGGCTTGGACCCATTTACTGTCCCTATCCCGACCATCCTGGACATTCTCTCATTAATCTTTCAACAGGGAGCAAGCGCTTCTACAGTTAAGGTACAATTGGCGGCCATTTCCCATTTTCATGTGGGTGATGGCATAGGTTCCTTAGCATCTACAAAATTGTGCAAAACCTTCTTACGAGGCATCTTCCTTTTAAATCCACCGATAAAGTCTGTGGTTCCCCCATGGGACCTCACTCTAGTCTTGCAAGCCTTAACGAGTCCACCATTTGAACCTGCGGCCTCAATTCCGTTGAAGTTCTTGTCATGGAAAACAACCTTCGTAGTGGCTATTACTTCGGCCAAAAGGGTTTCAGAATTACAAGCCTTGTGTATGAAGCCTCCTTACCTCATCTTTCACAAAGATAGAGTGTCCCTCAGGACTAACCCATCTTTCTTGCCTAAGGTTGCTTCAGAAGCAAATATAAATCAATCGATAAATCTACCAGTGTTTTTTCCCACATTTCAGAACAAGGGAGAATACACATTACACAAATTGGATGTACACAGACAGCTGCGTTTCTACTTGCATAGGACTAGAGAGTTTCGCAAGTCGGACCAGTTATTTGTCTCGTATGCAAAATCAGCCATGGGTAAAGCCATTTCCAAAGTCACTGTGGCAAATTGGATTCGTCAGTGTATTATTCAAGGGTATATATCGTCTGGCAAACCAGCCCCGGTTAATATCCGTGCTCATTCTAGAAGATCTGTAGCCCCTTCAACAGCCTTCTGGTCTAGGGTTCCAGTAGACGACATATGTTCAGCAGCTACTTGGTCCTCTTCTCATACGTTCATTTCTCATTATAAACTAGATGTGATTTAGAGAAGTAGGGCTTCTTTTGGCTCAGCGGTGCTTCGGAATATCCTTCCGTAAGGACCACCCAGGTTCTTATAAGTAGCTGAGGACTCTGTCCCACAGGTTGCAGAGCAAATGAAGTAACTACTTCAGATAAAGAAGTTATGTACTCACCATAACGTTCCATCTGAGTAGGTACTTCATTTGTCTGCAACCGACCCCCCCTGTCATCCCCCGAACCTTTTGGGATTTTTCTAATCACCTTTGCAGTTGATATTTCATGTTTACAGGTTGGTAAGGCAAAATAAAAAAGATCTGAGGAAATGTGGTTGGTAGCAGGGGATTATGGGTAGGGGGAGGAGCTAGGAGCTCGGATCTTGGAGCTTGGTAAGCTGCCGGCTCGGATCCGATACCCACAGGTTGCAGACAAATGAAGTACCTACTCAGATGGAACGTTATGGTGAGTACATAACTTATTTTTTCTTTCCAAATTTCAGTAACAAAGGAGAATATTCTGAGATTCTATTTGGATATAACCAAAATTTCAGAAAATGTAACCAGTATTTTTTTTCCTTTTGCAAAATGTGACTTGGCAAGCCTGTTTCCAGAGTGACCCTATCTGGATGGCTTTCTGATTTCATTTCCTTTGCATACTCTTTGAAAGGAATTTCTTTACCCATTAAGCTTAGGGCTCATTCCACTGGAATGGTGGTTACTTCAGTTGGCTTTTTTTGCTTAGGCTTTTGTTGATGACATTTGTGCTGTAGCTACCTTGTCTAACACTCGTACCTTTGTGTTCCATTACCAATTAAACATCAAGTCATGATCTAGAGCTTCCTTTGGTTCCATTTTGTGGAATGCCTAGGACCACCATGGGGTTGTTATTGGCTGGGTACTCTGTCCTACAGGTTGAGATGAACTTAAAGATCAACATTGGATATGAAAACTATGTACTTACCATAACTTTAGATCCATTTTGTTTTCAGTCCTTCTCCGCTATCCTTCCCTCTTTGTCCCATACAAATTGTTACTTTTGTTTGTTGCTCCTGACCAGGTGTGCAGTCTTGCCTTAAAGCTCTCTGTGAGAGGGACCGTATTCTGTCCTCAGCCTATTACCTGCTTAAACTTTCTTTTCCCTTGGTACATTGTTCTAGGGCCAATGATGAGGATCTGGGAGTTATGTGTAGAGGAAGTGGAGTTCCAGGACTTGAAGATGCTGAGTGCGCTTGCATCACATCAGACTTTTTTTAATGCACTTGTGTTTTTTTTATACATCTTTGCAGAATAGTTCCTTCCAGCACATGTTCTTCAAAGCTTATTAAAAGCAAGAAAATGCGTCTTCTCATGCTTACTTTGTACAGGGGGATTGAATTTCAATTGTACCGTCTTATTTGCACCTAATAGATTTCTTTCTTTGTTATGTCTGTTATTGTTGCAATGTATTCTAACCTTTTCTCATGTTTGCCATTTTTTTACTCCTATTTCATCCTGCATACACCCATTTCCTCAGGTGTAACGGTGCAGTAGTAGTTTCACTTCATCTACTTACATCCATAGATTTTGATAAGGTCAGATTAGCTTCACCCAACAATCCTGCCCCTTGTTTGAGCATTTCTTATGTCACAAACTCTTCTGTCTTCCATTGGTGAGTCATGCAGCTGAACAAAGTGACAGCAGAAGTACAGAACACTGTATAGTCAGGCTTCTCATTTTTGCTCTCTGTGAGGGCTCCATCAAGTTTCTGGATCCAGAGCTTCCAGTTTTCTGTTAAATTATTTTGCAATAAGAGAATTATTGGTAGTTACAGCTGTATTATTTTTCTGAATGTAAATTATAATTCTGTATTCCTAAGCAAAGACTGTTAAAGATTATTTTTCACTTCTGCATGTATATTTCTTTGCTTTGGACACAGTGCAATTATTATCTATATGTTTCTTAGAATCCTTCATTAGAAAATCTGGCACTATGGATGGGTTGCTGTCTTCCATGTGGTGTTTTCTCAGACTGCTTCTAGAAAAGGTATCACTTGACCTGCAACTTCTAATAGCCAGGCATTAGAATGTTTAAAGGTATATACCACATATATACAGTGATGCAGAGCCACACATTGGTCAGGCTAGCTGTACAGTTTCTTTGTTTGCCTAGATACTACAGTAAGCATTCATTCTTGCATTCTGCTGTAACCCACATAATCCAGTTTGGGGTGGGGGGGGTGAGTGCCTATCCTGACATTCACTGGGAGCAAGGCAGAAGCATTTTATTCCAGAAAGAGAGTATCACCCCATTGCAAAGTTGCATTTATGCACTCCCCCTTTCTCTCTCTCCCTCTGCCTCACACACGCACACACACACACACACACACACACACACACACACACACACACACATTTTGGAGAAGTGCAGCCTCACCTTTGATATGACTTTGGGATGTTGGAGAAAAAAGTAACATCCATTGACTGTCAATGTTAAGTGTTCTTATTTTTTTCCCCATTTGTTGTGTATATGGTTTATTTAAGAGGGTTTGCGCAGTTTGTGTATATGGGGATAAAGTAGTAACTGTTTAACATTTAAACAGTACACAAAAGGAAATAAACTGAAACGGTACGGCATGTGTTGTGCAGTGCTACTATGCATATGCATCAGTTTAGGAGATTAGATGAAGTATATTTTAATAGAAGAGCTAATGATGCTGGAAATACTGTATCATTCATAAAGCAAAACCTACATGACTGTTTTTATAATATTTATCTAAATTGAAAAAAAAAAGCAAACCAGAGAGGATACGCAATTTGAATTTACTTACTATGTTTACCTTGGGTACATAATTATATTATAATTACTTTCACTGTATCACGAAAAAAAAATGTAGCTTATTTTTTGTAACAAGATCCTTGCTGTATCTTGTGCTGGTAGATTTTGTATTTTTTCCAGCTGTCTAATGTTAAATTTATTTTGTATTTTGGGATTAAAAAAAGAATTAAAACTTTTAGGTGTAACAATTGATCATAATCTAAACTTCGACTCGCATATCAACCTAACCATTAAATCAGTTGATAAAAAACGTGGTTTCCTCTACAGACTTAAACCCTATCTCACACCTCTAGCTAGGACTGCTATTGCCTGAACTCACTTAATCTCCACCCTTCTCTATGCATCCCCAATCTTTACCAATTTATCCAAAAATAATCTTCATAAATTGGAAACAGCTTATAATAACACAGCTAGATTTGCCACTGGTGCCCCTTTTCGAACCCACCACTGCCAAAATATTAAATTGCTAGGATGGCATGAATTGCAAAGCCAGATTCTTTTCCAGCAACTTACTACTATACACGAGATCTTACACCATCCCACAGATACACCCATACTCTCTACCCTCATCTGCCCATATAAAAATCTAACAACCCTTCGATCAGCTAATAAGGTACTAGTAGCTACCCTAAAATCCAACAAGAAGTCTGGAGATAGCTTGTTCTCAAACTCTATTGGTAACTCTTGGAACACTCTTCCAACTGAACTAACAGCCTTTTCTTCTACCCCACTTTTCAAGAAGCAATTAAGAATATTCCTTAAAGCCCAATGGCTTTGCCCATGCACAAATCCTGACTGACATTTTCTCCCCTAGCAGGACCATTCTTTACTATCTTTAACATGCTATTTCAGGTGCTCTGATATTCTCTATTAATTCCTACTGTAGTAGCTCACCTCCTAAGGTTTGGTAAACTTTATAAACAATGTTACCCTAAAAAAAAAAAAAAATGTTATTAATTCTTTTACTCAAAATTTTTAACTTATTTAGTCGGATATGTTACTGTAACAGTACTATATAAATGTTCCTGTGTTTGAAATGTTTTACCTGTCTGACATTATCTGTATTGTATATGGTCAAGATTTCTGTCTTGTAAATTGTCTTAATATGGAGCTTTTCTCCCCGGGCCTCTGCTGAAAATGGACATACATCAAGTCGGACTATCCCGGTCAACAAATGTAAAATAAATAAAATAAATAAATAAATAATATTATGGGAATGCAAACAAGCTTGTGTTTTTAGATTATTAGGTAAAGGTATTTTAGTGGAAAAGGGAATTGATATTAACAGCATACCACCTCCACAAACTAAAGACTAGGTCAGTATGTTTCCATTGTACTTATCTAGACTTTAAAGTCAAACCAAAGAATAAATACATTGTTGTTTGACTTTAGTTACCATGGCTACATAACTAGTTTTGTAATTATCGTGTCTCTGTGTTAAGAAAATGTTTTATAATTATTTTTTTTCTGTAAAAGGACCTTTGTTGTAGGATTTATGTCACATTGCTTGAGGAAACAAGTGTACAAATGCATGCTATTTTTACCATATTTTATAGGAAGCACATTTTACTATAAAAAAGTGAAAATGAAGTATAAATTATACAAATGCATGTTTTTCCCTGATATAAGGGAAGCACCTTTATTTAAAAAAGCTGCATTTTCCTTGTTATAGCTTTTATGATGTTGCAGAAACTGTAACATATACACGTGAGCATCATCACCTGTCTGTAGTAAAATAGAACTGCAGCTGTTAGTGTATAAAAGTGGCTTTTTGGAAATAACATTTCAGTCCATTTACAGCCAACAGCAGACTACACTAAATATGCATTCTTCCGACCAGTATTTGTCAGTTGTCCTAAGTATATAGCAGCATTGAAACTTTGAGGTAGATAGTATTTGTTGTGTTGAGAAAACATATTTAGAACTTCTTTTGTCCTTGTTTTTGTTGCTTCTTTTTAGGTTAAGGTTCTTTCCTAGCATATAGTAGGGATAGTTATGTATTGGATAATAGTCTGTATTATGTTTTGTTCTTGAATAGTCTTGACATGGAATTTACTTATCACGCTTTTGTCTCAAGAAGAATTCCTTGTCTGTTCTCAAAGAAGTCAGCATGATACGCTGTGTGCTGTGCAATGAGACCTATATATATATTTCATTATCACTGTATGGTTATAGAGTGTGGTAGACATTCAGACTGTCTTGTTGCAAAGCTGTGATGCATTTCAATAAAACGTATATATTTGTTATGATGTGGGAAAAAAAAGCCATTGTTTTAGCCTGCATGTTTTGCTGTTTGCGAAGTGCTTTAAAACTAAGTTATATTAGTGGGTTAAAGTATAACGGTATATGATTTCATTGAAGTATTACAGTGCTCACTTGATTTGCCTGCTAACATTTTATGAATGATCTGTTTATGATGACTGAAACAGTAAGTTATGTATTTATTCATGGATTTTTGTATTTGCAGCCTTATCATAGGCCATATTATCAACACTTTAATGACACTGCTTTTAACGTATTCTGCAGGCCAGGCTCATGTACTGTACATAACTTATTTTTTTTCCTTCACCTTAGGAATCAGCCCAGCAAAACTGGAGGTGCGCAGTCCCATCACCGCTCAAGCAACAAGGATATGCAGACACTTGGGATTAGTCCACAGAGAGCTGAAGATGGTCTTCTACCGAGTGAGAGTTTTATTAATGGAAATATGCCTGCAGCTTCCATCAGCCCAACACTGCACACAAAAAACTACCAGCCTACTAGTCGCAGTACAGCAAGCAGCAAAGACCTCAGCAACAACAATTTACCAAGTCTTCTCAGCCCTAAGGAACCCAAGTCTAAAACGGAATTTGATTTCAGTCTGGATCAGAAGGGCTCTGATGGACCTGGTGCAAAATATTTGAAGTCCAACACTCGAAATCAACAGAGCAGACACTCGTTTAAGGAAGGCAAGATTTCTACTCTTCAGTCAAGTGAGAAACATGCTCGTCACAGCTATATGGAGTCTGCTGCAAGTTCTCTGCCTCAGACTTCAAAGAGCAATTTATCTTACTTAACACTAACAAAAGGACATGGAGCTCTGAGTGACTCAAAATCAGTAGGTAATCTCAGTGAAACAAGAGCACAAATGGATGATCCTAACTCCAGGTTTTTCCCGTCTAGTTGTATGGATTTGAATTCACCAACTAGTCCAACAGCACCTCGTCATAGTGATAATAGAACATTGCTTAGTCCATCTGGTAGAACTAATCGAATGGATAACAGCCTTGAAACCCGTAGGCCACCAAGACATTCCAAAACGATGGAGGAAATGAAAGTGCCTGTAGAGCATGTGGAAGGCAGTCATTCACATTCTATGTCAGCCCCTCATGAGTCTTTTCCTTATGGACTGGGTTATACAAGTCCTTTCTCTTCACAACAGCGCCCTCATAGACACTCAATGTATGTAACTCGGGAGAGGCCAAGGGTACAAGGTTCAGAGGGCAGTTTAACTGTAGGAATGCAAACAAGAGCAAGCAGTTTACAGCTGCTGTCTCCCCAGGTTCAGCATAGGACGCTCAGCAGACATTCAGCAGGATCATCACGAGAAGATTGCACTGACGACTTGGGAAGGGTCAGTTTATAAATAGTTAATTGAACAAAATATTTGTCCTACTGAATGAATCATCACAGGGTTATATATTCATCATTCCCACAGCAGCAGTAACCTTTAGGCTACATTGAGTGTATCTTGCCCAAAACACAGCAACTGGCCAGCGTCCAAAAGCTCTGGCTCCCTCCCACACTTCCACTCTGACTGCAGATTGGTCAGCCCTGGGGAGGGAAAATCAGCAGTTGAGTTGGAAATCTTCAGTACTTTCTTGCCCCATCATGAAGCAGCAGCTTAGAGGCTTCACAGGAGCAGCAGCCAGTCTTTCACCTCCTTTCTGGCAGATATGTCCCCTTTAGGGAACCCTTCCACACAGAAGATATTTATTTTTAATGTGTTCTGTGTGTACGTGCACGTGTGTGTGTGTTTGTGTGCATGTGTGTACACACACACACACACACACACACACACATGTATATGTGTGTATTTAAAAAAAAGTTTACTTTTAATGTGTGTATTTATCTTATGGACCCTTTAAGAAACCTGGTATTTAACTGCCATCTATTTCCTGTCTAGGACTGCTATTTTTAAACTTGGTGAGTGTGGCAGCTTATTTGATGTAGAAATGTATTGTTTATGCAACATTTTAGTTTTTTGTAGAACTCTAAATATGGAGCAGTGTTTCATTTGAGCAGGGGCAACAATGGTGCATGTAGTACTTGTGCTCACACTGTAATAACTTACCTGCCAAATATCCAGTCTGACTTAATCTTATTTCTAAGGAGTTTCTGACGGGATTTTAGTGTACTGAATGCGAATTTACAGGGTATGTAGTGGTTGTGTTCATGCTGTGACAACTCACCTACCATTTATTTCTGTCAGCCTGATTTTTACTTCAGAATGAATCTGACAGGACGGGTCTATATTATATGAACGAAAGTTCATATAATCAATCTCTCTAATGAGCGAAAATCCCAGAAATAGATATGCGTGCTGTAGGATCGCAGTACAGTGAAGATCGGAGTATTTGCCCTTTACTCACTGTAGTGCGATCTCAGAGATGGAGTATATATTTAGTGGGGGGGTATCCCCCTCAATATCGTTTTCGATTTCCAGGATTTTTGCTCATTTGAGCAATCGATTATATGAACTTTCATTCATATAATATAGACCCTGACAGGACTGTACTGTTTATGTATTATTGTGTTTTGGGGACTTTTCTCCTTAGGTGTTAAGTGTGCTGCTTGTGTAGACTTTTGGCAAGTTACTTCCACCTGATTAGTTCCAGTGATTCTAGCCACATCCGGCATATCCTGCTCAGTCACAGCAAGGATACTTATCTCATTTCTACTGGTCAACTTCCACAGTTCCTAAAAAGAAAAAAAAAAACCTTGCTGACTGCGGACTCCGTTTGTACCTCAGCTTATAGTGGGTAAGCCTGTAGTGGCTACTTGTTGTTCCACAGACCTATTACTTTTTGTGTAGTTGTTTCAGCTACAATGAACCAGGGGTTAGCAACTTCTCTTTTGGCTGTTCTAGTGTTTGGAATGATCATGGGCTAACTACCTTTACTGGGACACAGAGTTTTACCGGGGATGCTACTTGGATGTGTCTAGGGTAAGAGGCTTGTTGTAGGAATACAGATTCTTTCAAAAAGGTTAAATATTGTACACCTTGTGACATGATATCTATAAGATGACTTTATTACCTTAGCTAAGAAATTGTTACAGATACTCAATTCTCAGTACCTGTTTAACAGGTCACTTGAAATATCACTGAGGAAGACTGGTCTTCAAACCTCCTTGGCCAGTAATTTCTTTCCATAATTGTTAAGATGAATGAGGTAATTTCTGGGAACTAAGGGTTATTCCCATTATATTGAGGAGATTTTATAATTATGTTGCATGGGGTTTTGCCTTATTTTGCACCTTTTTTTTTCCTCTACTACAGAGCAAGAAGGTGGCATATTATATTACCTATAACAATTCTAATTCACTGCGTTTAGTACCCATATAAGCAGATAGGCATTACTAGGTTTCTCAAATTAACAAACACTTCTCTCTTTAGTACCTTCCCCTGTACATATACAAAGTAAGGATTTGGTACAGATGTGGTATTATGTATATATATATATATATATATATATATATATATATATATATATATATATATATATATATATATATATACATATATATATATATATATACATATATATATATATTTTTTTTAATTCTTCCTCTTAGGCATATAGAATTCATAACTAGCAGTCCCTTATCTGGAAGTTGTTGCCCATTTCTGTCTTATAATTTTTGCCATATCTCTGGTATTTAAACATGTCTTAAAAGATATGTATGATGTACAGATGCTGTATCTAGGGAATCTGCTTCTGCTACGGTTTGAGGAGGTGTGCCTGGGTGCAAATTCATTTTTTTTTTAAAAGAAGTCTGTTTTGAATTCAGCATTAGAGAAAAAGGTTTTATTTAGCCCATTTGCTACTCGGGTCTATTATCAAGTGAATGAAAGTGGGAAATTACTTTAGGGAGTTTCTAAGATTTTTCAACTCCCTCCCTTTCAGATCTCTTAGATCCTCTTTTACAACTAAGACGGAACTAGATATAGAAGGCAGGGAATAAATGCAAAGAGGAGGCTTTCCAATAAAGGGACAGTGTCCAACTAATGGATGGCTATACTAGCATGCATCTTTTCTCTCCCTGCCTCTCCTGCCTTAATTTCTTAAAACATGTAGGAAAACTGTCTTGTCTTCATTATCCTTGGACAGCAGACTTATTGGGTGTTAAATGTGGTTTAGGAGGGATATGTTTGGCATTTGATGCAAAGCATTCCTTTCAGAAGAGTTATTCCCCTCCTTCCAAACCAAATCAAATTTTTTCTTCATGTTCTTCAGGTTTGCTCACCCCAAGATTCATAGAAGCAGTGCCATTTATTGAAGGGGCAAAGGCATATATTCCAGAATGCTTTTGGTACCAAAGAAAGAGCATTCTTGGAGACTAGCTTTTAAATATTTCCTTCTTTCAGTATCTCTGCATTATCCTTTGGTACCAAAGAAAGAGCATTCTTGGAGACTAGCTTTTAAATATTTCCTTCTTTCAGTATCTCTGCATTATCCTTTGGGTCATCTGCTACCTCAGAAGTGAATGTAAAGTTTTAGCTCCAGTCTTAGCTTATAGAAGGCTGAATGACAGTCATTTCTTCTTCCTTGTTTGGATGACTTGCTCTTTGCAGAGTCTTCTCCCAGGTATCATGAGGCTTTGACATGGGTTTCAACTCCTGTGACCAATCTGAGATTCCAGATAAGCATTCAGAAATCTTTGTCTTAGGATGTCTTATACTCGCACTTAACAGTATAGGTTTTTGATGTAGGAGAACATGGAATTTTATCTGGAAACCTTCCTGAGCTTCTCTAATCAGTCTCTGCATTCAGCCATAGAGTTTCTCAGGATTCTGGGGTTCACAGAATGTTTCTCATGATTCCTGTGTGTAGATTGTACATGAGAAAGCTGCTATGGTATCTAAAAAAAACAAAAAAAAAAATGGACCGACTACTTGCATCCTTCAGATACTTGTCTTGGGTTGTGTATTAGTGGAACTGAAGTAGTGGAGAGTACATCTACAAGCAGGTATGTGTACTTTTTTCCTCAGTCTCTAGGTTATTCTGTATCTACACACTCCTCCAAGTTTCATTGGAGGGCAGTTCCTGTGAGAGTAATGGTGTAAGGCCTGTTGGATTCTTCAGACAGACCAAAGTACTTTATTTTGAAAGAGATGTGGGCTGTGTGCTATGCCATGTAATCTCTTCATTACCTTTGGTCCCCTGGACCCCCTCCTCATTATTATAGGCAGTAACACAGTGGCGATGTACATCAACAAGCCATGGGAGCACAAGGTCCACACCCTCTTTGCAGGCTGGTTATGATCACTTGGGAGTTGGCTCTTCAGCACTCTTTAACCCCCCAAGCATATTACATTCCATTAGAGTAAAACATAGTGGCAAACAAATTGAGCAGGAGTAGAACCGCCTCTCATAAATGCTGTTAGAATGATGGGATTTTCCACGTATTGATCCAGTTCTAAAGGGCACCTCAAATAGATCTGTTGGCCTCCTTTCAGACCAGCTAACTTTATAAATGCTTTTTTTCATTCCTTTGCAAGGAAATGTTTCTTTATGTATTTACACCATTTCTGCTGATATACAGGGTACTTCTAAGGAAGGACCTTCCAAAAAAATATTTTTGGTGATCCTTTTTGGCCCAGGCAATATTAGTACTTTCTTTTTATGGAATTGGCCAAAGGCAGATACCACTTGCTTCCTCAATCTCTGGATCTACTCACACAGAACAGGGGGACTTTGATACATCCCAATCTAAACATCTAAAATTATCTGCCTGGACTCTGATACCTTTTAGGGACCTGTTTTTAGAGGACGTGCAGCAGGTACTAAAGGGGAAGCAAGCCAACCCAGTAACTAGGGCCCTATCTGGGATTGTACCACTAGTGCTCACATATTTGGCCTTCGTACTACTTTCTCAAGATACACCTTGCGACCACTTTAATATGTCTGCCTATGGATCCTTCTGTTTCCTTTCAATATATATATATATTTTTTTTATTAAAACAGTTTCTGATTGGAATGTTTCACTTGAGGTCACCTTGCAAACAGGTTGCACCTTCCTGGGTTCATAAAGTTTTGTTGAAAAAGTTAACCATATCACCATCTTAATCTGCAGGTCAGGCAAATTTAAGTTTCGTTGCATGGAAAACTGTTTGTCTTATCTAACATCTGCAAAATGAGTATCTGAGTTGCTAGCTGTCTTTATGGATTAACCTGATCTGGTCTTGGTGGTAGGTTATCAGTAAGAACAAATGCCTCATTCATGCCAAAGGAGATTTAAGTGTTTCTTTGAATCAAGCCATTTATTTTCCAGTATTCCATCCTAACCATTAGAACCATGGAGAAAAGATTACCTACTCTTACTCTGAATATACATAAGCACCTCAGGTACTATCTTCATAAAACCAAGCCCTTTTGAAAAGCTAGTCAATGTTTATTTCTTATGTTAGGACTAAGAAAGGACAACCTATATCGACTATTTCCATTTGGTTGTTCTTAGCTATTGCCTTTTGTTATGCCCACCATAATAAACCACGTCTAAGTGGTATCAAGGCACACTGTCTGAGAGCCTTGTCTTTTTTGATGGCATATTGGAAAGGAGTGGACTCTAGAAGCTTTCTAGAGACAGCAACATGGTTCTCTGCATATACCTTTATAAGGAATTACATATTTGGATTTTGTCTAGATCCAAGAGTGGCTTTGCTAGGACCATTCTCCAGGGGCTCCAGGTTGGATTTGATAATCAAATGGAGGAGGAATCAGGTTTGAGCGAAGGCAGGAGTTGAATAATTTATGCAATGTTGCTTAGATTACAGGCTTATAATAGTATGTGTGATGTGTAATGTTTGTAAATGTGAACTTAATATGGTTTGATTATTTTTTATATACATATAAGTTTGCCTATATCACAAGTGATAATTTAATAAAGGTGTTTAAAAAAGCTGATAATCAGCTCATATAACTTAAATGTTACTGCAGTAGTTTGAATGATGAGCATAGTATAGCTGTGTAAGTTATACTTGCCATAACAGTAGATGTTCGAATACCTCACTGCTGCAGAATTGGCATTCTGTTGTATGGCTTAAGATACTCAGATTTATGCATGCTTTTATTTTTCTGAAGGATGTTAGTATAATTTGCCCAGAGTAGAATGGTGACTGGTAGACCACCCTCCAGCCTTAGCAGTAGTGAATTAATAACAGTGGTCCATCTAGCTTCCTTTGTGAGAAGATGGGAAATGTTTGCTATTTTTAGTAAAGATAGAACTTTGTGTTTGATCAGCATGAGGCAGGAATGTTAGAGGTTGATTTAAAATAAGTCCCAGATATTTATATTGAGTAATGGGCAGATGTTATGTGATCCTATCTCGCCTACATTCAATACTGATGGGCTCGGAGCCGATCCCTCGGCTCCGACTCGGCACGCTATGCTATAGAGCGAGGCCTCTTATTGGCTGAGCTATTTCTTATCCCAGGATGCACCACCACTAATCCCCCAGATCTCGTTTGCCGCTTACAAGCTAGGATGTGGTCTCAAACTTGGCTGGGCTAAGTACTGTTTTATTCAGGCTTTTCCTGTCAGGAATTTGCTTATTTTGAACCCAAAAGCTGTTTTAACAGCTATTGTTGTGGTACGAGTGTGTTTAAGTAAATCTGTTGAGGAATTTGTGTTTTTTCGTTAAGGGAAGGTTTCCCGTTTAAGTTAGAGGGGCCTTCCCCTATTTTCTATTACTAGCGTTTTATTTTGTGTGTCAAGTACCTGCTTAAGTTAGAGGGTCTTGACCCTCTTTTTCTGTGTTCGTTGCATTGTTTGGTCTAAAAAAAAAAAAAAAAAACTTTATATTTTAAACTTAAAACTTGCTACTTTTTTCTGTTTTACTATTAATCTTAGAGGTTTGTTAACATGTCTAAAGAGCATAGACCCTCTGGGTTTAAAAAGTGCGCGAGGTGTGGTTATAAAATGTCCATAACGGACGACCACTCCTTGTGCGTTTATTGTTTAGGCGCCAAGCACCTACAAGAGTCCTGTAGCGTGTGTCACGCCTTTTCATCAAGAGTCCTCCAGGAGAGGAAGAACAAATTAATTCTAAAAGGGTTGATTAAGCCATTCTTCGAGGAGGCTTTATCTTCCTCTTCCTCTCCTACGAAAAAGAAAAAAGCGTTGGCTCCGACCAGTCTGTCGGAACCGACTGCCAAAAAACCTAGGCAGGCTTCTCCATCGGCTCCACGGACTTCGGAGCCGAGGGCGGAACGGTCTGCCTCGATGCCTCCAGTCTTGACCCCTCTGGTTTCGGAGCCGAGGACTGGGGCATCGAGAGGCGGGTCACCTTCATCGGCTCCACTGATATTGGAGCCGATGAGGGTTGCCGGCTCAGACTCTTCCCCTTCGGCGCCGAAGTCCTCATCGGCACCGAGGGAAATTGTTTTGAGATCTCCCTCGGAACCGATAGTAATCGAAACCATTCGGAGCCGGTCCCCTAGTCCTATGGAGCCGATGGAGAAATCAGTTCGGACCCGATCGGTGTCATCTAGATCCTCCAAGATGTCTGATTCGGACATCGACAGGGTGCTCCTAAGACTCTTCCAGTCTCCGGTGTTTCAAAAGTTAGTTTCGGCTCCAGCCCATTCGGCTTCGGAGCCGATGGTCCATCCTGCTACTATGGTTCCTCCTCCAACAGCCTCGGCACCGTTGGAGCCGGTGCTGGTGGAACCGATGGAGGTTTTAGGGTCGGGCCCGACCCTTACTCCAACTCCGGCTCTTGAGTCGGAGTTCGGTACGCGGACTTCTTCTGACAGCCCCGGGGGGGGGCGCTTCGGGACTGATGTTTTTGGTCCCAAGCCTTCCTCTCGGTGCATCGGCTGCGGGAGTGCCGTCTACAGTCGTGGCCACGGAGGTGGGACCTTCCCAGGATTCTGGTGGTCCCGCCTTCAGGGCTATGAGGAGTGCGTTAGCCAAATCATCTTTGGCTACCTCCACGGTCTCCCCAGCTCCTTCCCTGCATACCGAGACTGGGTCTTTGGCAGTCCCCCTGTCCTTAGACAGCGGAGCCCCGGGGCCTGAGGTTACCCCACTGGGGTTCCCCCCTCCTGGAGGTCCTTCTGAAGCTTCTTGGAGGAACCCCAGGAAAAGATTGTGCAAGAGGAAGCACGTTGACTCCCTGATGAGTCTCTTACATCAGACACTGATCTCGATGATGCAGAGGGTCCCTAAGTCGTCCTCAGATGATGTCTCCTTTGCAGACATCCTGGAAGCCCTTAAACAATGAGGCGGCTGGCAATCCAAACCCCCTTCTGCTGATGAGTCGGTGTTCCTTAAGGCCTTCGGGGCTCAGCCCTCCGCCTCCTGGGTGTCTCCGCCCTTTGACGAGCTCTTGGACTTGATCTGTCGAAGGGCGTGGGAACACCCAGACTCTGTGGAACCGGTGCCTGCTCGTCCTAATAAGTTCCTGTCAGCACCCCCGGAAAAAGAGTTCCTGACTAAAGGTGTGGCTGTAGATGCTTTGGTGGTGGCATCTGCTACCCAGCAAGATGTAGCAGAGGCTTCGACGTCCGTCCATCCTCCTAATAAGGAGTCTAGGAGCATGGATCGGTACGGTAAGCGCACCCTAAGTTCAGCGGCCTTTACATTAAGGTCCTTGAACTATCTCACGCACTTTACCAGATTTCAGAGGGATCTGATTAAAGAACTTTCCGATACCCTCTTGGGTAACCTGCCTGAGGAGCTGGCCCAGACGGTTGGCTCTCAGCTGGCTACACTGTCGTCCATTTCAAACTCGTCCATGAGGCTCATTTCTTATGCGGCCGAAGGGGCGAGTAGAGCGGCGGGTACAGGCATTGCTCTACGGAGACAAGCCTGGCTCCGCCTGTGTCATTTTGTGGAGGCCTTTAAGTCTTCCTTTGCCGACGCCCCTTTTGATGGGTCCTCCTTGTTTGGACCCAAGGTAAAGGACACACTGACCCGCTGCGAGCAAGAAGGTAAGACTTTGACTGCCGTAGGGGCACGATTTTCCACTCCCTTTCGGCCTTACCCCAAGGCTAAAAGAGGAGGGAAAATGTGGTTCCGTAGATCTCAGAAGTCTTACCCCTCACAGCAGGACGATCCCCCTTCCAGAGGCAGGGGAGGGGGAAATTCTTATGGAAGACGTCGTCCCAGAGGCGGCAGAGGCCCTCGCAACACTGGAGACCGCGAGTCCTTTCGTGGCTCTTCAGCCTTTCACAGTCCCTGAGGGATGGCCTGACTGTGCAGCTCCCGAGCCAGTCGGGGGTCGTTTTTCGAGGCACCTAAAAGCCTGGGAAGGTATCACTCAGGACCGATGGGTGCTTCGAATTATCGCCGGAGGTTACACCATCCCTTTCTCTCACTCTCCACTTCAGTCCAAAAAAATCCCGGACCCGCCACCCAGTCAACGGGAAACTGCAGCCTCAGAAGTTTCAAAGCTGCTACAAAAGGAAGTCATCCAACCGGTCCCCGCAGACCAGATCAGATTAGGGACTTACTCAAGGTTCTTTTTGGTGCCAAAAAAGACCGGGGACTTGAGGCCCATTTTGGATTTCAGCATTCTAAACCGTTCAGTCAAAAAGTCCAAGTTCCAAATGGTCACCCTACAAACCATTCTCCCATTGCTGGAGAAAGGTGTTTGGATGTGCTCCATAGATCTCAAGGATGCTTATTACCATATTATGGTACATCAAGCGTCCAGGAGACATCTGCGCTTCAGCCTAGGAGGCAGTCATTTTCAGTTCCGTGCGCTGCCCTTTGGTCTCACCACAGCCCCCAGGGTGTTCACCAAATGTTTGGCGGTAGTGACTGCTCACCTGAGAAGTCTAGGATTCCAGGTGTTTCCGTATCTAGACGACTGGTTCCTAGCTGCCACCTCCAAGCATCTACTGTTGCGGAGCCTACAAGCCACGATATCACTGGGCAGTTCCCTTGGAATCACCTTCAATTGGCCAAAGTCTGTGTTGCTGCCATCTCAACGCATAAGATTCATTGGAGTAGAGATAGACTCAAACCAAATGCGGGTCTATCTACCTACAGACAGGATACAAACCATACAGGCTCAAGTTCGAGCCTTACTTCCCAGATCCAAAGCCCCAGCCAGAATGGTACTGCAGCTATTGGGATCCATGTCCGCCACAGTTCTTCTAGTTCCCCTAGCAAGATTGCACATGAGAATTCTCCAGTGGCTTCTTTCAGCTCAGTGGTCCTGTCAGGAACTCCCTCTCAGTCACCTCATATGGATCATGGAAACCTGCAAACGGGACCTTCGCTGGTGGCTGGTGCCCTCCAATCTGGATCAGGGACGACCCTTTGTTCTACCTCCTCCTGCGGCCACTTTGACCACGGACGCCTCCCAGATGGGGTGGGGGGGGCATTCCCTGGGCAGGTCAGTCCAAGGCAAATGGCACCCAGAAGAGACCCTACTTCATATCAACATCCTAGAAATGAGGGCGGTGCTTCTGTCCCTTCAGGCCCTTCACGATTACCTCCCTCAGGGCGTAATTGCCGTTCACTCAGACAACATGTCAGTGGTCTGGTACCTGAACAAACAGGGAGGGACCAGATCCTATCCTCTTTGCAGAGAGGCCATGAGAGTTTGGGAATGGGCAGTATCGACCAAACGCTTTCTAGTGGCTACTCATATCCCGGGCAAGTCCAATGTGATAGCCGACAGACTGAGCAGAACCATCCTCTCTCCTCACGAATGGTCTCTGAACATTACAGTTGCAAATCAGATTTTCAGCAAATGGGGAGTTCCGTGTTGCGACCTCTTCGCGACTCCACTGAATGCAAAGTGCAAGAAGTTCTTCTCCCTCACCTCGGCTCCGGGGAAGAGCCCCATGGATGCACTAGCCCGTCCGTGGCCCACTGGCTTGCTTTATGCCTTCCCCCCAGTTCCTCTCCTTCCCAGTGTGATCCAAAAGGCATCTCTCTTGGGGAGCAAAATGATCTTAGTTGCTCCTTACTGGCCTCGTCAAGTATGGTTCCCCTATCTTCGAAAATATGCTCTGGAAGGTCCATGGTTCCTGGATCAGATCCCAGACTTATTGGTTCATCAGTCGGGACTATTCCACCAGTCCCTACACACCTTGAAATTGACGGCTTGGCTCCTCCTCTTCCGACTATAGTCAGGAGTCATACATTGGATCCAGAAGTTGTACACATCTTATCTTCGGCCCACAAGTCTGCTACAAAGAAATTATATTCTAGCAAATGGAAAAGATTTGCTATTTGGGCTCAACTCCGGGGCCTGGATCCCATCACTATTCCCGTATCAGAAGTACTGAAATTTCTAACTTCTCTTTTCAATCAAGGCTCTTCAGTCTCTACCATCAAGGTTCAATTGGCAGCTATTTCCAATTTTCATGAATCTATAAACACACCTTTAATGAGCAACAGGTTGTGTAAGACCTTCTTGAAAGGTGCTGCGCTTTTAAGACCTCCGATTTCTCATCCTGCTCCTCCATGGGATCTCGATGTGGTGTTACGTGCCTTAACTTCCTTCCCTTGAACCGGCAGCGACATGTGATTTAAAATTTCTATCGTGGAAGACTGCCTTTCTGGTGGCGATTACTTCTGCCAGAAGGGTTTCAGAGCTTCAAGCTTTGTCTGTAAAACCTCCGTACTTGGTTTTTCACAAAGACAGAGTATCTCTCAGGCCAAATCCATCCTTTGTCCCTAAAGTTTGTTCCAGTTTCTGCCTACAACAATCATTAGAACTTCCAGTCTTCTTTCCGAAGTATTCTAACAAAGCGGAATTCATATTCCACACATTAGATGTCCACAGGCAGTTGTGTTTTTATTTAGATAGGACCAAACAAACAAGGAAAACAGATCAGTTGTTTGTATCCTTTGCGGACAATAAATTGGGCAAAGCCGACACAAAGGTCACTATTGCCAAATCGATCAGGGACTGTATTACTCAAGCTTATTCTTATTCTTATTCTAATAAAGAGCTTACCACCTCTGTCAAAGCTCATTCTACAAGGGCTATGGCTACTTCGATAGCATTTCATTCTAAGCTTGCCATTAGTGACATTTGTGCTGCGGCTACATGGTCTTCCCCGCACACTTTCATTTCCCACTACAAATTGGATGTGGCATCTAGAGGATGAGCTTCATTTGGTTCCACAGTGCTCAGGAGTGTTTTCCAATGAGCCACCCAGGATTTAGGTGCTAGGGACACTGTCCCATCAGTATTGAATGTAGGCGAGATAGGATCACATAACATCTTTTAGTTATGTACTTACCATAACTTTAGATGTTTGGGATCCATCTCGCCTACATTCCTAATAACCCACCCTCCTTCCCCCTTCCTTGGAGATCAGAGGATATCAGAAGGTCCGAATCCTGTTGTTTCATCTTGAAACATCTAACAATGTTATATAAACAAGTTGTGCATGTGTGCATGAATGGGGACAAACAAGATCTGGGGGATTAGTGGTGGTGCATCCTGGGATAAGAAATAGCTCAGCCAATAAGAGGCATAGCATAGCGTGCCGAGTCGGAGCCGAGGGATCGGCTCCGAGCCCATCAGTATTGAATGTAGGCCAGATGGATCCCAAACATCTAAAGTTATGGTAAGTACATAACTAAAAGTTTTTGTCCCTCAGGATCAGTTAAAGTAAGATGCTCTTTGTGGGGTTCCAGAGAGTATTACTGTGGATTTTTTGCATGTTTAAAGAAGTTTTTTTGAGTGATTTCCAAATTAAAATCTAGTCATTTTGAAGTTGGCAGTTTATGGTATATGCTTATTTGCCTTGGTGATTATTATATTGTCTCTGTAAAGAAGACAGTTTAAGTTAGGTAGCTCCAAGAGAAGATCGTTAATAAATAACAAAAGTAGTATTGATCCAAGCACAGATCTCTGAAGGACATTAGTAATTTTTGTTTTGTGAATACAAATACCTTATGATGAGACTGTGAAAGTTCTATAAGGAACATAGAAACATACTAGGAAGTGATCACTGGAACCGTAAGATGTTTAGCCATATACACCTTTAAGCAGACCCTTTTCAAGCACTTAATGGTGAATCTGATGTTGTCAATATTCATTTTATCCTTAACAGATGGGTTCAGTTCTGATATCGGAACAGAGTCGGCCGTACTACAGCTTACGCCAGCCAAAAACTCTCTAGCTTCACCTCTACCCACAATCCCTCTCCAACACTTACCCCAGATCTCATTTGCCGCTTTCTGAAACTGTCACGTTTTGCTAGTGGTCTCAAGTTTCAGTGGGTTTAGGCAAATTCTTTTTTTTTTTATTTCTCTGTATCACTATACCTTAAAATTTTCTTACACATAGTGTAACTGTATAGTATCATGGTTGATATTCTTTCCCTCTACACATTTTTCAACGATGACAGTTAAGACAAATACACAGTTTTCCCATCCCTCTCTTGCTGTTTTTTTTCCTTTCCCTAAACACATTTGTGTGCTCTCTCTGACTGTCATTGTTGATAGGTTCTCCCCCCCCCTTTCTAATAATAAAATCTTCTCTTTTCCATTCTGCTAGTACCTCTAAATCTTTTGTGCGAGTGCAAGTGTAACTGGCTGTCTTCCAGCTTGATCTCCTTTTGTTGGCATGGCTGAGAAGAGTAAGGGCCCCTCTGGCTTTAAAAAATGCCAGAAGTGAGGCCACAAGATTCCACTGTCAGATTTGCATTCTCTGTGTCTTTTGCCCAGGTCCCTTCCATTTACAAGAGAACTGCAGCATATGTCATGCTTTTAGTCATCGAGCCCTTGTCAAAAGGTGCAATAACCCTATTTTGAAAGGCTTGCATCCTTCAGCATTTAGTGAAGCCTTATCTTCTGTGGGCAAAGTGAAAACTGATATTTCTTCCCCTTCATCCTCATCTTCTGTGGACAAAGGAAAGAAAAGAAGTGTCTCAGTTCTGACCTCTCTGTCGGTTCCAAAAGCAAAGAAATTGAAACCCTTGGTTCCAAAATTGTCTACAGAACCGCAGGACTCTGTTTCTGAGATACCAGTGTCAAGTACTCCAGTGCTGATTGCTATTTCAAGTCCTTCGACTTCGAAGGCCCCGGTGCAGGAAGCAGTGACTGCTCTACCTACTGTGACTAAGTACATTTTCCGTAGGACAAGTTATTTACCTTCAGTTGACCCATTTGCAGTAAAGCTCCCAGAAGTTTTTCTGCAGAGGCCCAAGTCCCCCTCTACTTCGTCTGTCTGCTCCACCAAAAGTTGTCTGAGCTCGACGTGGGGAGGCAGATGAATAAAATCCTATGGGCTAGAGGACTTTCAAGCCCCCTTTCAGTTCCAACCTCTTTGGGTCTTGGAACTGAAACTTCTTCTACCCCACTGTAACTCCATCTCCTCTAACATCCTCAGAGGTCTTAAGAGTCATCTGTTCCAGATCTGCTGGCACCGACTGTACTGGCTCCAGAGTGATTCGTATGTTCGGAACCGGTAGTTCCCCTGAGCTCTTTGGTGGCCTCTGAACCGGAGACATCCCAGAGCCGTAGCTACCCTGTCTGTTCCGGAGGGCAGGCCTCAACTCCAGGTTTTTCGGAAGTGTTCCTGCTCCTCGGAACTTTGGTCCGAGTTAGTTTAGCACTGGTCTCTGTCACCAGGCTCAGTTCTTTGGAGCGGGGAGTGATCTTGGTCCTGAGGCAGTCTATCTTGGTTCCGGGCTTCCTTCCTTCTTAAGAGGGGCTGGCCCTTGAAGCTATGGAACGGCCTTCTTGCTTATGGTAACTCAGTTGGAGCTTTCCCCATCAGGGCAGGTACACCCCCCCCCCCCGCTTGGTTATTCCTACTGCCTCTCCATTGGGACAGCGGGTGCTGAAGTCTCAGGGTCTCCAGACCCAGGTTCTGTCATCTTCTGATACCTCGCCAACAGCTCCAAGTACGTTCCAAGTTTAATAAAATAAAGTAAAACCAAGGTAAGCGCTTTTGGCTGTAGCACCAGCCTTCATCAGACAAATAACACCGCAATACATTCCCTTGTATACAAACTACAGAAAAAACATATACCAACTAGACAACCACAGCTGAAGACATGGCTTTAATAAAAATGATGATAAAAATAGCAAACAAATTCCATGTATAAATCAGATAAAAAAGGACAAGCGCTTTTGCATACATCTTCTTCAGATCTGTAAGAAACCATGAACATTTTTAAACTAACACTTGACCTATCAAAAACAAGAGAAAATTGCGCCAAAAAACAATGACATAATTTTGTCATACAATCAGTGCAACTTCCTATGTTCCGTAAGCCTCCGCCCACTCAAAATGGGTTTGATATTAACCTGACTATTGAACCCTGGATGCTTATAAGCTTGCATCCTAAGAATCCATTTTAGCTCCATCTGCTCCAAATAGTTGTTACAGTCACCACCACCTCACATTTTTAAAAACATGTAACACCCTAAAAGAAAAATCATGTCCAGGGCATTCAGATTGTTTGGCAAGGGCATTGTTTATATCACCCTTCCTCATATCTGACAAATGTTTGTATTATATACAAATTAAACTATTACTTAATCAATTAAATTATTAACATATTAAACAATTAAAATGCATCATTAAAACCATTTATCTATTGTATGACTTCATTTTTAAAACACTAGTAATAGAAATTGTTTCATTCAACCCTGGGAGTTTTCCAGCATTTAAATAAGTTTGCCACCAGTATTCTCTGGTGTCTAATGTAATTTTCCATGGACCTTCCCTAGGGGACCTACTTTTACTTCCAAAATAACAAAACCAAAGCTATGCCCTTGTTTTTTTTCTGTGTGTTTGTGAAGTGCATTAGTGTTCTTTGATTTACTAATATAGAGATGCTCATATATGCGCTGTTTAATTTTCCATTCATTTTTTCCTATGTAATAAGAACAACAATCTGGGCACTTAGCTGCATATACAACTCCCTTAGTATTACAATTAAAATAACCTGGAATATAAATAGTTATTTCACCACATTCCAGAATATTAACACACTGACTGCACATATTGCACTTTCTCATTTTACCCTTTACCTTGTTACCAGGATGAGAATTAATATTACACCAGTCTTTTAAATTATCTCTCTTATATACAGCATTAGGGCAATCTCCCAAGACAGTATTTAATTCTTTGTCTCCCATAATAAGAGACCAGTTTTTATACATAATGTGAAAAATATCATCACTATCGTTCGTATATGTTGAAATAAAACTTAATCTCTCCCTTGAACCACTAATCCGGTCTATATTGGTGTTATAAGATGTCACATTGTTATCATTATTCGAATTCAAAGGGGTCACATTATCACTGACACTACCCCCTCCCTCATATTCATATGCTACATCCATACCATATCTCAATAAAGGCATATATGTATGTATGCCACGCAGTCTTTTGTCGACCACCTCTTTAGTTATTTTATCAATAAAATATTCTGGATAGTCTCTGTTATGAAACATATAAACCTACATTCCTCCTTGAAATCATCCACATCTGTCACCATCCTGGCTGCTCGTACCGTCTGGCCATTTATGACTGCTTTCTTTAAATGATGTGGGTGATTGCTGGAAAAATGCAAAAAATCTATTAGATTGTTTTCTTCCTGAATATATTAGACTGTAGATATCTCTGTTCATGATCTTTACAAATGAACACATCTAAATAGGAAATTTGTTCAGTTCCAATTTCATGTGAAAAGACCAAAAAGGCAGTACTCTGATTTATAAACTGTATAAATTCTGTTATTTTCTCCATTGGACCATTCCAAATGAAAAATAAATCATCCAAAAAATGTGTGTATAACTTAACATAAGCCATATATTCAGAAGGGAACGGGTATCTTTCTTCCCAGACAGCCATGACTACATTAGCATATAAGGGGCCCACAGGAGACCCCATTGCTACTCTTTTAACTTGTTTAAAGTAATGACCGTCATGAAAAATGTAATTATTAGTTAACACAATTTCCAACAAATGTGACAAAGTGTTGATATTCTGTTGACCAACTGGGACCAAATCAGTAAAAAATTCCGTAAACCATTCAATTCCTAGTTGCTGTGGGATATATGTAAATAAATCTTTGACATCTACAGTGCTGAATACTGAATCATCAATTCCCATCATAGATCCCCCCATATTATTAACTTTTGTTAGAAAATCCCATAAATCACAACATAAATAATTTAAGCTAAATATTTTTTCTTTCAACCGTTTATCAACATATTTACTATAAAATATGTCTTGGAACAACCTGCATCCACTATAGGACGTATTGGAGGATTATTTAAATCCTTGTGTATTTTTGCTGTTCCAAATATTGTCACCACCTTAGGGTTTTCCACATACATATATTTGTAAACTTCACTAGTTATTTGGTCCTGTGTCAACATCCATCTTCCAAAACATAATCTATTCTTGAATAACTAATATTAATCTCATTCAGTGAGGCTTCCACATACACATCCTCCTATAAAACCTGTAGTATCAGTTGATTATAATCAATTACATTTATCACAACTAAACCTCCGCCCTTATCGGACTGCATAAAACGGAGGTCACCTCTGCTTCTTAAATCATCCAACATTTTCTTTTGTTACATTTAAGTTATCATTGTCTAATGTTAGTTTTTGTTTAAATAAAAGCCTGAAGTCAAGCTCACACATTTCTTCAAAAAGTCTCAACACTGAATGTAAACTAGGGTTAAAAGTTCTTGGTATATGGTATGGGTTAATAGCAGGTGTAGGTGTCCCCTGAAACAACAAAGCCAAGTTCATTTTCCTAGTATATAGCTTTAAATCAGTTAAGTCAGTAACTTTCGCTCGTCTGTTTGGCACAAATGTCAGACCTTTACAGAAAATATCTGCATATTCACTGCCAAAGTCAGATGAGCTATAATTATAAATTTTAAAGTCCCCAGCTTCATTTGTAACAAGTTGGTAAGTTACATTTCCAGTCTGTTCACCTACCAGCTCTAACGAAAGTTCCTCGGTGAAAAGGAAGCTGTTCTCTGTTCCTGTTGTATGGAGCCACTGCTGCATTCCCCCATTTGGGGTAGTTCGTATTTTTGTTCCAAAGTCATTCTGATCTCCTTAGCTGACCGTCTTCTAAAGGGGCAGATTGTTGATTTTCAGATAATCCATTTACATTCACAGCAGCACCTTCATTTTCACCATGAACGCCTTCAGATGCTTCTTCCTCCCTGCTAGACTGACCACGTGACCACAGTATTTCTACTCAATTGTTGGATCAACTGGTTAAGTTAACAACAGATTGTTGCAATAAATCAAACTCCATCCTGGTTACACCTGGAACCGCATCCTGTGAGCTGCCAGTAGCCATACTAGAAGCAAAACAAGATGCAATTAATAAAACCAAGCCAACAGCTCCAAGTACGTTCCAGGTGTAATAAAGTAAAGTAAAACCAAGGTAAGCGCTTTCGGCTGTAACACCAGCCTTCATCAGACAAGTAACACCACAATACATTCCCTTATATACAAACTACACTATTACTTAATCAGTTAAATTAACATATTAACAATTAAAATGCATCATTAAAACCATTTATCTATTGTATGACTTCATTTTTAGTATTTACATAGGAAAAACTGAACGGAAAATTAAACAGCGCATATATGAGCATCTCTATGATATTAGTAAATCAATGAACACTAATGCACTTTACAAACACACAGAAAAAAACCAAGGGCATAGCTTTGGTTTTGTTGTTATGGAACAAATAAAAGTAGGTCCTAGGAGAGGTCCATGGGAAATTACATTACAGACCAGAGAATACAGGTGGCAAACTTAATTAAATGCTGGAAAACTCCCAGGGTTGAATGAAACAATTTCTATTACTAGTGTTTTAAAAATGAAGTCATACAATAGATAAATGGTTTTAATGATGCATTTTAATTGTTTAATGTTAATAATTTAATTGATTAATTAAGCAATAGTGTAATTTGCATATAAGGGAATGTATTATGGTGTTACTTGTCTGATGAAAGCTGGTGTTACAGTCATCCCTGTCCACAAAGAAGGAGCGACTACAGACCTTGGGAACTATCGCCCCATTAGCCTAATGAGTCTGATATGCAAAGCTATGGAATGCATCATCATGGACCTAATAAAGAAGGACATAGGGAATCTCCAAACTCTGGATCCCACACAGTTTGTTTTTTTGAAGGGTAGATCATGCCTGCTCAACTTGGTCGACTTTTTTGAGTCAGTCACCAGAGCTGTGGATGAAGGCAAGGTGGTTCACACAGCCTACCTTGATCTGGCCAAGGCCTTTGATACCATTCCTCACTCAGGAATCGTAGAAGAACTCAGTAAGCTAGGCATCAACTCCTATATCACTAGGTGGGTTGCAAACTGGCTCACAGAATCCACAGTGTGAAAGTAGCTGACTCCAAGTCAGACAGAATCCACAGTGTGAAAGTAGCTGACTCCAAGTCAGACTGCCAACCAGTCATGAGTGGAGTCCCACAAGGTTCAGTCCTGGGTCCTCTCCTGTTTGGAATCTACTTCTCTGAAGTCTAGGCCAACACGAAGGGAATCTGGCTGATAAAGTTCGCAGACGATTGCAAGTTGGGAGCTATTATTAACTCCCCAAGTGATGTTGACATCCTAAAGAAAGGCCTCACTGAGACCAACAACTGGTGTCAGAATCATGGCCTAAAGCTCAATGCCAAAAAATGTGTTGTTATTCCCTTTGGGAAAAACCTGGTTCCCATGAATTACCACATCGATGGTAGTCCACTGAACACAGAAGCCATTATATGAGATCTGGGGATACAGGTTGACAGCAACCTCTCTTTTGACCACCACATTGCCACTGTGGTCAGAAAGTCCTTCTATGTGGCACATCTCATTACTAAAGGTTTTGCATCCAGGAAGAAAGAGGTCATTATCTCCCTCTATTCTTCCCTCATTAGGCCAATTATCGAGTACAATTCCCCATTTGGCATGCACCTCACTAGACAACCTGCAACAACTGGAGAGGCTGCAAAAGTACCTCACAAAGAGGATTCTAGCCCTTAAATACTTGTTCTATATGGACAGACTCAAAAAACTCCAACTATTCCCTGTCTCGTATCGCCTACTTAGAGGTGATCTCTGCTTGACTTACAAAGCCATGTCTGACCCAGTTTTGTTAGAAATGCTACATCTAAAGAAATCCCAATCCCTCCGCACCACACGCTCCAGAGACCTCAACCTCATTACCACAATCAACAGAACGTGCTGGAGGGACAGGTTCATAACCCAGAGACTGCCCATGCTATGGAATAGACTTCCCATACATGTCAAACAGAGCACCTCACTGGCCCTCTTCAAGAGAAATCTTGATGAGTGGATGGGAAATGGAACATTCAACGCGGGGATCACTCCAGTGGCTCTACTTGACAGAGGCACTGGGAACTAAGGTCGGGTGGCACGATGCCAGGGTAATCCTATGGGCTAGGCTTGTAAAGGCTTCAGGGCCATTAGCCTAGTACACACCTTTGAACTTGAAAACTGTACTCTAGCAAATGATAGAGATTTACTATTTGGGCCCATGAAAAACAAAATAATCCCTTTTTGGCTTCTATAGAGCATATTTTAGACTTTCTAGCCTCTCCTTTTCCATGCTGGAGCTTCCCCTTTTACCATCAGATTACAATTAGATGCAATTTCTAATTTTCACGATGGTTTAGAAGAACATTATTTAGCCTCTCGTAGACTTTGTAAATTGTTCCTTAGAGGCACACTTTTGTTAAACCCCCCTTTCTAACATCTGACGCCTCCTTGGGATCTGAACTTAGTATTATAGGCTGTAATGCATTCTCCCTTTGAGCCCTCAGTAGAATGTGACCTGAAATTTTGTCTTGGGAGACACTGTTTTTGGTTGCCATTACCTCTGCCAGGAGTGTTTCAGAGATCTAGGCCTTGTCTGAATCTCCTTATTTGATTTTCCACAGGGGTAGAGTTTCTTTATGAACAAACCCCTCCATTTTACCCAAGGTACTATCTGAGGCTAACATCAATCAAATGACTAATTTACCAGTTTTCTTTCCAAATTACTCCAAGGGGGAATATGCCTCACATTTTCTTGATGTTCATAGACAATTATGTTTGTCTTCACAGAACAAAAGACATTTGACAAATCAAATCAACTATTTCTTTCCTTTTCCAGTGCAAAGTTGGGAAAGGCAGTCAGCAAGGTAACTCTGACTAAATGGCTGAAAGACTGCACTTCACTTATTTATAAGAATAAGTTAACCTTGCTTAAGCCCATGAAAGCACATTCTACAAGATCTATAGCCATCTCTGCAGTTTTCCAGTCTAGAGCTTCAATAGATGATATATGTGGACTTCTCTCCATACCTTTATTACTCATTACAAATTGATCTTGGTCTCTAGGGGAAGATCGTCCTTTGGTTAGATGGTGCTCAGGAATATCCTTTTGTGAGCTCACCTGAGATTTTAGGTAGCTGGGGACTCTGTCCCGTCTGTCAAGGATAAAATGAAGATTGACAACATCAGATAAAGAAGTTATTTATTTACCATAATGTTCCATTTGTGTTGTCTGTCTTCATTTATCCTAGTCTCCCCTCCCTCCATCCCCCAACCTAAAAAGATTTTTTCATGGAGCAGATTATATGTCCTTGAAGCATTATGATTTTTTAATCACAGTAGATATGACTTCCATCTGGGCTTCCTTTTTTATTTATATGTATATAGTTTTATATACTTTCCTGCAAACTTGATCGGAGGTAATTGTGATAGAGGGATTGTGGGTAGAGGAAACGCTCGAAGTGTTTTTGCTGGGACAGCCTATAGTAATGGCAGAGTCTGTTCCGATATCGGACCTGAACCCATCTGTCAAGGATAAATGAAGATATACAACATGTTATGATAAGTACATAACTTCTTTTTACCTTCCAAATTGAGCAGGGCTGTACATAACTCTGGAGTAAGTTTGTGTCTACCCATCCACTCCTCAAGGCTAGTCTTAAAGGCAGCCAAAGTAGTACTTTGTTTCACCTCTAGTGGTTAAGTTATCCCATAGACTGGGAATACACTGAGTTAGGAACTTATTTCTGCTACAAGTCTTGTTTATTTGTTGGTGTAGATTTAGGTCCTTAGTCTGGATGTTGTAATGCCACTGGTTTTATAAAGAAATAGAAAGTCAAATAGTACTGGGTTTTTCATGGTTCGAAAAGCAAGACACAAGTCACAGTGCAGCAACTTGTAGACTTATGAGCATAAGGAGAGTCAGTCTGGATAGTTGTAAGATTTAAGGACTTTAATTTTCTTTGTTAGAATTCTTTGGTCCTTTCTAGTTGAGCAATATACTTGGATCTGTATGTTGTACACACATACCAAAGGGGGCATTGTATTCAGTGATGGGTCTGATGAGGGAAGTCCAGTGGTAGGATAACTTTTTTTGGATCTTGAGGATATTCCCTTAGTAATCAGTTTGTCCAGATAGGACTATGGTGAAAACTTGCCAATTAAATGAGAGACCATTATCAACATAAGTACGTAGGTCTCTTATGGCTGTATCTACCTGAAGAGGAATGCCATTTATAACTTATGATGATTTATCACTTATGAAGTGATAGCAACTTTTCTACTAAAAAACATCTGTGCTTCACTTTTTTATTTAGTTTGAGACTATTTGTGAAGCATCATGTATATATATATTCTAACCCTTGCTGGATCTGTTTGGCAATAGTGAATGAGCAAATAAAAGTGCCCAATTTGCAGTCATTAGCAAGTATGGTGAACCACACTTCTGAGATGTTGACTTGGGTGTCTGTAATGTAAATGACATACAGGAGAGGGCGTAGAACTGATCCCTGTATCACCACACTGGTTTACATTCAGAAAGGGAACCAGCAGTATTCACAACATGGAATATATTGAATAGTCAATTTGCAATACAGCAGACAGTGTTCTGGATTTACATTAAGGTTGTGTAATTTTTCAGTAATATCAGCAAGGGGGATAGTATCAAAAGCATTGGCCAGGTCATGATAAGCAGTAATAAGCAGTGTGCACATAATGACCAAGTTCACAGCTTTTGTAACCTTTTCAAAGAAGCTTACTAGGTTCAGGAGCCAAGAACTGCCTTTCACAAAACCAAAGTGATTAGGATCTAGATAATTTAGGTTGCATATGTCTGCATAAACGAGTTCTGTTATATGTTCCATGGTTTTGCATATAATGATGGTGAGGCTAATGAATCTGTAATTACCCGGGTCTGTAAATGGACCACATTTGCATATTGGAGCCACTGTCGTCTAGGCATCAGGAATACACCCTGTAGATAGGCTGAGATTGAACAGCTTAATTAGAGGCTCAGACAGTGCAAATTTTGCAGTAATGAGAATACAGGTTGGTATATAGTATAGTCCTGTGGAAATACTATTTTTAACCTTTGACAGGTATTCTAAGACTTATTCCAAAGAGATTCTGGCAAACTAAATTTCCAGGGACAGTGGGAGCAGCAGTATTTGTAGGTGGGATAAATTTGGCACCAAACCCATCTGATGATATAATGACTTTATCCTTGGGGTCAGAATGGGTGGTGATGATATGGATTAGCTCAGCATTTTTGGACATTATTCTTTAATTTTCTGACATAACTGAAGAAAGTTTGGTTGTTTGATTTCAAATCTGTAGCAAACCTTAAGTTTGTACTCTGCTTTACATATTGTGATAGTGTTTCTAAGTTCCTTGGTGGCATGTTTCAGTCTAATCTTGAGACTGGAATTTCTTGCAACTTTTTATTTTTTATTATTTTCTTTTTTGATGTACAGTTTATTAATATGGAAGTTTTTCCAGAGTTTTTTTCTGAATTTACCATTATATTTAGGCTGGGTATGTATTAACCTTTCTATGCAACTGATCAGGTGCTGGTAAAAGTCAGTGGTGAATGCGGCAGCCCTCTCAGTTTGGTCCATTTGCAAAGTATTATTGGGAATTTTGCACAGGTCTTTTACAAGCTGAAGTAGAATGTGGTAGTGTGAAAACCAGCTGCATACTTCTGTAGAGAGATCACAGTTTTGTAATTTTTGGAGCAGTTGCTGTGGTTCACAATTTCACATGCTCTTTTAGGATTTACAAAAATTGTACTTGTGAAGAAGTTCGGTTTCAGTAGAGGTGAAAATTTTGTCACTTTAGGTGTAGATGATAGACTGCTATATTTAGATCAAAAAACATATTGGTATGTGTGAGGATATCATATTGTTGCATGTGGCTAACAATTTATAGACTTTTCTTTCAAGGATCATTACAACTGGATCTATTTTTTTATTAAATTCTCTAAGGCAGAAGCACATTTACATTAACTAATCAATAAATGAGAACTACATATTGATGTACTTTTGATGAGATGGATAGCTGCATGGCTTACAAATAGGAGAAGACAAGTATCACTGAGCAACTGGACAGGTGAAATTCTTGGTTACAGTCAGGATGTCCCACAGGGATCTGTCCTACGCCCATACTAGATAGATTAGGTTCATAGGTTCGTGCTAGGCTATCTGCCCTGGGGCATTTATAAGCCTAGCCCGAGTGTGTTTGGCTTTCGCCACCCTTTGATTTGAGTTTGCTGTGCCCTTTTTAAGGTTAGTTTACTGTGCCTCTGTCTAGTAGTGACAGAAGTAATCCCCGGGGTAAACCTACGATCTCCCATCCACTCATCAAGATTCCTCTTGAAGAGAGTCAGTGAGGTGCTCTGCCTAACATGGATTGGGATTCTATTCCAGAGCGAAGGGAGCCTCTGGGTTATGAATCTGTCTCTCCAGCATGTTCTATTTATTTCTGTGCTGAGGTTCAAGTCCCTCGAGTGCGTGGTTATAAGGGATTTAGATTTTCTGAGGTGGAGCATGTCCATTAATTCTGGGTTGGACATAGCTTTGTATGTCAGGCATAGATCGAATCGAAGTAGGCAGTATGCAACTGAGTAGAGCTGGAATTTTTTTAACCAGGCAGCATATGGAATCTGTTTGAGTCCCTTGATCCTCTTTGTGAGGTACTTTTGGGGTCTTTCGAGTTGCTGCAGGTGTCGGGTAAGGTACATCCCAAAAGGGGCATTGTATTCTATGATGGGTCTGATGAGGGATGAATAAAGGGGCACTATTACCTCACTTGATCTAGATGTGAATCCTTTCGTGATATGGTGGGCTATGTAGAAGGTCTTTCTAACCACTTTGACAATGTGGTTGTCAAAGGAGAGATTGCTATCAACTTGGGTCCCCAGGTCCCTAATTACTTTTCAGTACTTAATGGGTTACCACCTATGTGGTAATTTGTGGGCACTTTGTTTTTGCCAAAGGGTATGACTATACACTTTTTGGCATTTAGCTTTAGGCCATGGCTCTGGCACCAGTTATCTGTCTCTGTGAGACCTTTTTGGAGGATGTTCGTGTCAGCTGGAGAGTCAGTTATGGCATCCAGTTTGCAGTCATCTGCGAACTTGGTCAGCCATAGTCTTCCCTTGTTGGCCTATACCTCAGAGAAGTATATGCCGAACAAGAGAGGTCCCAGGACAGAGCCTTGTGGGACATCACTTGTAACCGGTTTCGAATCTGACATGGCTCCGGCAATTCTGACTCTGTGGGTTTTGTCTTTGAGCCAGTTAGCAACCCATCTTGTGACATAGGGGTTTATATTTAAGCTGGATAGCTTATCTATGATGCCCGAGTGGGGTATTGTGTCAAATGCCTTTGTGAGGTCCAGATAGGCTGTGTGGACTACCTTCCCTTCATCTATGGCCTTGGTGACTGTTTCGAAAAAGTCGACCAGGTTCAAGAGGCAGGATCTGCCCTTGACAAAGCCAAATTGGGTAGGATCTAGTGTCTGTAGGTCCCCAATGTCTTTGAGTTCCATGATGATCCTCTCCATGGCCTTGCAGATAAGGCTAGTTAGGCTTATGGGGCGATAGTTACCAGGGTCCGTTGAGGCACCACCTTTGTGGAGTGGGACCACTGTTGCTGTACGCCATTCTTTGGGTACATATCCTGTAGTGAGGCTGAGATTGTACAGCAGTTTTACGTGAGGGTTTAGTTCTTCTTGGAGTTCATGTAGGACGCAACCTGGGACACTGTCTGGTCCCATTGAAGCAGTGTTTTTTGCTTTGGAGAGGGCGGCTTTCACGTGAGCATTTGAGATGTTTGGGAGGCTGCACTTTGCTGGGATAGATATTTGCTCTTTTGGGGGGGAAGGGGGGGTTTGCACTGAACCTGTCTGCCAGGATGTTGGCAATGTCTGTGGGTTCAGTGTATTTTTTGTCATTTAGAATCAACTCTGAGCATATCTGGGAGTTGCATCCCAGGTTCCTAACATAGCTAAAGAAAGCCTTGTGATTGTCTTTAGTGACCTGTGCAATTTTTCTCTCTAAGCTGGCCTTGGAGGATTTTATGAGGGATCGTAATTTTTTGCTAGTACTGATCAGAGATGCCTTCCCTTTTAGGGATTATGCTGTATCATGTAGTAGCTTCCTCCTCCTGTTGTACTACTTATTTATGGCTGGGGTCCACCAGACTGGACGCCTGCCTTTGGACGACTGGGTCTTGGTTATGTTTAGGATAGCATGATCCATGCATTCTTGGAGGTGTCCATAGAATGCGTTTATATAGGATTCTGTGGTTTGGGCCGTAGTTTCCACTGGCCCGGGAGCCTTGAAGGATTCCACCTCGGTTTTGAGGAGTGTGAAGTTTGCTTTTGAGAAGTTTTTCACTGTGGTTTTCTGGGCCGGGGGTGGGGTCAGGTTTTGGATATCCAGTGAAATTAATTTATGACAGAAATAAAACTTCCCTCCTACTTAAAACTAAAAAAAATTTATTGAATAAAAAGAGAAACAGGGGGTTAAGCTTTCACGTATATTACTATACGCTTCTTCAGACAAATTAAATATAAAAGCAACTGCTTATTTATAGAGGCATAGCCAGTAGAATTAAACAATTAATCAATTAAAACACAGTTGAAGATGATTTAAACATTGTAATTCATTCTAAAGAGGAAATGCTTTTTAAAGGTGTAGCACTGAATACGATGTAAGACATTCATACAGCCTAAGTATATGCTTAAAGGCAAATGAGAATTTGTTTAAAATTAGACTTAAAAACAAATTATTAAAACAACTCTGTCTTCCTTGTTCTTTCCTTGCAAGATAATATTACAAATTCATAATGCACTTAATTAATGATTCCTGAGAAACTTTCAGGTAATTATTCTTCAAGCCCATGAAAGTTAAACACAGAATACAAGGAATACTATCAAGGTACGTTAATATATGAGTATAAATATATAAATATATATGAATATATAAATATGTAAATATGTAAATATAAATATATGAATATGCTGGATAGATAAATTAATCATATAAATATAGCCTTATGAATATATATAAGTATGTGAATACATTCATATGATCAAGTATTAAAAGAGGCTGTAGGTGGTTAAACCTTCAAACTAATGAAAATATGCGGAAAACATTTTGTTAATGAAAATAAAAAAGTGAATGATGAACAGTTCCTTAAAAGATAATAAAATATATCTTCCTCATGGTAAGCATATAAGAGATACACCCGTATACAATGATAAATTACAAAATGTCAAGCGATATAAATAGCATCTGAAACTATTGCCATAAGATCTAAAACATAATAAATTCAGTCTTTGGACCAAATATATAAAATAAAAAAATAGTGAGTGCAGGACAGGACAGACACATGATGACACTATTGCAAAAAACATATGTATGTGAACGAAGGCCATATATGCACACTGTAATGTCAAAGTATTAATATAAAAGAATAAAAAAACATTTACACCATGATTTATATAGATGGAATTTAAGTCATAAAAAATATATATCTAAAATTTATAAAATCATCTTCGATTATTCAAAACAGATTTTTATAGTACATAATTATTTAAGCCAGGATGACAGTGTGTCCCCTGAGTTGAAAATCCAGCGTAGTTCAGTTAACTGTAACACCTAAAAACAAACTAATGTGAAGGATTACTTATGTGTGCTATTGGCTAGCTATTTCATTTTGTTTATATCGTAAATGATAGTTTTATATATCTGTTCTTAGTTTCAAGAGTGTGGTGTCTCCTAGTAGAATGCTTCGCAGCATCACATGTAGCCAAATAGATTAACAAACTCTGGATGAAAAATTTGCTGTTTGCTAATAAACTTGCAATAATGGGGGGGGTTCCAAATGTATCATTCAAGGTAAAATTTCACTTTTAACTTCCAATATTAAGTCTCGATCATTAATTAATTTATGGTCTGATCTTACCAATGAGGGGTATACTTCTGGTGTGGAGCATAGGGTCCCCATGTTGGTGATGATCAGGTCAAGTATGTTTTCCCCTCTTGTAGGAGTTGACTAGTTGTTCCATGGCATTTGAGTTTATAAATTCCAGGAACCTTTGGGCTAGGGTGTTGGGGCTTGAGTAATGCTCCCAGTCTATGTTTGGGTAGTTGAAGTCACCCAATATAATGGTGTTTGGAGAGATCTTCATGTTCTCCAATGTTTTCAGGAAAGCCGAGTGGGATTCCTGATTTTGAGACTGTGGTCTGTAGCATGCTATAAACTGAAAGGCAGTTTTGCCCACTGTCAGTTGCATATGGATGGTTTCTGATGCTTCGTGCAACGCCACTAACCTGGAGGTGTGGGTATCCTTGATAAATATGGATACTCCCCCTCCTTTTGTGGTTTGGTCCGAGTTTTGGGGCTGAAAAGCATGATATGAGGTATAACCTGGTAGTGCTGGGGTGCTCTCTGGAGCCTTGAACCAGGTTTATGTCACTGCGCAGATATCAATGTTCTCCATACTGAGGAGAGCTTCGAGTGCATGCATTTTGAGGTTTAGACTTCTGGCATTTAGCAGCATTACCCTTAGTTTCTTGTTCTTTGTGTTTTCTATGGAGGTGGGTTTGTCTTTTGAGCCTTGCCTAAAAAAGGCACTATGGGGGTGGCAAGAGCCTTTGCCAGTATCCGAAAGCCCAGGGGTGACAGGTGCAAGCCGTCCCTAGAGAAGCAACGTGGCTTGTCGAGCATGTCATCCCAGGCTGACAGGCACTGGATCCCCTTTGAATGACACCAAAATTTTAACCAATTGTTAAAATCGATCATTTTGTCTTTATTCTGCGGCATCATTCTAGGTGAGGGTAAGATGCTGCTCAAGGTCAGGGTCATACCAGCCTGGGCTACATGATCGGAGAGCTCCTCTATGTCTCTTTTCATGTAGTCGAGGGAGGTACGTCTCAGGTCATTCACACCAGCATGTACTATGACAGAGTAATATTTGTACTTGCTTTGGAGTGACTTGAGTGCTTGCGTTGTGGTGGATCCTAGCGCCCGACAGGCAGCTCACTGTGACCTTCTCCTTGTTCAGCCTGGTGAGCGGGACGTCAGTATGTCTGACTATAGAATCACCTATTACAAGTGTATCAGGTGTGTTATTCAGCCTTAAGGGCTGTGACTGTTTGGCACACTGACTTTGTGAGCTTTGTGTTGCACTTGTTTTGCTGTGGGGTAGCATTTGCTTGGATGTCTGCTTTGGAGGTCTCTGCTGCTTAGGTAGATTTTTATTTAGAGCCTCCGAGTATGTTTTTGTGTGTTTGTGTTTGGTTTGCTGTTGTGGTAGGACTATGTGAGACTGGATTAGTGTTGTGTGAGGTTACCTTCTCCTCCTGACTGGTTACACCAGTTCTGAGGTGAGAGAGCTCAGCCTCCAGTTTGGCTATATGGTTGCATCTCTCACATATGTTTGAACCTGTTTGGAGGAGGAGAGGGTTGTCCGTGTACATGAGGCAGTTGTAACATTGTTTCAAGATTCCCAAATTCACTAGCTGGACTGGAGAGGAAACCATTAACTGACCTTTGGACATGCTAGAGTAGTAAATGGAACTCTTTTATCACTTAATTACAAAGGACCAATAGGGGACAAGGTAATTGTGGAGAGTATATGAGGATGTAGTGCTTTTAGTTTATTAGTGCAAGATTGTAAGATTGCTTATTTGGGCAAGTGCAGAGTCTTAGATTGAGAATAGGGTGTTTAATTTGAGAGATAGAGCAGTTCTAAGGGAAAAAGTGAAGAGCAGACTTTGTGGAGCCGGGAATAGTTTAAACCCGATTAAGCGGCTCTGCCCAATGCTGCGCTGTGCGCACAATCGTGCAAAGCCGCGCTAAAGCGGATTTTTATGCAGGGAACTTCAAAGAACTAGAAATGGCCTAAAACAGCCAATTACTGCAAGATTCTTGTGCTGTGGTCACTCCTTCAGGGACAGATAGGCTGCTCAAGGCTCCCCACTCCCACTGGTGAGCAAAGAAACTTCCTTCTATCCAAGTAAGGAAATGGGCAACACAGGAACTATCCAAAAGTCCAGAATACAGCAAAGCCTGTATAAGGGACTATTCTAATTTAGGAAAGGCGGGAAACAAGGATATATATATATTTTTTTTCAGGAAAACAACAGGAGAATTACAGTATATTCAATGCACAGGCTAGCGCACTTGAGTGGGCAGCCTCAACAGTTAAATACAACAAACAAACTTTTAAACTAAGTGCAGGTAATAAAAATTGTATCTTTCAGACCTATCTTTTTCATCTGAGATGTTCTGCAGTCTATGCAGATGACTTGAAATTGCATAAACTGATTACATGCGTTACAGATACGGCATGTTTGCAAAAGAACTTGATTAAGTTGACCATTTGGGCACAGGAGAGTAATATGCTGATAAATACATCAAAAAATAAGCATATGAGATTTGGGAGATATAAATTGAAAGGTGATTATTTAATAACAGCACACAGTGATTGAAACTGTAGATTCATTTAAGGACCTGGGTATATGGGTAGATCCAGCTTTGAATTTTTCTAATCATTTCAACCAATTGGTTAATGATAGTTATAGCAGTATATATAGGTTGTATAAAAAGTCCAGGAAATCAGAAATGAAGTAATTGCTTAATTACATTAGACCCAAGCTTGAGTATGGAGTAACATTATGGAAACTATATAAGAAAAAAAGCATGAATAAACTGGAAAGAGTTCAGCAGAAATATACCAAGGGCATCCATGGATGTGAAAATGTGAGTTATTAGAAACCATTCCACAGTTTCAGTTCCAAGTCTCACTGATCTTTTTTTTTTCTTAGCAACTGATGGGCTGGCTCTGCTCGCTCCGTTTGCCCTTCGGGCTCACTCTGCTCCCCTACCCCATTTCCCACCCACCCCTGCTCCCCCAAATTTATACTTAGTGGTAGCTCCACCCCTTCCAGTCATCTTTCACCTGCTAACACAATCCACTTCTGACTGTACCCTGTCCCTCCTCGATAGCCTCCACCCCTCTTTTCCCCAATTCCCACCCATAACAGTACCTTCCCCACTCCAAAACCTTCATAAATCCATTTTACATGTATGGCATGTACTACATACTCCACTCTCCCCAATCTGTTTCTAACTCTTGCCCTTAGCCTACTAACTCTTATTACCTCCCCAAAGCTACATTTCACCCCACAGCTACTTACTTCTACAACTTCTCAACTATGCAGTGACAAACCATTACACAACTTCCATAATGTATCACCAGCCTACTATAATGCCATTCCATTCATTTATCAAAAACTAAAAATATTGCCCTATACCACCATAAATAAAAGCATTTACTACTGTCTAGCAACCTATAGCAAAAAAATCTTCCAAAACACTTCCTTAACAACCAAAACAGAATATCCCTATGTGGTGACATCCAACCAACCCAGGCATAGCTACACCCAATCAAACTCAATTTTTTAAAGATCTAGCCGTAGCAACCTTAAACATTTGTAGTGTCTGTAACAAAATTAGACTTCCATGCTTGGCTAAAACAAAACACCCCTGACATCCTAGCAGTCACCGAAACCTGGCTAAAACCTCAAATCCGAGATATTAAAATAACACCCCCAGGTTATAACATACTATGAAAGCTAGAACCAACAAAAAAGGAGGTGGGGTATCCCTAGTCTGTGCTGCCTGTCTCACAATACTACCCTTTCAGAAAACACTCCCATCATTTTCAAATGCTGAAATCCTAATAGGAACCCTACAAATTAACAAATCTAAACAGCTATGCATAGTTAGTCTGTATATCCCACCAGGACAAAATATCCAAACCCTTGAGGAAATCCTCGCTTGGATGTCAGAAAATACCTGCACCAAAACTAATATTATAGGAGATATAAACATGGCAAGATTCAATAACTGACTCCCTAGCAAACAGCATAAGCCTGTACAAGTTCACCCAACTCGTCAACAACCCTACCAGAATACTGAACAGCAGTACACCAGGAGCCACCCTCGACTGGTTCTTAGCTTCAGATCCACTTAAATACTCAAATCCAAAGACCCTACGCAATATACTCAGCGACCACTTAACATTTTTTTCACTTATAGATCCACTCCACATATATCCAAATCTCATAACTATAAAGCCATCAGAAACCTAAAACATTTTGATCAACAAGAATTTATCAACATTCTGAAACTCTCAGAATTGCTCCCACTAAAAATTCTCCCTATAGATGATGCCTTATAGTATTTCAGTAAGATATTCCTAGGCACACTCAACAACCTAGCCCCTCTTCGTAGAAAGAGAGTCAAATCAAACTATGCTTCCTGGCTAACAAAGAACACTAAACAACTCCTACAAAATAGGGACAAAACCTGGAAAAAATGGCATAAAAATGAATGTACCCTACATGGGTGCAAACAGGAAACAAAGCTAAAAAGCTAGTATGTACTAACAAGAGGAACTATTTCTCTAACCAACTGAGTACCCATAGAAACAACCAAAAACAGTTCTGGAAAAGCATCACTAATCTCCTTACCCCTAGCACCAAACAAAACCCAACACCATGCCCAGAAAAAACACCGTCACAAATGGCCACTATGCTCCACTCACATTTTATAAATAGTATACACAAATTAATAACAGACTCCCCTCTCCTTATCATATTCCTTTCCCCATCCTCTTCTTCCCCACAAAAGCAGTTCTCACTTAGATCCTATCTCCCTCACATAGACCATTTTTCTCCCCTTCACCAACGCAGTATTACACTATCTATTCTCTTCCTACTACAACCAATACCAACCACAGAAATTCAGAGACTCCTCAGAAAATTAAAACCATCTCGCTCTTCTGATGACCTCCCACCAAATACGTAAAACTTGCTGCTGAGGCCATAGCATACCCCATTAGCATTCTGGTCAACCGCTCAATTGCAGACTCCCATGTCCCCAACCTCTGGAAGAAATAGTCACCTCACTTCACAAAGGAGGTAACTCCAATGCACCCTCTATCATCCAATCTTTATCCTCTCCCCACTATCCACACTCCTCGAAAAGTGCATCCATAAACATTTACTTCACCATCTCGCACACAACCTACTCACCCCCATCCAACTTGGCTTTTGCCCCCTTACACAGCACAAGCACTGCACTTAACTCCTTCATGGAAACTGTACAGCGATCCATTGACTCAGGTAATCCTGTCGAAGGCTTTCAATACAGTGTCCCACAAAAAAAGTTCTACAACACCTTTCTAATATCGGCTGCACCCCACCCACCAGTGGTTTAATAGTTACCTCACTAACAGGCAACAGTGTGTAAAATGACAAAATATCCTATCAGAATACCAAACTAGCCAAACTGGAGTACCACAAGGGTCCATACTTGGACCTTTATTCTTTAACAGATTTACCAATAACGTTCACACTGTGTCTCCACTTAGATCTATTATCCAATATGCAGATGATACTACCATCATCTCTTCCTCAAATAACCTACATCACCTCCAAGAAATAACCCAAGATACCTTCACTGCACTCGAAGCCTGGTTAACTGAATCACAACTACTCCTTAATGCCAAAAAAACAAAGCTTCTACACTTCACAGCAAAACCCCTCTCACCTGACTCTCACTTTCATATTTTCTCCCAAAGCAACACAGGAATTGAAATTGTATCCCATGCTAAACTATTGGGTATTACCATTGACAATAAATATACATTTGAACACCATATTAATGCCATTAAAAACAACACTGCAAATTAGGAGCCCTATACAGACAAACATTTCGTGGACAGCACCACCAAAAAAAAAAAAAAAAGCTCTCAACAACACCTACTTGCTCCCCGCTCTGTTATACAGTGCCCCAATTTTATTAACCCGCACTCATTTCTACAAAATAAGCTCTAGTCCTGCTACCATAAAATCTCCAAATTTGCCACAGGTAGCTAATACCGGTCACATCACTGCCACGCCTTAAAAAAATTAAACTGGCTGGAATTTCCACATCACCTTAACCTCATTCAGCTGTCAATAGCGCATAAAATTTCTACAATCCAAACAACTGCCCTGCCGTTGAGACCATTTTAATACCCTATAGCCCCACCAGAACACTTTGCTCTGAAAATAAGCAACTCGTAACTGTTCATATACCAAACAAGAGCCAACACTGCCTTTACTCACACTGTTGCTAAACTGTGCAACTCCCTTCCAACCAGCATAAACACCATTAGCTGCTTCAACAAATTTAAACTCACCCTAAAGAACTACCTAGTAAATACTAAAATCTGCCCCTGCATCTATCCAAATAGATAAACTGTCCTAATCTCTTTGAGCCTTCCTCTAGCTTACCCCAATCTTTACCCATCAAAAGCAGTAGGAAACTCTTTTTGATCCATAAGTTATTTTAAACAACTCTGTTCTTACTATAAATATCACTAACCTTAACTATCATTCTAATCCCTCACCCCTTTAAAACTACCACACTAGTGACTTTTCTTTTCCTTTATTAATTCTTTCAACCTAACACTTACCCCTGTAGTGATCTTTTCCTTTCTTCAATATTTACCAAAAAAAGTGTGTGTATGTATATGTATATATAGGTTTACCATCGCAATATTTAAGTGGATTCTGTTGAATCCACTTTGTGTCAAACCCGACATTGTCGAAGTACAAATCTCACCCCAATCTCGACCTATGTTAATACTTGTTCCGAGGTCAAATTTGAGACGTACTTAAACAATATCAGAATTCGACATAGTCACTTTCGCGGATGTGGGTCGATGATACCATCATTCAACCGAGTCCGCTTCAACATTGTGATAATAAACTGTATCTTGTAAAATACTGTGCAATCATAATGTGTTTCTGGAGCTTTTCTCCAAGGGCCTCCATTGAAAATGAGCTCCTGTCCCAGTCGGACTTTCCCAGGTAACAAATGTCAATAAATAAAGACTGAAACATCTGAACTTGTACAGTGTCTCATATAGATATTTAAGAGGAGATCTTATTCAGGTCCCTAGGGTATTTAGAGACAACTAGCTCTGGGGATGTTTGGGGTTATCAAAAAGTAGAGAGTCATCAGACAATCTATGTAGAAGATTCTATTGAAGTGAGAAGTGTACTAATTGGTTCTCTAAGAGAGTAGCTGATGCATGGAACAGACTACCAAATTACATTAAAGCAAGTACTAGTTTAGATATTTGTAAAACCAGCATGGACACTTATTAGGTGAATAACTGTTTTGGTACATTGGCAGGCTTGAAATATTTGTATGTGTGTATGTATGTAACAGAGAAGAAAACTAACCATATTAATGTTTTTAATATTTTTTTTCCATTTAAATACATTATGGATCACATATCTTTTCTTTTTTTTTGTAATTACATCAGCCCAACATTAAATACTGATGATGTATTGTTGCAATATTAATTCTACTCAGTACAAGAGGAACCGCAGTTTCAGACATTTGGTGTATAAGCTTGGCTGAGGAGCCAATGGTGCAAAGCTACCATCTGTGGGATTATGACTGAACACCTCTAAGTCAGAATACCACCTAAACATAACATTTATTATTTTAGGTTGGGGTTGATGCAGTGGTTAAGGTGTTTACCCCACAGACACAAAGTACAGGGTTTAATTCCCACTTATGGGATGGAAATTACCCAAGCTTAAAATGGCCCTCAGGGACAGCTAGCCCAGTAATTATCTATGAACCTAAATAAGTTGTTTTTTCTGCATTCTCTTAAACCTCACTCCTCCTCCTGAACATTTTTCTGGATGTATTCTCACAATTTCCATTTATTTCTATGTAATTGGTGCCTTCACTTTTATAAAGATCCTTCTTCTAGTTCTTTCATCTGTTTTATAATATTCAGCACTTGAAATATAGTTGCTTTAGACTTTGATTTCCAGTTTCTAGTAACTGCTTTTTTTGGGAGCCAATAAAATTAAACTTAAGGCCTTGCTATGTTCATAGGTAAGTATTAGGTTAGCTGCCCTTGTTGGCCATTTTAAGCCTAGCCTGTTTCCCTCAAAGGTGAGAATCAAACTCTGTACTTTGTTTGTGATGTTAACACTCTTGGAGAGGACGGCCCTTTGGGGACACTATCCTGTGTATGATGGAGCATTTAAAATGGGATCACTCTAAGGTATGGGATGTCCAGAACAGTATTATGAGTTGTTGCAAATGGGCTCTCCTAAACCTTCTCCTATGTTGACTGCTTTATTGGATACCGTCTCTGCTGCATTTTTGTCCCTAGACTCCCAACCTCCAGCTCCTAAGAAGCCTGACAGGTTCTGTAAGGTGTCAGATGCCTGCAAGTTCTTGTATAAATGCCTTTCTTCTGATCTAGCAGTAATTTCTGTGTCTGTGGATAAGCCCTTTAGACTTTTGCCTTCTTCTAAGCTCCTTTGCTGTGAAAGGACAGTCGAGCTATGGAGAGGACTGATAAGAAAGTATAACCTTTTGCTACTTTAGCCGTTAGGACTATAAATTACCAGACCCATATGACAAGAAATTTTATCTCTTCTTTCCGTCAGATTGGGAAAATTGTATCTGATAATCCTGACTCAAAAGGTAAGACCACAGCTCTCTCCTTGATGTGTTCTGCTTCTCAATTTCCACGTCACTCTATAAATGCAGCTGTGATGCGGCTGCTGCTTCAGGCTGTGTGATGAGATGCTATTCTTGGCTTCGCCTGCAAGCTTTACCAGATGATATTAAGATTATACTTCTGTGTGCTCTTCTAGATAACCAAAATTTATTTGTCACTTGCAGGATCAGGGTAAGGTCTTGAAAGATTTGAAGCAAATCTTTTTCTCTCATTCCCAAGTTTCAGAGGAATTATCCTGCAAAAATGCCTTTTTCGTAGACTGCCTAGACAATCTTCCAAGGGAAAGAAGGCTCCTAGACATATTTTTCTGATAAGCCCAAGCCCTAGAAGCTGTCTTTCCCTGATAAGTCTGCAGCCATATGACTTTCTGCCCTCTATCCCTCTTGGCCAGGTTCCCATGTTCTGCAAGCTTTCCCTGTCTCTCCGAGTTTGGCAAAAAAATCACCAGAGACTCTTGTGCTCTGTCTGTCACCAGGCAGGTTTACTTTATGGCCTGGAAAACCCTTCCTTCCTTTTCCCGTATCCCTCAACCTCCTGCAGGACAGCTTCCATATTATCCAGGGTTGTTGCAGGATCTGCTGGATAATGATACTCTTCAGCTGGTTCCAAAGACCAAAAGGGGTTCAGGGTTTTACTCCAGGGTATTTCTGGTCTCCAGAAAAGGTGGGTCTTGGAGACCTGTCCTGGATTTTTCATTTTTGAACACTTTTATCAAAGTGCCATCCTTCCAAATGCTTTCTCTACAGACTCTCTTTCATCTGTTATTCCTCCAGGCCCTTTCCCTGGATCTAAAGGACACTTATCTCCATATTCCTATCCAACCTCTATTCATGAAAATTTTGCACTTCTGTTTCTTCCTTTCATTTTCTCTGTGCTTTGCCCTTTGGGCTTTCAACAGCACAAAAGTGTGTTTAGAAAATTCTGACTTCTGGTAGCAGCTTTTTGCTGGCTTTGGGACATTCAGATATTTTCCTGTCTGGACCACCTCTTGCTTCATGCCCCATCACAAGCCAAACTATTACGGCATCTTTACTTTACCCAGCTTCTATTGCACAGCTTAGGGTTCACTTTCAATCTTCAAAAGTCAATGTTGACTCCTTCTCAGGATCACATTTTTATAGGCTTTGAGGATCCAAACATTTCCAGTGCTAGCCTGTATTCATGCCTCCAAGGTTTTTTCTGCCACAAACTGCTTTCTTTTACTGCTTCACCTGTCCTGTCTTCCAGCCAGGGAGTTTCTCATACCATTCCCATGTTTCCCCTGGGCTAAGCTTTATGTGCGGAAGTTTCAGTGGTATCTGAAATCAATGTGGCTTCAAAGCTGCCACCCGCTAGAGTATCTAATTCCTCTGCCCCCTTGTCTCAAACTGGAATTTCACTGGTGGATTCAACAGATATCCCTCAATCCAGGTGTTCCTTTACAAGTTCCAAGCCATCTGAGGACCTCTTCATGGATGCCTTAGTGTTGGGATGGGGAGTCGCTTCAGGCACTCTGAAGGTTCAGGGCCTTTGGTCCTTTTAGCTGAGGGCAGATCACATCAACATCAAGGAAATAAGGGCTCTCATTTTGGCTCTTCAAACTTTCCAGTCACTGTAGGTGCAATGTCCCTTGAAGGTTTATACAGTCAACAACACGGTCGTGTGATACATCAACAAGCAAGGAGGCACAAAGTCTTAAATTGTTTACAGACAAGCCCTTTAAGCATGGGAAATAGCCATCAGTCTGCAGATGACACTACAGGCAATCTGCATACCTTTGGAGCACAGTCTTATGGCAGATTCTCTTGGCAAGTCCAGAAGCACATTCTCACGAATGGATGTTTCACAGAGATGTGTTTCTGGACATAGTTCATCAGTGGAGTATACCTCAAGTAGATCTCTTCGCCTCCACTCTGAACAGGCAACTCCCTGAGTTCTGTTCCAGAGTCCCAAGTCTGTTGGCTTGGAAAGTGGATGCCATGTCTTTCTCTTGGAAGGGAAGGTTTCTTCCTGCCTTTCCTCCCTTTCCCATGTTCTTTCACAAGATTAAGGACTGCCCAAAACTCTTGTTGGCAAGTCCCTTTTGGCCCAGACAGCACTGGTTCCCTTCTTATTCCATCTGGCCAGGGGCAATCATCACAAGTTACCTCACAGCATGGACCTTCTCACACAGGATAAAGGCCGTCTCCTTCACCCTCACTTATCCACGCTTCAACTGACACTTGGGGTGATACGGTTTTGATTCCTTTCCAAAACCAGTTTTCTGAGGACGTGTAGGTTCCTGCAGGAGGCCTGGAAACCCAATGCCATAAAATCAGATATGCCTGAGTGGAAAAGATTTTCTGTCTGGTGTCTTAAACATCATCAGGATTCCTTTCATTGGGGGTCCCCTTTTTTTCCCTACCTGTGTAAACTACTACATGCTGGCTTGGCATATTCTTCAGTGAAAGCTCACTTATCAGCAATTTCTGCGTGTCTGCCACTGAATCCTCCTCTGGCCTCTAGATTTGAGGTCAAGCAATTTCTGTAAGGCATCCTTCATATCAGGCCCCCAAGAAATCCTATTTCTTCTCCTCCTCCTTGTAATCTCAGTTTTGCTTGTGAAAAACTGATTCAGGCTCTTTGAAGCCTGCTGCCGTTTCTTTGCAACACTGCACCTGGAAGATTGTTTTGTTGATTGCTTTAATCTCTGCCAGATGTGTTATCTGAACTCCAGGCGTTGATGGTGGTCCATCCTTTTTTGTTTTCGAATGCAGACAGGGTGTATCTGTATGAATCCTTCTTTTATACCCAAGCTGGTTAATGAGCTGTCTCTTAATCAGTATCCAGCTTCCTTCCTTTTTATCTTGTTAGTCTATTAGTGAGAAGGTTCTTCATACCTTGGAGTTGCATAGACAGCTCAGATTTTATTTAGACAAAACTAAAGCATTTAATAAATCTAATCAAGTTCTTTGTTTTCATACCAGGCCATCGAGTTTGGTAGTTTCTAAACAAACCATCTCCTCCTGGATTTCCAAGGCCATTTAATTATGTTGTGCTTCACAAGGCAAACAGTTGCCTGCTTCTTTTAGGATTCAATCTAGTAGGATAGTAGCTAACTTGGGAGCCTTCTTCAAGGATTTGGACACCCAATCCATCCTTGAAGCTGGTGTTTGTCCCTCTGCTACTTTAGCCGTTAGGGCTATAAATTACCAGACCCACATGACAATATATTTTACTCTTCTTTCCCAAATTGGGAAGATTGTATCTGATATGCCTGACAAAGGAGGTAAGGCCACAGCTCTCTCCTTGTTGAATTCCATTTCAGAAGTTGCCTGTCAGTCTATAATATGCAGTTATGACGTAGCTGATGCCTCTTCTAGGGCTGCTAAACATCACAAATTGAATGCTATTTCAAGAACCAGGGCAAGATTTGCCAAGGCTATCCTTCATTGGTTTGTGGAGGGCTCCTCTTTGTCTTCCCCCTCCCTACCTTCATAATAGCTTTTGTATGCTCCCAGAGATGATGAATACTGTTGACAGTGATATGGAAGGACACAGTACAGTTATGTAAAATCTTACCATAACAGTAGATGTCCTTTTCACACTGTTGCACTATTTACTTCCTCCCTCTTACCCCCTTTTTCTTTTGCTCTTCTTTTTCCATGAGTGATATTTTCTTTCTGTCCAAGAGGTGGTTCTTCGTCTCTTCCTCTCTTCCTTCCTTTTTTTCTGGATGTGCATGTTTCCCTTTCCACTGGGGGTCCTGGTTGTTTTGGTGCACTACAGTTCTGGGTTGGGAATGTACATACATTTTTATACCCTAAGCTTGTGCAGGGAGCATACATCTGACGTATGATGCCCCTAGGTAGTAAAGGCTTTGGCATACTGGTTGGACATTAGGCTGTCATTGGCAGGAGATCCCAGAGGTGGTGAATCCTGCAGTAGTGAAAGGCAGAACATCTACTGTCATGATAAGGTTTTACACAACTGTACCTTACAATTTGCTCCCCCAGAACTTCTGACAGAGCGCTCCGTAAGGAATTTTTAAACTCTACCAACTCATTACACTCCCAAAAAACATGATCCCGGTTACTTGTCTCTTCCTTATCGCAACTCCAATATTTGCTATCTTCCTGACTGTGAAGTCTGCTTGGAGTATAAAAATACCTATGCAAATACTTCCAAGCAAAGATCCACAACGCCCTGGACTTTGTTGCATACTTGGGAGCCCTATGTATGTCCTTCCATTGTTCTCTTGCAAGTGACTTTAATAGTTTTTCTTCCCAATTTTTTTAACCTCTTCTCATTGATTGTTATAGCTATCTTACAGCATTTTATCTACCCTACTAAATATCCCTTTAACAGCTGTGTCTGTTGTGGATTAGACTAAAAATCCCACCAGAGAAAATCTTTCACTTAAGATTCCCCTGTCCCTTTCTCTGTGCCTGTGTTTTGATATCATTCCTTGGTAGGCCATCTGTAGCCTGCAGTCCAAACTTATTGTTGGCCTCTTTCCAATTTATTACCTTTCCCTCTCTAGTCATTTGCTCCTAATACCTAGGTTCCTTTGCCAGTTTTCTCCAGTAAATTCCAGCCACCTCCTGTCTACTTTTTGTACCCCTGCTTGCAGTCATCCCTTCTGTGAGAATCTCCTTTCTCCATTCTCCTGTTGGCTTTGTTCTGAGAATACGTTCTGCTACTTTATGAATATAGTATTCTGTATGGTTATTATTCTTAAGGATCTGCTTCCAAAATCTCACTATTTCTTTCTTGAACTGCCCCCCCCACGCCAGTTTCATCATCTCTTTCCTTTTTGAATTATGGCCTTCTGGTTTGTATATGAACCTTAACTGTGTAGCTTTAAAATATCCCTTCTAATCAAATACTAAAGTAATTTATTTGTTTGGAAGAATCAGCTTATGCCTGTTAACTGTTGCCCTCTTCCCCTTCTAGATAAATTATTTCAATCATCCACATCTGCTCCTGTGGTTGATAAAAATAGACCTGACCCATATATAAAATTGAAAAAGACTAAAATCGTTTTCACTCCTTGTATCTTACTGTCCATATCTATAAACAAGAGGTTCCACTTTCTTAGTTTTTCTATTATCTTTTGTTTAGTCTCTTCCCACATATTCCTAGTTAGCTTAACAGAAGCCTTTTGAATCCATACTTGTAAATACTTCATCTTATTGTGTCCCTGTAAGTATGGTATTACTGAACTAATTTGTGTGCAGATATGTAATTTATTACTATAACCTTTGTTTTATCTTCATTAATGTTATGTCCTGAAAAGACTTGAAACTGTCTCAAAATGTTCCACAACACTGATATGTCCTTTTCTGGATTTATCGGGTACAAAATAACATCTGTAAATAAAGCCATTTTTTTTATTATTATTACTATACCAACCATACCCTTTCATTTATGAGTCCCTTATTTTCTTTGCCAGTGGCTCTCTATATAAGACAAATAACAAAAGGAAAAGAAGACACCCCTGCCTGATTCCTGTGCTCAACCACAGCTTATCAGAGAGGAACCCTCCCACTTCAATTCTTGCCTCCAATCCTTCATATGTCCCCCTAATTAGCCCCATTATTATATCAGGGGATGCAAATGCTCCCATTGCCATACTCATAAAATCCATGCTTGCTCTTTCAAATGCTTTCACTGAATCAAGACCCACCAACAACAGAGGTGTGTTCTTACATTTTTCTTTCCTTTGTGGTATCATTGTTTTGTTAGTGTTGTCAGATGTTTGCCTGCCCTCCACAAAATTACACTGATCTGTATTTGTCAATTTTGGCAACACCTTTGCCATTCATTTAGTTAATATAGACATAAATGCTTTATAATCATGGTTTAAAATTGAAATTGGTCCGTATGAAGCAGAGTCTGATGGGTCTTTGCCATCCTTAGGTAATACAGCCACCACAGCCTTCTTACACAATGTTAGTCCTTCCCCTTCTTTTAAAATACTGTTAAACAAAATCTTCCAGATCTTTATAATTTTCATTCCTCCTAACTTCCAAACTTCCACAGGAATACCATCTATTCCTGGAGACTTTCCTGAAGATTGATTGTACATCACCATTTTTATTGTACATCACCATTTTTATTTCATTTCCTCCTATCTTAACTGTTAGTTGTTGAGCCTCATCTACCTCTAACCTTGGCATAATTAAGTCTTCCATAAATATTTCCAATTGTGCTCTTTGATTTCCACGTATATGTACTTTGTACAAATTTTCATAAAATTTCCAAAATATCTTCTAAAACCTTTACAAGATCTCTGGGTATTCTTGTTATAGGCTCCCTAAGTTTGGCAACAGTTGTTTCTATTTTTTGCTACCTAATTTGTATTCTGGAGTTATTATAACAGATAGTTGCTTAACAGCAATCTTTCTAAACTCATGCATATTATCCAGATACTACTTTATTTTCTCTTTAGCTTGTAGCATTTATACCTCTTCTCATTCTGAGACACCCCTTATTCTGCAGTACTTTAACATTTGTCAGCCCAACTAAGTAAATAATTTCTTAAGCATATTTCTTCTTTTATTGCTGTCCTGTATTTAAACTCCCATTTTCTTTTTATCCCATTTACTAGCCATAACTTCTGAAGATATTTTTATCTTCCTTAATAACTCTTGAATAATTTCCACTATCTGTTACTTAAATTCTTCTCTTTTTAACAGATGGGGAAAGTACAAGCATCTATTTTTTACTTCATTACCCTGCATTTTTATCTTCGTTTTTATTGGTGCATTGTCTGAAATAGTTATGGATGTGTGTCAAAGCTTTCTATTAAATACCAATATTCCTGTAAAATATAAATTCTGTGTAGCCTAACCCAGTTATTGCACATTGGAGAATAATATGCAAAATTCAGAGTTCCTATTACTGAATTCACATCTTCCATACAAAATATTTTCATAACTTTCTTCAAAAATGTACCTTATTTTGTTATATTTTCTCTTCTAGATTCCACAGATAACATTCTCACCATTGAAAATCAAGTTTCCCTACCAAAAGCTTACGATTTCTTCCCAAATGTTCTTAAGCTCCATAATAGCAGTTTTTGGTGGAATATAAATACATGCCAGCATAATTCATTCTCCATTACCAGTCGCCCTCTACTGTCACAAATCTATCATTGTTATCTTTTTTTCCCTCCTCTTTCACTATTGGAGCCCCTCTAGTAATTAGTATAATTGCTCTCATTTTCCTTTGTCCCTGATATCCTGCTGAATGTACATCCTGAAATCCTTTCCTTGTCAAATTCAAATGCTCATTTCTTCTTAAATGAGTCCTGCAGCATTGCTATTTGCACTCTGCATTTCTTACTATAAGTCAATACACTTTCCTTTTTATCTATACCTGTAAGGCCAGTTACATTCCAAGATGATATGGATAGCATAGCCATTATGATACTGCAACAGTTCCTAGCCAAATAACATGAAAGCACTACTGAGCCTTCGGTTTGAATTTCTTCACTTCCATAAGCAAAAAGTTTCACACACCTAACCACATTTAGTTGCTCACCAGCTCTCACCTTAGCAAATGTGTCTGCTGCTGCATACTTTGAGCCAGTATCTACTTTAAGCTTGGTGGAATTACCATTGATCTGGACAGTACAAAACACTTCATTCTTTGTTAACAAATTCACTGGATCAACTTTTTCACCAACCACTGATGCACCATCTATGTAGAAAATAGAATTACAGCTTTCTGTATGTTCAATTTGCTTTTTTGAGTTGTTACCCTTCTTTACAACTGTGTGAGGTTTACTTGATTTGCAAAACTTTTGAATATTGTTCCATTTTTTACACGTGCGGCATTGCTGACCAAATGCTAAGCATCTTTCTCTTTTAGACTCATGACTGGTGATTGGCACCTCTTTCTTTCCCTTTCCTTTATGATAACCGGGGAAGTCCAATAGGCCAAGAAGAGCCCATTTTCAGTGGAGGCCCGGGGAGAAAAGCTCCAATGGACAATTTAAGACAAAGTTATACAGTTGAAATTTTCATAGGCTAGAGAAATACAGCGTAATACAAATGAGTAAGTTAAACTTATGAAAGGGAATACAGATAATGAGATTTAGACAAACATAGCTATACAAATGTATTCATAGGCTTGAGAAATACAACATAATACATATGAGGACAATTAAACTAATGACAAGAAGTGCAGAAAATGAGATGTTATGTGATCCTATCTCGCCTACATTCTGTACTGATGGGCTCGGAGCCGATCCTCGGCTCCGACTCGGCACGCTATGCTATAGAGCGAAGCCTCTTATTGGCTGAGCTATTCTCTATCCCAGGATGCACCACCACTAATCCCCCAGATCTCGTTTGCCGCTTACAAGCTAGGACGTGATCTCGAACTTGGCTGAGCTAAGTGCTTTTTTCTGAAAGTTTTTCTGTCAGGAAATTCCTTAATCTTTACCCAAAAGCTGTTTTAACAGCTATCGTTGTGTATAAGTGTGTTTGAATACTTTTTTGTGGTAAATTTGTGTGATTGAACAGGGAAAGGTTTCCGTTTAAGTTAGAGGGCCTTCCCCTTTTTCCTTAGTGAATTTTCTTTTTTTGTGGAGAGGTCAAGTACCTGTTTAAGTTAGAGGGTTCTTGGCCCTCTTTATTTCTTCGTGTATTGTATTTGTGCTTGTTTTGAGCTAGTTTAAAAAAAAAAAAAAAAAAAAAGAAGGGTTTTTTTAGTGTTGTTTAAATCCTTTACTAAATTGATATACTCTGTGTTTTTTTCCTCTGATATACTGAGTATTCTACAATGTCTAAAGAGCATAGACCCTCAGGATTCAAGAAGTGCACAAGGTGCAATTATAAAATGTCCATCACCGATGATCACTCCTCGTGCGTATACTGTTTAGGCGCCAAACACTTACAGGAGTCTTGCAGCGTGTGTCATGCTTTTTCCTCTAGGGTCCTCCAAGAAAGGAAGAATAAATTAATCTTGAAAGGACTTATCAAACCCTCCTTCGAGGAGGCCTTATCTTCCTCTTCCTCTCCAGCTAAGAAAAAGAAAGTGTCGGCTCCGACCAGCCCGTCTGAACCGACCACTAAGAAATCTAGGCAGGCTTCTCCATCGGCTCCACGGACTTCGGAGCCGAGGGCGGAACGGTCTGCCTCGATGCCTCCAGTCTCGACTCCTCTGGTTTCGGAGCTGATGGCTGGGGCTTCGAGAGGCGGGTCACCTTCATCGGCTCCACTGATTTTGGAGCCGATGAGGGTTGCCGGCTCAGACTCTTCCCCTGCGGCGCCGAAGCCCTCCTCGGCACCGAGGGAAATTGTTTTGGAATCTCCCTTGGCACAGATACTGGTTGAGTCTATTCGGAGCCGGTCCCCCAGTCCTTCGGAGCCGATGGAGAAGTCTGTTCGGACCCGGTCGGTTTCCTCCCGATCTTCCAAGATGTCTGATTCGGACATCGACAGGGTGCTCCTAAGACTGTTTCAGTCTCCTGTATTCCAGAAATTAGTTTCGGCCCCAGCCCATTCGGCTTCAGAGCCGATGGCTCACCCTGTAGTTCTGGTTCCTCCTCCAACAGCCTCAGCACCGTTGGAGCCGGTGCTGGTGGAGCCGATGGAGGTTTTCGGGTCGGCCCCGACCCTTACTCCAACCCCGGCTCTCGAGTCGGAGTTCGGTACACGGACCTCCTCCGTCGGCCCTGGGGGGGACGCTTAGGACCGATGTTTTCGGTTCCGAGCCTTCCTCTCGGTGCGTCGGCTGCGGGGGTACCGTCTACTGTTGTGGCCACGGGGGTTGGACCTTCCCAGGACTATGGCGGTCCGGCCTTCAGGGCCATGAGGAGTGCTTTGGCCAAATCTTCTTTGGCTACCTCCACGGTCTCACCAGCACCTTCCCTACATACGGAGACTGGGTCTTTGGTAGTCCCCCTGTCCCTAGACAGCGGAGCCCGGGGGCCTGAGGTCACCCCCAGTGGGGGTTCCCCCCCTCCTGGAGGTCCCTCTGAAGCTTCTTCGGAGGAACCCCCAAGGAAAAGACTGTGCAAGAGGAAGCACATCGACTCCCCCGATGAATCTCTCACGTCGGACACCGATCTTGATGATTCGGAGGGGTCCCCTAAGTCGTCCTCAGATGTCTCCTTTGCAGACATCTTGGAAGCCCTCAAACAACGAGGCGGCTGGCATTCCAAACCCCCTTCCGCTGACGAGTCGGTGTTCCTCAAGGCCTTCGGGGCTCAGCCCTCCGCCACCTGGGTGTCTCCGGCCTTCGACGAGCTCCTAGATTTGATCTGTCGAAGGGCGTGGGAACATCCAGACTCTGTGGAACCGGTGCCTGCTCGCCCAAATAAGTTCTTATCAGCACACCCAGAGAAGGAGTTTTTGACCAAAGGTGTGGCTGTAGATGCCTTGGTGGTGGCATCTGCTACCCAACAAGATGTAGCAGAGGCTTCAACGTCCGTCCATCCTCCTAATAAGGAGTCTAGGAGCATGGATCAGTACGGGAAGCGCACCCTCAGTTCAGCGGCCTTTACCTTAAGGTCCCTGAACTATTTAACGCACTTCACTAGATTTCAGAGGGATCTGATCAAGGAGCTTTCAGATACCCTCTTGGGTAACCTACCTGAGCAGCTGGCCCAGACGGTTGGCTCTCAGTTGGCTATGCTGTCATCGATATCAAACTCGTCCATGAGGCTCATTTCATATGCAGCCGAGGGGGCGAGTAGAGCGGTGGGTACGGGTGTTGCTCTACGGAGGCAAGCCTGGCTCCGCCTGTGTCATTTTGCGGAAGCCTTTAAGTCTTCCTTTGCCGACGCTCCTTTTGATGGGTCCTCTTTGTTTGGACCCAAGGTAAAGGACACATTGACCGCCATGAGCAAGAAGGTAAGACTTTGACTATCAGAGGCACGATTTTCCACTCTTTTGGCCTTACCCCAAGGCTAAAAGAGGAGGGAAAATGTGGTTCCGTAAATCCCAGAAGTCTTATCCCTCGCAGCAGGACGATCCCCCTTCTAGAGGCAGAGGAGGGGGAAATTTTTCTGGAAGACGCCATCCCAGAGGCGGCAGAGGCCCCCGCAACACTGGAGACCGCGAGTCCTTTCGTGGCTCTTCAGCCTTCCACAATCCCTGAAGGATTGCCTGACTGTGCAGCTCCAGAGCCAGTCGGGGGCGTTTTTCGAGGCACCTAAAAGCCTGGGAAGGTATCACTCAGGACCGATGGGTGCTTCGAATCATCGCCGGAGGTTACAACATTCCTTTTTCACACTCCCCACCGCCGTCCAAGAAAATCCCGGACCCGCCACCCAGTCAACGGGAAATTGCAGCATTAGAAATCTCAAAGCTGCTTCAAAAAGGAGTCATCCAACCGGTCCCCGCAGACCAGATCGGATTAGGGACTTACTCAAGGTTCTTTTTAGTGCCAAAAAAGACCGGGGACTTGAGACCCATTTTGGATCTCAGCATCCTAAATCGATCAGTCAAAAAGTCCAAGTTCCGAATGGTCACCTTACAATCCATTCTCCCACTGCTGGAGAAAGGTGTTTGGATGTGCTCCATAGATCTCAAGGACGCCTATTATCACATCCTGATAGATCAGGCATTCAGGGGACATTTGCGCTTCAGCCTGGGAGACGGTCATTTTCAGTTCTGCGCACTGGCCTTTGGTCTCACCACAGCCCCCAGGGTGTTCACCAAATGTTTGGCGGTCGCGACTTCTCACCTGAGGAGTCTAGGATTCCAGGTGTTTCCGTATCTGGACGACTGGCTCCTAACTGCCACCTCCAGGCGTCTACTATTGCAGAACCTACAAGCCACCATATCACTAGGCACTTCCCTTGGAATTACATTCAATTGGCCAAAGTCTGTGTTGCTGCCATCTCAGCGCATAAGGTTCATCGGAGTAGAGATAGACTCAAACCAAATGCGGGTCTATCTTCCTACAGAAAGGATAAGGACTATACAGGCTCAAGTCCGAGCCTTGCTTCTCAGATCCAAAGCTCCAGCCAGGATGGTCCTGCAGCTATTAGGTTCTATGTCGGCCACTGTTCTCCTAGTCCCCTTAGCAAGATTGCATATGAGAATTCTCCAGTGGCTCCTATCGACACAGTGGTCCTTTCAGGATCTCCCTCTCAATCACCTCATACGGATCACGGAAACTTGCAAACGGGACCTTCGCTGGTGGCTGGTGCCCTCCAATCTGGATCAGGGACGACCCTTTGTTCCACCTCCTCCTGTGGCCACATCGACGACGGACGCCTCCCAGATGGGGTGGGGGCGGCATTACCTGGGCAGGTCAGTCCAAGGCAAATGGCATTCAGAAGAGAGTCTCCTTCATATCAACATTTTAGAAATGAGGGCGGTGTTTCTGTCTCTACAAGCCCTCCACGATTACCTCCCTCAGGGCGTAATTGCCATTCACTCCGACAACATGTCAGTAGTCTGGTATCTGAACAAGCAGGGAGGGACCAGATCCTACCCCCTTTGCAGAGAGGCCATGAGAGTTTGGGAATGGGCAGTGGCGACCAGACGTTTTCTGGTAGCGACTTATATCCCTGGCAAGTCCAACGTGATAGCCGACAGACTAAGCAGAACTATTCTCTGTCCTCACGAGTGGTCTCTGAACGATGCAGTGACAACTCAGATCTTCAGCAGATGGGGAACTCCTTGTTGCAACCTCTTCGCAATCCCGCTGAACGCGAAGTGCAGAAAGTTCTTCTCTCTCACTCCAGCTCCGGGGGAGAGTCCTATGGACGCATTAGCCCATCCTTGGCCCACCGGCTTGCTATACGCCTTCCATCCAGTTCCCCTCCTTCCCAGAGTGATCCAAAAGGCGTCTCACTTGGGGAGCAAAATGATTTTAGTTGCCCCTTACTGGCCTCGTCAGGTATGGTTCCGCTATCTTCGGAAATATGCACTGGACGGTCCATGGTTCCTGGATCAGATCCCAGACCTATTAATTCATCAGTCGGGACAACTCCATCAGTCCCTTCACACTTTGAAGATAACAGCTTGGCTCCTCCTCTTCTGACTATAGTCAGGAATCATACTTTAGACCCGGAAGTCATACATATCTTATCGGCCCACAAGTCTGCCACTAAGAAATTGTATACTAGCAAATGGAAGAGATTTGCTATTTGAGCTCAACTCCGGGGTCTGGATCCCATCACTATTCCGGTATCGGAAGTCCTGAAATTTCTAACTTCCCTATTCAATCAAGGTTCTTCAGTCTCTACCATCAAGGTCCAATTGGCAGCTATTTCCAATTTTCATGAATCTATAAACCCACCTTTAATGAGCAACAGATTGTGTAAAACCTTCATGAAAGGTGCTGCGCTTTTACGACCTCCGATTTCTCATCCTGCTCCTCCGTGGGATCTCGATGTGGTATTACGTGCCTTAACCTCCTCCCCCTTCGAACCAGCAGCAACATGTGATTTGAAATTTCTTTCTTGGAAAACTGCCTTTCTGGTCACGATTACTTCTGCCAGAAGGGTTTCAGAGCTTCAAGCTCTATCTGTAAAACCACCGTACCTGTTTTTTCACAAAGATAGAGTATCCCTCAGGCTTAATCCATCCTTTGTCCCTAAAGTTTGTTCCAGTTTTTGCCTGCAACAGTCATTAGAACTTCCAGTTTTCTTTCCAAAGTACTCAAACAAAGCAGAATACATCTTCCACACATTGGATGTTCACAGGCAATTGCATTTTTATTTAGACAGGACCCAACAAACAAGGAAACCAGATCAATTGTTTGTGTCCTTTTCGGATAATAAATTGGGCAAAGCCGTCACAAAGGTCACTATTGCCAAATGGATCAGGGACTGTATTAGTCAGGCTTATTCCTCTTCTAATAAAGAGCTTACAACCTCTGTCAAAGCTCACTCTACAAGAGCTATGGCTACTTCAATAGCATTCCATTCTAAGCTTGCCATTAGTGACATTTGTGCTGCGGCTACGTGGTCTTCCCTGCACACCTTCATTTCCCACTACAAATTGGATGTGGCATCTCGGGGGTGAGCTTCATTTGGTTCCACAGTGCTCAGGAGTGTTTTCCAGTGAGCCACCCAGGAATTAGGTGCTAGGGACGCTGTCCCATCAGTACAGAATGTAGGCGAGATAGGATCACATAACATCTTTTAGTTATGTACTTACCATAACTTTAGATGTTTGGGATCCATCTCACCTACATTCCTAATAACCCACCCTCCTTCCCCCTGCCTTGGAGATCAGAAGAGATCGGACGGTCTGAATTCTATTGTTTCATCTTGAAACATCTGGCAATGTTATATAAACAGTTATGTGTGTGTGCATGAATGCGGACAAACAAGATCTGGGGGATTAGTGGTGGTGCATCCTGGGATAGAGAATAGCTCAGCCAATAAGAGGCTTTGCTCTATAGCATAGCGTGCCGAGTCGGAACCGAGGATCGGCTCCGAGCCCATCAGTACAGAATGTAGGCGAGATGGATCCCAAACATCTAAAGTTATGGTAAGTACATAACTAAAAGATATAGGTGGTGGTGAAGTATATACATGGTTAGATACAGTTTGATATAGAGTATCTGGGTAGGATTATACCAGATGTAATAGGAAACTGTCCAGTGTGGGTTTAGTGGCATCAAGTAGGTGAGCAAAGGTTTGAGGAGTATGTGTAGAGGGGTGGAGGGGTTGTTATGTTGGAGAGTGGCATTGGCATGTCCATTTCAAAGATGGGTGTGAGAACAAGAGAGATTTGAAGTTATTCTGATTTGATGTATTGCAAAGGGGTGGAGGGAGGGAGTTTCATAGTTTAGATAAAGAGCAGGGTAGTAGGAGATGGCCAGGAGGTTGTGAGGGTTTGTAGATTTGTAAGAGGTGTTGGTTTTCTTATCTAAGTGAATGGTTAGAAATGTAGGGGGGGGTTAGGGTGGTAGAGAGAGAGAGGGGCAGCTGGAGGGTTTGAAGATGAGCTTGTGGGCAGTGGTGAGTTTAAGGAAGGTGAGGTAATTGGGCAGTTCAAGCCATTGTATAGTATGGAGAGAGTGGCAGTGGTGGGAAGAGTTTTTTGAATTGGTAGCAAATTTGCTAATTTTATTGTAGCAGCATTCGAGTTTAGATTGTAGGCTAAGTTGGAGGTTAATAAGTAGGGGAGTGCCGTACATAAGAGAGGGGAGAAAGGTAGGAGGATGCTAGGGTTTTTCTGGTGGAGGGGGTGAAGTAGCAGTTGTGTCTGTACAGGAGCCCTAGTTTTGGTGAGTTTTCTTGGTGGTGGTTTGGATACAAGTGTCCGACTGTAGATGTTCATCAATGATGACACCAAGCAGTTTAGTGTTTGATACAATTTCAATGGGGATGTTATTCAGACTGAATATGGAGAATGAGTTTTTGTCGATTCGGGAGTTTCTAGAGGGGGAAAAGATCATTTAATCTAGTTTTATTAGCGTTTAGGGCCAGATAATTGTTTTGCATCCAGGTTTCTGTTTTACAGGCAGCTGCATGAGTGAGTAGAAGTAGGTCAGAGGAGGGAGTATGCTGAGGAGATGATTGTTGAATCAGCATATTGGATTAGTGAGGATTCAGGAATGGTGCCGTGGAAGTTATTGATAAATATGTTGAAGAGTAAATGACCTAGAACAGAACCTTAGGGCACTCCAGTGGGGGTGTGAAGGAAGTGAGAGGTAATGGATTTCCATTGTACACCTTGTTGTCGCTAGGAAAGGTAGCTAGAGAACCAGGCTATGGTGGAAGAAGAGAGGTTGAGGGAGGAGAGTTGGGATAGGAGTAGAGGATGGGAGACTGTGTCAAAAGCTTTCGATAGATCAAGGAACAGGAAAGATACAAGTTTGCTAGAGTCACGTGCTTGGTTGATTGTCTTGAGAAAGGACAGGAGGACAGTCATGGTACTGTGACCTGGGCGGAAGCCGTGTTGAGTGGGGGTGAGGACGTTGTGTGTTAGATATAGCATCAGTTGTGAATAGATACATTTCTCCAGGATTTTAGACAGTGGTTTTGGCAGTATTGTTTGCCTCCTTTATGAAGGAGGATGATGTAGGCATGATGCCAGATAGATGGGACATATGCTTCTTGGATCTACCTGTTTATTAAGATAGAAACGGGAAAGGCAATGCTGTCAGCAGATACTTTGAGAAATGCAAATGGAAGATTGTGAGGTACATTGTGGCTAGGTTTTAGTTGGAGGAGAAGTTTTATCGTACTCATGGGGATGAGTTTTAAGCTAAATGTGGAGGTGGGAGGTTTGTTATTGAACGGTTGGGACGGAGGGTGAGGTAGGGTTTGGGGGTGTGAGGGAAAGAGGAGGACAATTTAGCTATACAGTCAACAAAAAAGGAGTTGAATTGGGTGGCAATTTCAAGATCGATTAAATTTGGGTTAGGATAGGGGTTATCTTTATTACCTGGGTGTAGGAGGGAGGAGATTGTGTCCCAGAATTTTTTAGGGTTCATGAAGTGTTCGGTTTGAAGTTTGGAGAAGTATGAGCTACGTTCTCTAGTTATTCATTTTTTTGCGGAGTTTTGGAATTGTTTGAATTAAAGTAAGAAGTTAGGTTGTTTTTGTGGTATTTTTTCCATGTTTTGTCTCTGGAGCATGGTAAGTTTGGTATCTTTTGATAGCCAGGGGGAGGCTTTGAACTTGATGCGTTTGGTTCTAAGGGAAGCATGGTTGTTGGGTAGATTTAAGAATGTATTATCAAGGGGCATGGTTTTTAGGAGAGACCAGTCAGTGAGTTTTAGACATTCAGAAAAAGTTTGTGGGTTGAAGTAGGAGAGGTTGTGGGTTTGAATGTAGTGATGTTGCCTGTGAGGAGGAGAGGGGTGACTGTCTCTGCAAAAGCAGGCAGGTGGTCAACTGAGAGTGTCTCGAAGGATTCCAGAATTGGAGATTAGGTTGGGATGGGATGTTAAGATCCAATCAATGTTGGTGCATAGGCCCCATCTTTGTTTGGCCTGGCAAGAGAGTTTATTAGTTGGGTGAAGTTGAAGAGGTTGATTGTGTAAGAGGGGGGTTGTGAATTTATTGTAGCCCAGTTAATGTTTGTGTCACCTAGGATACATGTTTCATTTGCGATAGTTAACAATAAAGCTGGATTTGGGATGTTCATCGTGTTTCACTGTTGCATTCATCACTGTAGGGTTCTTCCTGCCGGCAGGCAGCCCTCGGTCGGCCAGAATCCCAAAGTCTGGGTCTGGTGTTGGCTGTTCAGTCATGCTCCCTGACGTCAGAGTGCTAGGAGTACAAAGCTGCCAGCCGACGCCATGTTCTCCAGTCTTTCTTGCCGTGTGGTGGAAGCAGTTCACAAGTGCCAGTTGGCTGACTCCTGATATTTTTTCGTACTTCAGTCCGAAGACTTACTTCTTCTTCTCAAAGCTAAGTACCCCGTTGGGGAAACTTTTTTCTTGCTCCAGTCCGATGTCAGAAAAAGTTAATAATTGTATTTCTTGTGGGAAGCAAATACCTCATAAGGATTTCCACTCTTACTGTATTCCTTGTTTAGGCCCTGACCACAATGTAGCTAGTTGTCGGCTTTGTGCTAGATTTAACCAACGTACGATTAAGCGGAGGTACGATTTTGCTTTTTACTACTTTGGCAGGCGATTTAATTATAAAATGTCGTCGGACACGCTTCCAACTACCGGAGTTCACAAACGACGCAAGGATAAGGACAGACCTCCGAGGTCCAAATCAGACGGTTTACAAGCAGAGCCAACTCCAGGTTCGGTCGTCGTCAGTGAGGCGCTTTTGCAGCCCCTGTCGGCCGTTTCAGAACCGATTGCCGAAATGGACTCCCACTAGGAGCCAACTAGGCCTTAGAGTACTCCAGCTGCAGGACCTTCAGACAATGCTCCCTCGGATGGGTCCGGAGCCGCTGTGCAGGTACCAGCTTCAGAGGGGGGTTTCAGGCCTACACAGCTTCTGACAAAGGCGAAGACTCCTTCTAAATCAAAGACACCAGCCCAGGCCTCTTCTGATCCGGGAACCAAATCTCAGAAACAGCTGCTTAAAATGGCGGAGGACTTACTAACCATGATTAGGGGTTCACATCTCCCTCCAGACAAAAGGCCAAGGCAAGAATTGGATTATGAATCCTCTGATCAGGCATCTATTTCTTCAGTGTCTTCCTCTGAACAGGAATATACTTTCCCTCCTTATGAGGATTCTGATGCTGAGGAATCTGTTCCATCAGCTTCTCCCCCTGAGGATTTTTCTTTTGGGGAAACTTTACATGACATGAGGGAACATTTTCACTGGGAAGGACAGGAGTACTCTGAATCTAAGAGAAGGCTTAGGGATTTCCTTCTTCTTCCCCAGCATAGACCCGTGGCTATTCCTCCTATTTTGGATATTGTGGATGATGCCTTTTCTGAGGCTAATTTAACTCGTGACTCTCTTCCTCCAGCCCCTGCTAAGCCTGACAGATATTACAGGGTCCCTGACTCCCACCAGTTCCTTTACAAAAATCTTGCTGCTGATCCAGAAACCATTTCTCAGGGTCCTAAGGGTGTTAAGGCTGCCTCTGCTAAAAACCCTATTCCGACAGATAAGGATTCCAGAGCTTTGGAGAGATGGGGCAAAAAAAGTGTACACTTCTGCTACTTTATCTATCAGGGCTTTAAATTGCCAATTTCATATGCTAAAATATCAGCAATTCCTGCTGTCTGTTATGAAACAAAAGCCAAGTACCATTTCTGCATGTGCAGATTATAAGGAATTACACAATTTGATGCATGCTACTGAGCAAGTGGGAAAGCATGGTTTACACTGTGGTTTTGATGCCTTGGAGGCTTCATGCAGGGCTGGCTGCCACTGGCACAGTCATTAGAAGGCATGCTTGGTTAAAGGAACAAAATTTACCTGATCAAGTGAAAGCAAAGTTACTGGATGCTCCTGTTCAGCATAATGTTTTGTTTGGGTCTAAGGCTGAAGAGGTGATAAAGAAAATGGAGGATAAGGCAAAATCCATGCAAATGGTTAAGGATTTCTTACAAGTTCAGCCCCCTAGATTTAGCAGAAATTGGCCAACTAAAAATTGGTCCTTTCCCAGCTCAGACAGGCCTCAGAGGGGTAGATATAGGCACTCCAGAGGGAGGGCCCAAACACAGACCTCTTACAGACCTAGACAGTGGAGTGCTTCCACCCCCAGGTGTGGAGAGGACAGACCTCAATCTTATAGAAAACAGGCTCAATGACTCCCCCTGCATGGCTCCAGGAACTTCTCTCCTGGAAGCCCCTCTTGGGGAAAAACTCTCTCTTTTTCAACAAAATTGGACTTACATAACCCAAGACAAGTGGGTTCTGGATGTAGCTTCAAAAGGTTACAAATTCCACTTTCATACCTTGCCAAGACCAAACAGATGGCCAGACCTACCAAAACACCAATGGGCAGAGGCATTAAACCAGGTGGGTTCCCTCATGGCTTTGAGAGCCATAGAACTGGTTCCACAATCAGAGACACGGGGCAAGGCTTTTACTCAAGGCTCTTTCTAGTTCCCAGAAAACAAAATTCATGGAGACCTATCCTGGATCTGTCAGTTTTAAATACTTTCCTGGAGATAACAAAGTTCAAGATGCTTACTCTGCAGCAGCTCCTGCCAATGTTGAGCAAAAATGCATGGATGGTGACATTGGATTTAAAGGAGGCTTACCTACACATCCCTATCAGATAGGAGTGCAGAAAATACCTTGGGTTCAAGGCTGGCTCGAAACATTACCAATTCTCTGCGCTGCCCTTTGGCTTGTCTACTGCGCCCAGGGTCTTCACCAAGTGCCTGGCACCAGTAGTAGCTTATTGCAGACTCCAGGGAATTCAAATTTACCCTTATCTGGACGACTGCCTTATTCAAGGAGACAGCAAGGATGTTTTACTCCAGCACCTGGAATTTGTTCAAAATCTACTCAAGTACCTGGGATTCACTGTGAACATAAAGTAAAATTTGACACCCGCACAACAGATAACTTTTCTGGGTGCTCTTCTAAACACAACAACCCAGATGGCATTCCTGACATCCGAAAAACAACTACAGCTGGCTTCAGCTTTCAAAACCTTGGCATTAATGTCTCAGCTAACTGCAAGGAAATTCCTGCAGGCTCTGGGTTACATGGCCTCCTGCATCCTTCTCATACCAAATGCAAGACTACATATGAGAAAAATACAATGGTACCTAAAAAGTGTATGGTCCCAGCATTGCCACAGTCTAGACACACAGATTGCTGTCTTGCCTTTCCTACAAAAGGAATTCCATTGGTGGACCATGGCATGTCTTCACAACAAAGGGAAAGCCTTCAGTCTGCCTCCAGCCAGCCAAGTGTTAACCATGGATGCCTCTGATTATGCATGGGGAGCACACTTGCAGGGGAAAGGCCTGCAAGGTTATTGGACAGAGGATCAGAAGCACCTACATATCAATTTAAAAGAGATGTTAGCAGTATAGAATGCCCTCTTGGCTTTCAGGGATCTTCTACAGCCAGGACAACAACTGATACGGACAGACAACACCACAGTTATGTGGTACATAAACAAACAAGGGGGTTCACACTCCTACCCCCTTTGCAGACTAGCCATGACTCTATGGAACACAGCTCTAGCTTGCAAAGTGGATCTACAAGCTCAGTTCCTGCCAGGGAAACAAAATATTCTGACAGACAGCCTGAGCAGGAACCTGTCAGACCCACACAAGTGGATGCTAGACACCCAAATATTCAAGATGATTACAGAAACCTGGGACTGCCCGGACATAGATCTATTTGCATCCCCCCTCAACCACCAGTTACAGATTTTTTGCACAAGGACATTTCACAAATTCTCAAGGCAAAGCTATTTAAAAACAGACCATTTCTAAATGGATTGCTCATGGAATCAGATTTTGTTACTCTCATCATGGAAAGCAAATCCCAGGAAAAATTAGAACTCACTCTGCCAGAGCTGCTGATACTTCAGCTGCCTTTCTCAGGGGAGTACCTACCAAAGATATTTTGGAAGCTGCAACTTGGAGTTCAGTGCATACTTTCTTTAAGCACTATAATCTCCCTCTTTACTCTAAGTCTAGGGCAGGCTTTGCTTCTGCAGTCTTGCAGGGCCTTCTAGCCGCCCCTTCTACTCTGTAACCACCACCCTTTATCTCAGCTTTGGGATTCAACCCTACAGTGATGACTGCAGCAGTGAAACACGATGAACATAGTACAGTTGTGTACACTTACCATAAATGTAGATGGTTGAGTGTCTTCACTGTTGCAGTCTGGGTTACCCACCCTCCTGTCCCCTCTTACACTTTCATTACTGTGGTTTCCTACTTCACCCTTCTTCTGAGGTGTATTTGCTACAGAGTATGAGGTTGGTTGTATGTTACATTTTTGTTTTACTATTAGCCTTCACTTTTGGGCACCTGACATCTGGGGCAAGAAAAACTGGAGAACATGGCGTCGGCTGGCATCTTTGTACTCCTGGCGCTCTGACGTCAGGGAGCATGACTGAACAGCCGACGCCGGACCCAGACTTTGGGATTCTGGCTGACCGAGGGCTGCCTGCCGGCAGGAAGAACCCTACAGTGATGACTGCAGCAGTGAAGACACATGAACATCTACATTTATGGTAAGTGTACACAACTGTACTTTTTGCTGACTCACCCTTGTACAGCACTGAGCATGTCGTTTTCTTATAACTTGCTAGAAAACTACAGAACCTCCCAGTAAAACCCACAGGGACTGTAGCTGCCTTGTGCTTACGCCTACTTTTGCTAGCCACGTTTTGCATGCTGTCTCCATTTGCTCTAGAGTCTGCTGAAACCATGCTCTTAGCACTTGCAAGAATACTTGTGTGTCTTTCTGTAACTTCATGGATTTGACAAATTTCAATAGCCTTGCTTAGCGTTTAAATCACTGTCAAGAAGCAAAATCTTTATTTCTCACTGCAGCACTATTGATACCACACACAAGCCTGTCCTTTATCAACTCATTTTTTAAATCACCAGACACATTTTAGCTTTGTTTCTCAGGTCAGTAATGTAAGATGCAAAAGTTTCGCCTGGTTTCTGATCTCTTGTGTAAAACAAATACCTCTTTAGTGCAATATTTGTCTGGGGGTTACACATTTCCCTGAATGTGCATCTTTTCAAATGGCCTCTGACCCAGCTAGGTTTAGCAAAATTAATGCCCTGGTGCGTGCATCTTTGTCAGAATAAGCTGCTTGTATAAAAATATTGTAATCTTGCTCAAATATTCTCCAATTTTCTGCAACATTCTGATCAAATATAAGTGGTAAGGATTTTCGAAATCCGTGTGCCATATTGACACATACCAGTGAAGGCTTTTGCAAGTACGCACAAACACGTATACATATGCCAGAAATTTGTGCCACTATTTGTAGCTATGCCCAATAGCACAAGTCTCTGAATAACTGAACTTTATGAAATAAGTCTCTTGGGCACAAGAATACTTTTAAAATTACTGTACTGTAAGACACCTACTCTTATCAGTGTAAGAAACACTTCAAAATAACTGCACTGTATGAATAAACTGGGCAGAAGAAGCTCAGAGTAAGAAACATTTCAAAGTAATTCCACTTTGCGAATAAACACTACACTGAAACTTTCCCAAAATGGCTGTACTTTGCTAAATAACTCTTTATAGTGCACATATCACTCTGTAATGGTGGCACTTTACGAATAGACACACCCAGCACAAGAAACTTTTTGAAATGGCTGTATTTTGACTATACTTCATGAAATAGTTGCATTTTGCGCGCGCGCGCACACACACACACACACACACACACACACAGTCTCTTTGGAATAAATGCACAGTAATAAGAACACACTGTAAGCACTTTACACACTTTGAGATACTTCTAATAACTCTAGTTATGCCCTGAATACAATGTGAAATAGTAGTTTATACCAAAACGCAGTACTTTGCCAAAAAACATGCAGTCACCTTGCTTTATTAATGCTTAATGTGCCCTTTTTGCCCTTATTATATTTGTTTTGCTCGTTTAATCTTTTTTCATGGCCATTATACTTTTCTTGTGCTAGTTTTACTCTAAACATGCCTGTTTTGCTTTAAACATATTTTGCAATTCTGAGTAAATTCTGAGCCCTTTGTGCTTTTCTGATGCTCGTTTTATCAAATATCTTAATTTTGTACATTTCATTTAATTAATAAACCTTTTGTGCCTCTTACTTGTTTAATAATGCGGTTTGTGCCCTTGTAATGCTCTATTTTATCTTTTTGTAAAATAAGTCATTCGTGCAAGTTTTCATTACCTTTTTTTCATTTCTGGCCCATTTTTGTGCTCCTTTCTCTTAGTTACCTTTGCTGTTAACTTTGCAACTCATAACTCTGAAAAGCAGTCTCTGGAATCCCACTTCTGACACCATGTCACTCGTCCAGTCAGGATGAAATAGACGAGCCTTAGTGGGTTCTGTTTAAGCAGCTTTGTTATGTACAAACATCAGGATGGAGGCTTAATAACTTTAACTTGGATAAATTTATAAACAAACTAGCTCTTACACTCGTACCTGCTCACTCTCTGGCTGCACTCTCAAAATGGCATTGAAGTTAGCACGTGCTTGCTATTTATATGCACGTTCAATCCTTGGAAATGCTTGTTAAAGGTACACAGCGCTCTCTCTCTCTCTCTTCTACAGGTGGGGCAGTAATTGTCATGGAAACCAATGATTATGTGGAGGCCATGCAACAACTTTTAACAGATGACCCTTGTTATGAAGAAATTTCAGATGTAATTATCAAAGATTTCTCTAACATTGATGTAATTCTTTTTGATCTACTATGTCAAGAGAACCTTGATCATGACCTTTATACCTTTTTAAAAGTAGATCACCCAAAATTGGCCACGCTATTTAGTATCTCTAAGGCTGATAAAAAATGAGGGAACCCACCATTTAGAACAGTTGTAGCAGCTAATGTTTACAAGTCAGAATCCATCTTTTTTTTTTTTTTACTTAATTCAGTGGTTTTATTTGAAAGATTCATGGCATCTGTTAGAAAATTTATTAAGAGAAATAGATAATATTGACAATAACTTCTTGTCTATTTCAGTAGATGTGATTTCTTTGTACAGTTGTATTCATCAGTCTATTAGAATTGAGTTTGTAAGAGAATATCTGATGAATTTTACTTTGTTTGAAAATGGACTTAATACTACCTTCAGTAGTATGCATATAGTGTTAAGTAATTTCTTTATGTTCCTAGGGAGATTTTATAAGCAAAAAACAGGAGTAGTAATGGGAATTAGAGTAGCTCCTGTGTTTGCCAACTTAGTGATGGCATGGTGGGAACAAAGTTATGTTAAACCCCATAAGTTAAAAAAAAAATTATTCTATAAGTGGTTTTTTTTTGATTATCTATTTACTTGGAAAGGAACCAAACAATATTTTTTATTTAATTATGTTAACATGGGCATCTCTTTTGAAATTTACCATCAGTGGTATGGGAGAGGAAATTAACTTTCTAGATATCATGATAGCTTTAGAAGAGAATAGTGATAAATTGACTAGCAGGATATTTAGAAAATAAATTTGTTAATTATTTACATAAAAGAAGTCTGCACCCCTTCCACGTGAAAAAGGAGTTATAAAAGGCCAATTTATGAGGCTTAGTACATTAACAACTGAAGATCACATTTTTCTCAAGAAAGTTGAACATCTTAAGACTCTTTTAGGAAAGGGTTATGAAAATGGCTTGCTGTCAGACATTATACATGAAGTTACCATACTCAGCCAAAAACAAAGCCAGACCTATTTTAAATTCTGTTCCCTCAATACCACAAAAGTTCATGAAAACGGATTGGATGTTTACCAGATGTAAGATATAGAGGAATAATCCCACTGCCTATCACTACTAATATGACTATTATAAAATGTTTTAAGAAATAACTGGAAAATTATTCTAAGGATCAAAGAAATGACAGATTGTCATTCAAAATAAGCCATTGTTTACTTTTAAGACAAGAATATAGAAAAATCTAATGTTTCAGATTTTGGTATTAAAACAACTCTGGGAGATACATGTGGGGAAATCCAAGTGTTGTAGATTTATAAGTAACAGTTCTAGTTTTCACTTGAAGACAGTCAATAAAACTGTAGTTGCCAGGGACAGATTTAATTGTGATTCTCGTGGGGTTGTTTACTTGGCTTTCCTGTGAAACATGCTGAAGCTGTTATATTGGAAAGACCATTAGGAAGCTAGCTAAAAGACTTTATGAGCATGCTTCTGCTATAAAGAACAAACATGTCAATGCAGTAGCGAAACATGCAGCTTCTTGTCAAGATTTCAGAAGGTTTCAATTTTTTTGTATTAGATAGTTGATTTAACAAACTTCACTGGGAATTAGTGTGGGTTATTCGAGTGCCATGAAGCCAAATGGCAAATAAGATTGGCTGCTGACAAAAGATCAGGGTTAAATGAATGCATAAATTTAAAATGTTTTTATTAGCTTAAAAGTTGTAATTTATGTATTGACTTGCTTTCTTATGAGTAATATTTATTTATTTAGTATTTATTACTTATAGTTTTAATGAGCCCTTTAAGCACTTCATTCATAAATCGGTATTGAATGGTCATTGTTTAAGAAAGTCTTGTGGTTTTAAGCTCTGGTTTTAAATTTACTACGAGTGCTTTACTTATTTTCTGGGATGGCCACGGTGGTGCAGCGGTTAGCATTGCCCTTCACAGCAAGTGGTTCTCCGGTTCAATCCTCGCTGGGGTGTCTTCTGTGCTGAGTCTGCATATCCTCCCTGTGGTTGCGTGGGTTTCATCCTGGTGCTCGGTATCCTCCCACATCCCATAGACATGCTGTAGGTGGATTGGACACTCTAAATTTGCCCTAGGCGTGAGTGCATGCATGTGTGTGCCTTCTGTGGAAGGTAGGGCACCAGGCTGGCAACTTGACACCGTAAAACTCCACTGCCAGTCATGAGCGGACAGGTGATCCCTAACCGGGAAAAGCTGAAAGAAGAAGAAGCCATTATGATAAAAAGCTATTGTTCCCACCTATTGTCAGTGACAGTTTTTTGAATGTGTTTCCATGTTTTGGGTTACATGTGCAATCCATCTTTTGAGGGTGTCCTAGCAGCTTGTCTGAATGAGAAGCAAAGTCCACTTTTGCTTTCAGTTGTAAGAAGAATCTTAGAATTATTTAGGGCATTCATCGTTTTGCTAATGTGACAGGCTGATATTTTGTGGAGTTTTCTTCCCATGTCTGTCTGACCCTATGTCACATTTTCAAGACTTTGTTTAAATGAAAACCCTTAAGCAACATAAAAAAACTAAATACATTTCAAAAAAATCCCCATCCCATATTAAATTGCAACAAAACACACAAAATCTATGTACATCTTCAGAAAATGAAATTAATACTCCAGATAAGAACAATTTCCCCAATTCAAGAGCTGCACCCACAGGCATTAACTAACCTAAAGTTAAGATTACCCATGCTAAAGTACATGCTACAGCCTGTGTTCCCACTTACCCTGATTGCTGTCTGTTCGTTTCTTATCTCTATTCCCTTCCCAAATGTGAAAAACAGATCGTGTGCTTTCAGAAAACATTAACTTTTAGCCGTAAGAAAAAGTGCACTGGCTATCTTTACATTGTTCAGTTAAATGCACTAAAGTTTTAAGACTGCTAGGGAGGCTTCTATCTCTTATTCACTTCCTATAATTTTAAACTTTTTAACTGAACTGCTTGCCATTGTATCTTTAAATTTTGCATTCCCCTCAGCACATAATACTTAGAACTCTCTAGATTAAATGCTTGCACCTGCAGACAGCTCATCTCCATGGAAAAGGTACTCAGCAATTAATATTTGTAAATTTCATTAAGAACAAATTGTATAGCTGCCATCTTATTGACTCGCACCAAACATTTGCTGATGAAAAAAAAAATATCTTTGCAGTTGTAAGAAGAATCTTAGAATTTTTCAGGGCATTCATCGTTTTGCCTTCTTTTTAAAGGCTACTTACAAAAACACTTGCTTATATCTTATGCCAGAGGCTTTAATCTAGAGATTCGCCCTTGTAAAAATAAGGGATAACATCTTCATTCTACATATAGTATAATGTAGTATACTTGCAGCATTTTAACTTGCTTTTGTCCAGCCTTTCTTCTCTTGTTATACTGTTAAGCCTATGTTTTTTACAACTAAAACAAAAAAAACACTTATTTACTTTAATATCTTTAACACACAGCAGTCACTGAAAAAGACTCCCCCACATATAAAATACCCCTGACTGCACACTAAACAAAACTGCTTTATGATACACACACACAACATGCAGTTTCTATCATGAAATGTTTTATAGAAGTGTTAATAAGAACAAAAAATGTTTTACTTGTGGTTATTTTTACACTGCGTCCTTGCTAAACTGGGGTGTATGCTTTAAGCCCCCCAGCCCCAAGTTTAACAAAGTCAAAGGTCCCACCTTTTCAGCCACTTTTTCAAAACCAGATTTCACAAATGTGATTGCTTTATAGTCTTCCATTTATTCACTGATTTCTGTGTTGCTGTTCCTGTTCATCTCCATCTTCTAACACCAGACTCTGGTTCAAGTTCACTATACTCCTGATTCTTCTAGTTAACGTCTTTGTTTGTTTATTTTTCTGTTTCTCAAGTATTTTCCTTTGGGACATTAGAAAAGGTTTCACTTGCAAAGTCTCTCTATGAACATTACTTCAGAAGAATGAGAAGCAAAGTCCACTTTTGCTTTCTGGCTCACTTTTTGTTGGATAAACTTTATTTCTTCCGTAGTCTGTTCTGCATTAAATAAGTAATTTGATCCTCTAGGAAAAATACTCTGAAGGCAACTGGTTGCAGCAGCTTGAATCTAACACCCGCCTCTCAACATTCCCTGATTGCTGGGATACATTTCCTAAATTTTCTTCTCTTCTGTCTGGTGTACAGTGAAAAATCATTTTCTGCAAACACTGATGTCCCCAGTTTTTAATAGTTTCCCCTTCTGCCACAGTTTTGCCATCATCAACTCTTTTCTGCTGGTATGATTGCATCTATACTAATACAAGTCTTGGCTGCTTTCTTATGGACAGGTATACTCAGTGTGCCCTTTCAGTTAATAAATCCAGTCCAGTTGCCTTTGTGTGCTTTCATAAAATTAATAGTCTGTTCCTTCCTGTTTCTCTGCTATAACAGAAAATATCAGGTTTTCTTTCCATGCCCTATCTTCTAACTGTATTCTTTTTTTGAAACATCTCATCTTGAGAGGCTTCATACTCGGCCAGTTTTTTTCTTCATTTCAGCCTCTGATTTTTGCAGTTTTATCAGTTTATCTGCATGTGTAGTTAAAGCTCTTTCTATTTTTTCCAGCCTTTTGTTATTTGAGTTGTATTCCTCCAATGTTTCATTTAGTTTTATCATCTCTAAGTAAATTCTTTTTATTTTTTCTTCTAAAGTACTTGAACCAAAGCTGAAGCTTGAACTACTATTTGTTGAGCAGCTGCAGAATCCTTCACAGACCGTGTTTTCTATTCATTTTTTATTGTTCATTATCTTATAGGTTTTCCAAATTTTTTCTTCACTGGCATCCAGCATTGTACTTAATAGCCAGTGACTGGATTTTTACTTAGTCTCAATGGCGATCACTAAAATTTGTTGGTAGGAAGGTTTTTAAGAAATGAATGGATTACAGTGTGTGTGAAAAAATGTCGAAGCTTTTTTGAACAGTGAGAAATGTTACAGGTCTGTCAATGTGTTGCATAGCATTTTGCTGTCTAATTTTTAATATCACATGGTGAATTGGATGAAAGCTTGAATTATAAGAAGTCTGAATTGAGTAGGTTTTGTATTTTCATTTTAATACATTTGACAAAAAGTGGATAAAAATAAGTAACTGATTTAGTGAAGGATTCCTTGGTAACTGCAGTCATGCAAGCAGAAAGCTGAGGTTTAAATTCCATATTTTTGTGGCATGCAGAAAGTAAATGGTTGTGTAACATCAAATGCCAATATGGATTTTTAACAAAATTGTTTCATTTTTTTTTTTTTTTTTTTAAGGTATAGGAGACATTTTTATCTCAATAAATTCTTAATTTTAATAGTCTGTATTAGGTATATTGTCAATTATTGCATCTTCAGTCTTTTTTTTCATCTATCTATATATATATATATATATATATATATATATATATATATATATATATATATATATACACACATATATAAAACCTAAATTCTTAAAAGCTGGTATTTAGCCTAGAAGATTAAGGCTGTGTGGTTTTAACAAGCTGCTTCCTTTAGTACAGGATTCATTTCCTTTGGCCTCCATTGGGCAGTTGGAAAATTGGGCTAGGCTAATGATCTCTTGGACTGCAAGCCTAGTAAATGGTGAAAGTGTTGGTAGAGTGGGGGTTGCAGCTTTTTCTCCATTAGTATTTATAATATTAAAGTTATTTGGTCGTTTGTCCTTGGAGAATATTTTAGCTGAGAAAGTAATCTGTTTTCCAGAATAATTTGGTTTGTACTAATTTGTGCTATCTGTGAATTTCTACAATACAGGGCTTTAGCTTTGTTGGTATTAATTCCTGTTTTTTACAGGTCTTTAACGTTTGTTGTTATTAATTCCTGTATTTTTTCAGATTGTTAGTTATTTTGTTTGATAAGTATTACTTGGATTTTTCCAAGCTTTTCATGATTGAGCTCTTTTTCTTATTTGTTGAATTAAGTCAAACTATAGGCAACATGATAATGTACCTTTTAGCCATCTTTTTTGAAGTGAGAAGATTTTTACCTTCCACTGTATTCAGTACATTTTAGAATTTATTAAAAGCAGAGCAGAGTGGCATTAAGTACTGGTGACCAGTCAACTAAATTACTTCTGATAGTAGGGTGTATTCTGAAGGTTCTTTGACACTTCTTAGTGGGATGTAACCTGGGGGAGTTTGTAGGATTCCAGTGACCAGGTAGAGTAAATATGGCAATGATCCATTAGGGTGCTGAAAAGAGTATGAAAATTTGCTGTGCAGTATTTGTTAGTAGTACATCAAGAATTGTACATTTGAAGGAGTTAGGATTAGGCCTAGTTCCTCTTCTTATACAACTTGTTAAAATTAATAGCTAATGTATTTAGCTTTGTTTTTACTGCCTCCTCCAATCCAAGTTTGTATTGCTTAATATAAGTTTGGGATATTTGACTAGCTGTGTGAGATTTTGAAGTGCATTTTGTGGAACTGCTAGTGAGCTATTTTGAGTGGTTTCTTAGCTGTATTTCTAGCAATAACCAGTTCTGATCTTTGTCTTTGAAGGAGCTGCCTTTGTTTACCATTATCAATAGCACTGTCATCCTGCAGGATACCTGGCCTGTTATAAAATAAGTGATAGTTTGGGGAGATGACAGGAGGTGTCCACATTTCTTCTTTTAGTCATGATTCTGTAAAGTTCATAATATTTGTCTGGTGTTAAATGGAGTCTTGTTTATGGCCACTCATCTTTTTTTGTCCCCTTGGACTCTGTGTTTACCAGCCTGGTCCCTGTAACCAATACCACACCTGGTCTACCAGTTACTCTCTGATCCCCCTGGACTTGCTCTGTTATTGCTGGGGCTGGTCATGGACCTTGAGGGTGTCCTAGTGGCTTGTCTCATCTTTGCTTTCATGTGGGGAAATTTTTTTTTGTGATCTACCCACTCCTTTTCCTCGCCCTGCTATGCTCATTGATTATGACCAAGGGCATCCCCTTCTTTGGACTATACCCCCCCTTAGAAAATATATAGAGTGCCCTGCCAGCATCAATAGACACACCCAAAACTACCCTGCCGCTGTGTCCATCACCTGAGCTGTTAATTGAACCCAGGTTGACTGGGCAGTAGTCAGGGCTTTATTCATCTCTGCCATGGCCACTTATTAATATTTTCTGTGTTTAGACATAGAAGCATAAAACAGTACTCTGTTTTTTTAAGCCTAGCCAAGAAGAATTTCCAGGCACTGCTTGTACCCATTTATAAACAGGAAATAGTCACCTTGCTATTTTGTTAGCACATCAGCATCATGTGTCCAGTGGATCCAGTGGATAAGTGCTTTTGTTTGGTTATGGTTTAATTTGGGTAAATTGAAGGTTACAGTTTTCAGTTGCTGAAGTCCAGGATTTACTTGAATACATTTGAGAGTATAATTTCAACAGTTATAGTAACTAAAATAGTTTTTTGATATTTGTATGAAGTAATAGTAAGGGAATGCCTTTGAGGGAAGTAATTTGTACGGCATTTTTTCTGCTCTATGCATCATGACATTGGCTTGTTTCTTTTCTCACCATGAAGTTAGTGGAACTAGCAAAATAGTTTTTAGAGATGGGTAGATGGCTTTTATTGGGCGTCTCAGTGTTAGATTCACTTGTGAGGTTATATTTAGGTGTTATGTTTTTTAGAAGAAGAAATAGTGTGATAAAAGGTGTGTACATATGCAGGGACATTGTGGTGATAAGGAGCTGTCTTACGACCAGTATCAGAACTAAGGTGCAACTTTAATTAGGAGGGATGATGGTAGAATTGTGGGCAAGGTTCAGAGACTATGACAAAAACAGTATTAGAGGTGACTTGGGAATGGGGTTGGTAGGAGAGTGAAGTGGGCCACCAGTGAAGTGAATCACTAAACAATCAGCTTGTGCATGCGGAGTAAACTTGGAGCACAGCTGCTATTGCTAAAGGTAAATAGCAGTTGTAAACTGTCATTAGTGGTACCTTTTCTGAATGTATCTATACATAAACAGTGCTTCAAAGTGCTCATAAATTCAATCAAACAAATTAATCAAAATGACAGCAGTAATAAAATCATTATCATTAGAGGGAAACTGCATTGAGGGTGCAAGACTGTACATGTGGGAGAACTACTAAAAAGCTAACAATATATATATATATATATATATATACACACATACATGCGTGTGTATGTATGTAGCGTAGCTAGTAACTGATGATGTATTCTAACTTTTTAACTTTTTGTACAAAACAAAAGAATATTTTGCAGGATAGTCAAGTAATTAAACTGATACTGCAGTCTCCTGCCTTGCCACAGCATCCAGGTACCTTAATTAGATACTAGTGTCAGGGTTTTTAGTGGCTAGAGGTCTGTAAAACCATTTTAACTGTTGTGATATTGTTTTTCTTTTTACTTTGGATTACCTTGAGTGTTTCTTCAGCCTTAGCAAATGAAGATGGTAAAAGAGGATTATGTTACTGCCACCCATAGCATACCATACCACTTAGCTGCAGGGTATGCATGATGGTACCATGCACACGCAGTACCTACGTAGTGCTGTTTCCCCCTTCTTGCTTGTTTCTCACAGGTTTACTCACATTCATGACAGAAACAGACACACTCACGCATGCTCACAACAAGAGCACAGACAGGCACATGCATGCAAGTGCACCCACCCATAAACACTCGTATATCCACATACAGAGCCACACAGGCAAAGTTTGTGTTTTAAGGTTTTTTTTAGCTGCCTAAAATAAGTACCATTTTAATATTAAATAGTAGAAATTCTTGGTATTTAAATGTTTCAGGCTCAAAACAAATAATATACAAAGCGTATATGCATTTTGAACGAGTCTATGACAGACGTTCAAAGTATCAAAACTTTGAACGCCTGTCGTAGTGGTAAATGTGTTCATATCACAAAAACTTATAAAATCGAATTACACAGATTAAAAAAAAATCATTTTTTTTTGCAGCGGGACAAACTCCACTGCACTCCCCACACTCCGACACTGCTAATTACATATACCAACTCTGATTGCATTACTTTGGGAAAAGGATATAGTCCCAGTCCCCTCACTAGACTCTTATGCACATAAATAGTGCCAAAGTTTGAAAATTTAATCTTTGAGCATTGCAAGCTGATCATTCAGGCATTTGAACACCTCAACATTCAAACGCTTGAATGGAACCCATTTAAAACATATGTAAACTGTTTCACTGCTTAATGCAGAATGAGTTGTAAGGCAGAAACATTCTCCCCATGATCTGTATTCAAATGGTTGTTTTGTCTTAATGAAAACATTTGTTATTAAAACTGAGCTAGCCAGTTAAAGATGCCAGAATGACATTTTTTCATGCCATTGATATTTTGGTTTCATGACATAAGTAGGTTCTCTCATTCTTCATTATAATCTGCCCTGTACCTTTTGGAACTCTGTGTGACTAATGAGGTTTTATTATTTTAGAAGCTCATTTTAATAAATTCAGTAATTGCTTCTTTAGCCAGACATCATATATTTTCATGGAGAGAGCAAATCTCAAAAGTTTGACAGCTACAAACTTGCTCTTTTGTGTCTTAGACTAAAATATGACATAAACTGAAGCTGCACTGTGGAGGTAAAATACACCTCTTCCCAAATGCTGAGATGTTGCAAACCAGGTGGATGTAGCTTACAAACCATAGCAGTTTGATTGACAATGGTAAAATATGACAAAATTAATAATTTCACCCAAATGATCCTTTCTGCATAAATGTATATGTGATGGAAGCTATTATTCAGTTATCTAGTGTTGTTTAACCTGCAAAATCCGACTGGATTGGACAGATGTAAAATGGCAAAAAAGGATTAATTTACTACACCATAGTTGGCTGTCTTCATTTCTGCTTACTCACCAAGTAGTGTAACCCAATATGTCTGAATGAAATTTCTTGTAATCTTCATAGTTGACCTTTGTTGCAATTCAAAGCTTTTCTTGCCACACCTTGTAGCATCTTCACAACTGAGTGATGTGGCATACTAAGTGAGGTATGCATATATAAAATAGTCCAGGCAGTGAACTCTGCTGCATAGCAGTCGTCTTCCCCTTTGTCCGGTATCAAACAGCACATGTATATTAGTGCCTCTTACATTATCCTTTCAATCCATTTTAACTGATGGAAATACTATGAGGCATATCCAACCCATTAATTAAAAGCTGTTCAAAGTGCTGGAGGTCCTATCCTGTTCTCATGATGCAACTGGCATTTCTGAATCCTCAGGTTTTGTTTGCCACTTTTACAATCAGATGTGTTCTTCAACACTCAGATAAGTCTTTTATTGCCTGATTAGCAAATTTTTCTTAAGAGATCCTGTTCCTGTCAGTTTTTTTCTTCAAAACTGCTGACGGTACTGAGGGTTTGTCTGTGTTGCCAGCAGACTCTACTTTGCCTTTTGATCTTTTGTAAAGAGTCATTAACCATCCATCAATGCTGACAGTGGGCACTCCACCTGCACCAACCTCATTTGTCAACTCCCTTCAGTCTATGGTCCCAAGTCTTTTGCATCTGTTAACACAAGAACAAAAATGCTCTGGTAGCTAAATGTACTGCTGAAAAACAGTAGGCAAAGACACAGGAAGAACAGCAGTGCAAACATCTCAAAATCCTTTAATAAAATTGAGTAAAACACAAAGCTTTCAAGTCTCACAGGACTGTTCCTCATTGTAAAAAAAGGAGCAACTGCAGCAATCCCATCAATATATACAATTTAAAAATACCTGCCAGCAAATGAAAATTGAAGAATCAGTCACATGTCTAAGAGTACTAACTGTCAGGTCAGGCATTTAAAGAAAAACAAACTCTAAATACTTTTTATAAATATATGTGTTACTTATAAAAATATAATCTATAAAAGTGTATATGTAAGAAATATTTTTATAAGTATGTATACTTGTGTGTGATATATATATATATATATATATATATATATATTTGTATTTATATATGTTATCTATACACACACACACATATACACAAATATATACATATGTATAACATATAAATATTATTTAACATGCATCTGTCTCTCTCTTAATAGTGGTTTAATGCTGTTTTTGCTATTTAAACCTGGTGGGTAGTCTGCTCTAAAATAATTTATCCATTTGTATTCTTCGATCTCAGTTCTATTATTCGTCACCTCCCCTGATACCAAGAGAAACTTTAGCTAAAACTCTAAATTTAAATGAGTGTTCCATACCACAAGCATCAATATACTTAAATAATGCATTTGTTTCAGTGCACCTGAGTATGTCTGACAAATGTGAAGCAATTCTATCTTTCAACTTCTGATTAGTTTTACCAATATAAAATGACATACATTTTTCACAGTTTGCCAGATAAACCACATTCTCAGTAAAACAAGTCGCATATACATTAAAAATGAATTTTTTTCTTTGAAATAGGAAGAATAAATTCATAAGATAGATTCATAAATTTACAAGATACAATTATGGCATTATCTGATTTCTATTAGTAACAGAAGTGGCCTTAGTACTTTTAGATGGGGGAAATCCTTATAACTGTTTCAAATTTCTTTCTTTCTTAAACACAAAACGGTGTTTGTCACCTACAGATTTTTTAACTTCATTATCAGATGTTAGAATATACCAATTTCTTTCAGTAGTCTTTTGAACTTGTGTAGTATGTGTATTGTATTTAGTAATATACCTAACAGACCAGTCGGGTATCAGTGGTGGATCCATTCTCAAATGCATTACCTAATAAGTACGGTTTACCTACTTTTTTCTTTCAGAATTTATAAATAATATACCATCATTAATAATTTTAGTATTATATTTTCTTAAAGTAAAATCATGAACTATAGCATCTACCTCTCTATTAAACCTTTCAGTAGTTGTGTTTAATGTGCTAGCCATAGGTAACTGACTTCTTACTACCCGTATATAAATATGCTTTGGATGCATACTGTTGACATGTACATTCTTATAAACAGAAGTATCAAACTTATAATTTTCATTTTCTTACAGGGAATTAGCTTATTTTCAAAAGCCTCTAGTCTCTCAAGCATACGTTGGTATTGAGATATAACACTGTTAAAGGAAGCTGAATTAATTAGATCATTTTCAGATTTCTCAATCAATGCTACTAATTCAGTCTCAGTGTCATGGGCACACCTGTAGCTAATAGCTACGCTAACGTAGTATTAGCTAAATGGGAAAAAGTCTATATTTTTACAATGAGAATAATTCTTATTACATAGAACTTGCCTTTTATAAAAGATTTGTGGATGACCTCTTCTTCTTTGGAAGGGAGATGAACAGTCTATATAGTTTTGTTGAGTATTTACAGACTAATTTTTTATCTTTTTAATTAAAGTATTCTGGATGTAATATTAATTTTTTGGATGTTAACATTACATATAATAATTATAAGTTTGATACTTCTATTTATAAGAAGAATGGACAGGCCACGTGCTATGTACATGCCAACTTAAAGTTTAATAGAGAGGTAGACACTATGGTTCATGATTTTACTTTAAGAAAATATAACACTAAAATTATTAATGATGGTATATTATTTATAAATTCTGAAAGAGGAAAAGTAGGTAAACTGTACTTATTAGGTAATGCATTAGAGAGTGGCTCTACCACTGATGACCCTGATTGGTCTGTTAGGTATATTACTAAATACAATACACATACTACACAAGTTCAAAAGATTATTTAAAGAAATTGGGATATTCTAATGTCTGATAATGAAGTTAAAAAAATTGTAGGTGACAAACCCCATTTTGTATTTAAGAAAGACAAATTTGAAACAACAGTTATAAGGATTTTGCCCTCTCTAATAGTACTAAGGTCACTTTTGTTACTAATAGAAATCAGACCAATGCCATGTTATAATTGTGTCTTTTGTAAATTTAGTAATCTATGTAATGAATTTATTCATCCTATTTCAAAGAAAAACATAATTATTAATGTATATGTGACTTGTTTTACTGAGAATTTGGTTTATCTGGCAAACTGTGAAAAATGTATGCAGTTTTATATTGGTAAAACTAATCAGAAGTCGAAAGATAGAGTTGCTTCACATTGTCAGATATCTGTAGGTGCATTGAAACAAATGCATTATTTAAGCATATTGATGCTTGTGGTATGGAACACACATTTAAGTTTTAACTAAAGTTTCTGTTGGTATCAGGGGAGGTGGCTTGAATAATAGAACTGAGATCGAAGAATACATATGGATAAATTATTTTAGAGCACAGGGCTGAATAGTAAAAATAGCATTAAACCACTATTAAAAGAGAGACAGACACGTTAAATAATATTTATATGTTTCATATATGCATTTATAAGTATATTTTTTACATATACACTTTTCTAGGTTATATTTTTATAAGTAATGCTTATTGTATGTTTATAAATAGTATTTAGAGTTTGTATTTCTTTAAATGTCTGAACTGACAATTAGTACTCTTAGACATGTGATTGATTCTTCAATTTTCATTTGCTGGCGGGTATTTTTAAATTGTATATGTTGATGGGATTGTATGAGTTGCACCTTTTTTACACTGAGGAAGAGTCCTGTGAGACTTGAAAGCTTTGTGTTTTATTCGATTTTATTAAAGGATTTTGAGACATTTGCACTGCTGTTTTTATTATGTTTTTGTCCTTTCGTATCCATCCCAGGAACATAGCATTTCTGAGTACCTCAAACTTTCCCACATTAGGTAAGTGCACCTTGAGCCACACTACAAGTAAAAAAAAAAAAAAAAAAAAAAAAACACATATGCAAGAGGAGGCAGTTAGACTCCCCATGGAGGTCTAACATCTGATACTGACCTCAATGAAGAGGATGGTTGCCCGGGTCTGTATCACTTTGTTGAATGAACTATTTGTCGAATACCTCTTCTTCAAATTTTATTTATCAAAACTAAACCCATCGAATGCTCATTTTAGCAAATTTTTTCCCAGGGAGAAAACTTAGTCGGCTAACAAAAAAACAAAATTTAAAACCCACCCAGGTGGGGCCCCCATATCTCCCTAACTAAATATACCAATTCCGAGATTGCACTACAGTGCGGAAAAGGACAATCTCCCGATGATGGCCAGCTATTTTTTCTCCCTGGGAAAAATTGCTAAAACAAGTGTTCAGTGGATTAAGTTTCAATAAATAAAGTTTGACAAAGAGGTATTTGAAAAATAGTTAATTCGACAAAGTGATAGGGACTCAGTTCCCCACAGTCCTTTCCTGAGGACATCAGATTTGGTGAGATCTTACTTGTCATGAGATAGACTACTTGGCCCACTGACTCGCACTTCCTTGGATATGGAGGTTCTTTTTAAGGTATTTAGATATGCTGCCTTTACCTCCTGGTTGATCCCTCCTGCTGACTGTATGATGGACCTGCTGGCAGAGAGTGGGAATGGCAAGAACATGTTATAATGAAATGTATTATTAGAAAGCGGGGGGGGGGGGGAACAGAAGAAATTCTACAACCATCTGTGGACAGACAAAACTGGACTAAAGGTCATCTGGTGGACTTTCGTATTGTGGAAGCAGACACCAAGCAGGAGGAGTTGTATAACTGTCTCGGTAGTACATTCTCCTTACAAGGAGTCATGGACCCCATAATGAAGTAGATTTTATGCTTGAGGCGCATTCACACTTCAAGCATTAACCTGCCTATTTCATGTGATCAGATTTGAGACAGACTTAAAAGAACAGATGCTAGACTTTTTGTGGAAACCTGCCACACCTAACAGTCATAGGTTTATAGGTGTGTACTAGGCTAATGGTCCTGGAGCCTTTAAAAGCCTAGCCCATAGGATTACCCTGCCATCGTGCCACCCGACCTTAGTTCCTAGTGCCTCTGTTGAGTAGAGCCACTGGAGTGATCCCGGGGTGAATTTTCTATTTCCCATCCACTCATCAAGATTTCTCTTGAAGATGGCCAGTGAGGTGCTCTGCTTGACATGTATGGGAAGTCTGTTCCATAGCATGGGCAGTTTCTGGGTTATGAACCTGTCCCTCCAGCATGTTCTGTTGATTGTGGTAATGAGGTTGAGGTCCCTGGAGCATGTGGTGCGGAGGGATTGGGATTTTCTTTAGATGTAGCATTTCTAACAAAGTTGGGTCAGACATGGCTTCGTAAGTCAAGCAGAGATCGCTACTAAGTAGACGATATGAGACAGAGAATAGTTGGAGTTTTTTGAGTCTGTCCATATAGGGCAAGTGTTTACAGTCACAAGCAACTTTCATCACAGTTGGCAACTATTTTGACTATTTCTAACTTCTGCATGAGGCTGTTGTGTGTTGCTGCTGATGAAGTGGTTAGGGTGTCAGTAACAAACGTAAACATAAGACGCCATGCTTGATTCTGCTTATGTGGCTTTGCATACAGCTTCAAGGCATCCTTTGTTAATGTTCCTTACAATGAGTCCTCTTCCTCTTTGGAACCAAAGTCAGAGAAACTTCTGAAGACTAAACAATATGGAAAAACGATATTTGCCGTACAAATGCACTGTGAAACTCCCAGAGGCCCTTTCCCTGTAGCCAGAATGGGTCTAAAGCCAAATGGTTTAAAACATCTAACCACTTTGCATTCAACTTCTTTTCAGATGGGCAACCATGAGAGAGAAGCCCCATTTAACAGATGTTACCACAGGGGCAAGAAGGGGTCTACAAAATCAGATTCTGAGGATGTTCATCATGTTACCCTGCTGCAGTCATCACACTTGGGTTATCCTGCCATCAGGTGGTCCCACAGTCGGCCAGAGTTCCAAAGTCTTGGTCCGGCATCAGTTGCTGTCGCTTCTTCCCTGATGTCAGTGCGCCAGGGGTATATAAGAGGCATCCAACGCCATTTTCTTCAGTCTTTCTTGCCGTGCGGTGCCCGAAGCAGAAGCAGTTCGCAAGTGCCGGTCGGCCGACACCTGAGATTTTCAAATCGAATTTCAGTCCGAAGTCTTCAGTAAAGCTAAGTACCCCATTGGGGAACCTTTTCTTGCCTCAGTCCGATGTCAGAAAAAGTTAACAATTGCATTTCTTGTGGGAAGCAAATACCTCATAAGGACTTCCATTCTTATTGTATTCCTTGCCTAGGCCCAGATCACGACGTCACTGGTTGTCGGTTTTGTGTTAGGTTCAATAAACGAACTATCAAGCGTCGTTTTGATTTCGCTCGACACTACTTTGGTAGGAAATTTAATTATACCATGCCGTCGGAGCAACCGATGACCGGCATGCATAAAAAATGCAAAGATAAGGACAGGCAGCCTAGAACCAAGCCAGACTCAGAGGCCTCTGCTGGGCCTGTCGCCGGTTCTCCGGTTTTCAATGAGGCATCTACGCACTCCCTGACGACCGCAGAATTGGAACCCCAGACAGCTTCGGATTCTCAAATGGAGAGTGCTAGGCCAACGCAGCCATCTTCATTAGGCCTTACCGACACCAGAGCAGAAGGAGATCCCGGTGCAGTAGAAACACCTTTGGTTGCAGAAGGTGTCTTCAGACTGACTACACTCACCATTAAATCTTATGCTAAGCTTCAAACTCCATTAAAACCCCAAATGACTGTACATCAGTCTCCAGTTCAAGGCCCCATGCCTAAGAAACAGATGCTTAAGATGGCTGAAGACTTGATTACCCTAATCAGGGGTTCCCATCCCCCTCCAGACCAAAGGCCAAGACAAGAGGAGGATTATGCTTCCTTTGACCAGGTTTCACTTTCCTCAGATTCTTTTGAGGAACAGGATTACTCCTTTCCCCCTTATGAAGACTCTGATGCTGAAGACTCTATCCCCTCAGCATCTACACCTGAAGACTATTCCTATGAGTAAACTTTACATACCATGAGGGAACATTTCCACTGGGAAGGCCAGGACTACTCTGATTCAAAGAAAAGGCTCAGAGAGTTCCTTTTACTTTCCCAGCACAGACCACTTGCTATCCCTCCAGTTTTAGACATTGTGGATGATGTTTACTTAGAAACTATCTAAATCCAGACTCTCTACCTCCTGCTCCAGCCAAACCAGACAGATACTACAGAGTACCTGACTCACACAAATTCCTTTATAAAAGCCCTGTTGCTGACCCAGAAACAATTTCCCAGGGTCCCAAAGGGGCTAAGGCTTCTATGGCTAAAAATCCTGTACCCTCTGAAAGGGACTCCAGAGCACTAGATAGGTGGGGAAGGAAGGTATACACCTCAGCCACTCTAGCTATGAGAGCATTAAATTGTCAGTTTCACATGATGAAATATCAGCAATTCCTAATGTCTCAATTAAAACAAAAGATGAGTACGCATTCTAAACAGTCTGAATTCAAGGAAATGCAGGGTCTGTTGCATGCAGCTGAACAGGTGGGCAAACATACTTTACAATGTGGATTTTATTCATTGGAAGCTTCCTGTAGAGCAGCTGTGACTGGGTCTGTCATACGCAGACATGCTTGGTTAAAAGAACAAACCCTGCCTGATCATGTTAAAGCAAAATTATTGGATGCACCTTTACAGCAGGATGTCTTATTTGGTGTCAAAGCAGAAGAGGTTTTAAAGAAAATGGAGGATAAGGCAAAGTCTATGCAGATGGTCAAGGATTTTTTTACAGGTGCAACCCCCTCGCTTCAGCAGAAATTGGCCAACAAAAAATTGGTCCTTTCCAGCTTCTGACAGACCGCAAAGGGGCAAATACAGACGCCCAAGGGGCAGAGGTCAGTCACAAGGCCCTTACAAACCTCGCCAATGGGGTGCCACTACCCAGAAAGGAGGAGAAGACAGGCCTCAAGCTACCAGAAGACAAACACAGTGACTTAACCCTCAAACTGCCAAGCAAATCTCTCTTGGCAGCTCCCTTGGGAGGAAAACTAGCACTTTTTGCAGACAACTGGCACATCATCACAAAAGACAAATGGGTCCCAGACATTGTCTCACAAGGATACAGATTCCATTTTCACACCTTACCAAGGATAAAAGGAATGCCAAACCTGCCACCAAATCAATGGGCAGAGGCACAAAAACAAATTACAGCTCTCATGGACATGAGAGCCATTCAACAGGTACCTACACAGGAGCAAGGACAAGGATTTTACTCAAGACTCTTTCTAGTCCCCAGAAAGGACAAAGCATGGAGACCCATTCTGGACCTTTCAGTTCTAAACACCTATTTGCTAGTACCCAAATTCAAGATGCTAACACTACAGCAGCTTCTTCCCATGTTGGGCAAGAAGGCTTGGCTAGTAACGTTGGACCTCAAGGAGGCATACCTACATGTCCCTATCAGACAAAATTGCAGAAGATACCTCCGTTTCATTGCAGGTTCAACCCATTATCAATTCTCTGCACTGCCCTTTGGCTTATCTACTGCGCCCAGGGTCTTCACAGAATGCCTGGCACCAGTAATTGCATACTGCAGACAGAGGAATTCAAATATACCCATACCTGGACGACTGCCTTATTCAAGCAGAAGGCAAGGACATTCTTTTACAACATCTGGCGTATGTCAAACACCTTCTAAGTTGCCTAGGGTATCCAGTAAACGAAAATAAATCAAAACTAGTGCCCTCACAGAACATAATATTCCTGGATGCCAGCTTGAATACAACGGCCCAGATGGCTTATCTCACGCCAGACAAGCAACAACAACTGACTCAATACTTCAAAATAATGGCAACAAAGACCCAACTCCCTGCAAGAAAAATTCTGCAGGCCTTGGGATTCATGGCATCTTACATACTACTAATACCATTTGCAAAACTGCATATGAGGAAATTACAATGGTACATGAAAAGCGTATGGACTCAACACAGCCACAGCTTGGAAACAATGATACGGCTCATTCCCTGCCTTCAACAGGAGTTTCTATGGTGGGCACAGGCATGTCACCTCAACAAGGGTCAGCGTTTTACCTTACCCACAGCCAGGCAAACTATAACAACAGATGCATCGGACTATGCCTGGGGAGCACACATGGCAGGACAGTGCATTCGAGGCAAATGGACTACAGATCAAAGGCATCTGCACATCAATCAAAAAGAAATGCTAGCTGTACAGAATGCCCTAACAGCTTTCAAGGACCTCAACACCCAGGACAACTAATAATAAAGACAGACAATACCACAGTAATGTGGTACATAAACAAGCAAGGGGGTACACACTCCTACCCTCTATGCAGGCAAGCAATGACCTTGTGGAACACAGTACTGACTTACCAAGTTCAATTACAAGCACAATTCCTGCCAGGAAAGAAAAACACATTGGCAGACGACCTAAGCAAGAAACATCATGGATCCCCACGAGTGGAAACTGGATCCACAAGTATTTGCAATGATAACTCAAAATGGGGATGCCCAGACATAGATCTGTTTGCCAACCCCCAAAACTACCAACTTCAAAAATTTTGCACAAGGACATACCACCCACAAGCTTGGAAAGTGGACGCCCTCTCATTCAGTTGGAAAACATTGACAGTGTATGCCTTCCTTCCACTGCCTCTTCTAGCAAAGGTGCTGCTGAAAGTCAGATTAGAGAGGCCACAAATGATACTCATTGCTCCAAACTGGCCACGCCAGCACTGGTATCCAATACTAAGGAACATTCCCCACGGCCCACCATAGATTTTACCACAAATTCCTCACCTGCTCACCCAGCAAGACAGTCAGATTCTACACAGCCAGCTCAAGGCTTTAAATCTGGCTGCATGGCAAATCACCTAAACAACCAACCAACTCCTCTATCTAAAGCTCAGAACTGACAAAAATAGTCCAACCAACTGACGTAATTAAATGAGGAGGTGTGCTTAAGGATTTGGACACTTATACCGAATCGTTTTACATTGTTTGAACTTTGTCTGAGGAAGTTCGGTCAGAGTACCGAACGAAAAACGCTAGCCTTAGCAGTTTTAGTGTTTAACGCTATTTGCATATTCTCACTACTTGCCTTGTTTATTTCGTGTGTAATAAAGTGTTTTTACTACTGGAGAAGTTTCGTGGACTTGGTTAATTAATTTAATTTTTCTTGCCTGGATTGGATGCAATACTGCACTGCTCGAGCCTGCCACCTTGGATATTCTTGTGGAGCTTCCCCTTTTGGTCTGTGTTCTTCCCTCTATCTAAAGCTGTTATGGATGTCATTCTGGAGGCCAGGAGGCCCAGCACCGGGAAAGCCTATTCAGACAAATGGAAAAGATTTTGCACCTGGAACCAGGCTAGAGGCCAAAATCCCCTTGATCCAGACATTCCTCAGATTCTACAATATTTAACTGAGATGTTGCACAAAGGACTTTCCTTTTCATCTGTTAAGATCCACGCCTCAGTGATTTCAGCTCACTACAACACGGATCCTCCTTTATTTTCACATCCACTCCTAAGACAGTACCTCAGAGGGGCCAAGAACATAAGACCGCCCAGGAGAGCACAAACACCAACTTGGGATCTCAACTTTGTTCTGGAAAAGCTTACACTGCTGCCTTTTGAACCAGCTTTCTCAGCTGATTTAAAGTTTCTGTCATGGAAAACTGTCCTGCTGCTAGCAATAACTTCAGCTAGAAGAGTCTCAGAGCTACAGGCACTAATGGCAGTGGAGCCTTTCTTCATTTTCCATCAAGACAGAGTCTCTCTACGAACTAACCCTTCCTTTATGCCAAAGGTGGTATCAAGTGTGGCACTAAACCAAACCATTCATTTACACACTTTTTTCCCAAACCCTCAGAACAAAGGAGAAAGACTCCTGCACTCCTTGGACATTCACAGGCAACTACGTTACTACTTGGATAAAACTAAGGCTTTCAGAAAATCTGACCAGCTCTTTGCATCTTATGCTACAGCATCACAAGGAAAACCTATCTCAAAACAGACCATTTCAAAATGGATATGACATTGTATACGTTTCTGCTACACTCATCATGGGAAACCCGTTCCTGCTAGCATTAGGTCCCACTCCACCAGGGCTACAGCTACATCTACAGCCTTTCTCAGGGGGGTACCAACCAAGGATATTCTGGAAGCTGCAACTTGGAGTTCAATGCACACCTTCACCAAACACTATCACTTGCCTCTATACTCTAAGACTAGAACTGGCTTTGCCAATGCAGTTTTGCAGGGCCTACTAGCTTCTTCAAACCCTGTTTAACTCCACCACCCATCCTTAGCTTTGGGATTCAACCCAAGTGTGATGACTGCAGCAGGGTAACACGATGAAGATAGTACAGTTTTGTACCTACCATAAATGTAGATGTTCAAGTGTTCACCCTGCTGCAGTCCAGGTTACCCTCCCTCCATCCCCTCTGACCTAGCTGAACCTTTCTATCTGATACAACCTTTGTGGTGTATTTGCTTATAGCTGAAGGTATGTTTTATTGGCAATATGTAGTGACCTCCTGTTGGGGGGCACCTGACATCTGGGGCAAGAAAAACTGAAGAAAATGGCGTCGGATGCCTCTTATATACCCCTGGCGCACTGACGTCAGGGAAGAAGCGACAGCAACCGACGCCGGACCAAGACTTTGGAACTCTGACCGACTGCGGGACCGCCTGATGGCAGGATGAACACTCGAACATCTACATTTATGGTAGGTACAAAACTGTGCTTCCTTCCTGTAGGAGGCAGCCTCAACTTTCCATTAGTGCTGCTTGACTGCTCCTTTCTGGAGGCATTTAGGGGATTGATTGTCTCTTCACCTAGACTTGTCGGTGGCCATCACGTGCACAGCTGTGTGAGGAGTATAATATCCAGAGGCTGTGTAATCCCGTTCTCCAAACAACCAGAAACTTATCACTGCCCCTTCCAGATGTTCCACCCTTCAGGAAGAGGTAGTGGTAACCGAGATCACACATGTCCTCCAAAAAAGTGCTATCCAAGAAATCTCACTATTCCAGAGAGGGGCCAGAATTTATTCCACATTCTTTTATGTTCCCAAGGAATTAGAGGACCTCTAGTCTATCCTACACTTAAGTAGTTTAAATGAATATACAGTAAAGACATTGTACTGGATGGTTATCGTGCAAGCTATTTTTTATGTATGTAAAGGACGAGGGTGCACTGTATGTGCTCTTTCAACTTTCAGGACTCTTACCTCCATGTAAAGATAGCCAGCAAGTCCAGAAGGTGCATCTGCTTCCAGCTGCAAGCCAGTCATTATCATTTTTGAGCACTGTCCTCTGATCCCCCCACAGCTTTCTGGGTGTTCAGGTGCATGTCAGTCACTGTAGCCCACCTGAGGTTGGAAATGATTTGTATCTTCCCTTACTTGGATGATTGGTTTCTGGCTACCACAACAAAGGAGGCCCTCATGTCAGCCAGAGATTCTTTCACTTGTGTCTGTGCTTGGTTATTTCTGTAAGCCCAACAAAGTCACAGCTGCAACCATCTCAAAGTCTAACATTCATAGTGTGCCATCTGGGCACAGAATCGGGCACTGATGAGAGACTCTTGAGCCTAAGAACCATGATGTTAAAACTTTACTATAGTCCAATGCCAGCTGTATCTCTGATTCTAAAAGTTCTGCAGATGATGGTGGCCTCTATTGAACGTGTAACCTACATCAAGTTTTTTGTGGGATGCTACTGTACAGTGGTCTGTCATTAGGTTCCATAAACACTCCAGTTCAACTGTTTCATTTCTGATGGCATATGCAGGGGTTTATACAATTTTACACTGTTACAACAGGAATACCCTTCTTTCTTCCCCTCCCATGGACACAGTAACCATGGACACATCCTCTTTGGGATGGGAGGAGGCACTTCAAAGGTAAAACAGTCCAAGACAGGTTGACACAGAGAGACCCATTTTCAAACCATTATCCTGGAGGAGAGGGTGATCCTTTTACTGTTGCAGGCCTTTCAGGACTCTGCATCAGTTTGTGATCTCTGTACACAGATATGTCATTAGTGTGGTACATCAACAAGCAAGGTGAAACCTGATCATGTCAACTGACAAGAAGCCAACAAAGTGTGACAGTGGTTGATGTCTTCTTAATGCTTTCCATTATCAATGCATATTCTTGGATGGATAAGCTCAGTATATAAATCCTTATGCCTCTCGAGTAGTCTCTGAATCCACCAACTTTGCTGCAACCTTTTTGCATCCCAGACCATCACCAAATGCAGAAGCCACTTTGCCTTCATTGCTCCACAAGGACCGACACCAAAAGATGCTTTGTTCTATCAGTGGCCTCCTGGGCTACTGTAGGTCTTTCCTCCAGTACTACTAATGACAAAGTGCCTGACAAAAGCATCCATGTGCAAGGATTCAGTTATCCTCATAGCCTGCTTTTGGCAGAGGCATATTTGGTTCCCCATGCTGTGGCCTCATCTGAAGAAGCAATCCTAGCTTCTAGATCCTCAACCTGGTCTTCTGTCACATCCACCTGGTGAGTTTCACTTGGCCATTCTCTCCCTCACATTGATCGCATGGTTGCTTCAGTTCCACTAATGTCTTGGGATCTGCTTACCCCTGCAGTGCGATACAGACTCTGTTTCACAAAAAGCCTCAACTTGCAAGATCTGTAAGAGTAAATGGAAGAACGTCTCATTTTGGGCATCCAGACACCAAACAGATCCCTTCGCTGCCTCAGTCCCATCAGTGCTACAATTTCTGTCTTCACTGATTAACTCCAGTCCCAGCTACTCCACTATCAGAATTCACTTGTCTGACATCTCCAGTTTCCATCAGGGGTTCTAGCACTTTCTCTGTCACAACACAGAAAGTTTGTAAGGCATTTCTAAGGGGTACCTTTTTTTCTGAGAAGGATTGAGTTTTGGTGTAATGGTTAAGGTGTTTACCTCACAGACACAAGGTGTGAAGGGTTTGATTCTAACCTTTGGGAAGTTGGTTAGGGTTAAAATGGCCCACAAGGGCAGTTAGTCTAATACTTGCTTGTGAACCTATGAGAACTCCCATTAAGGACTCTATATCTCCCCAGAACCTTCTTTTAGTTCTGCCTCCCATCTGACTTGAAGTTTTTTTAAAATGCGAGACCTTGCTTCTGGAAACCTTTACCTCCATTTGGTGAGCATCTGTGTTACCTGTGCTCTCCTCCAAACCTCAATATTTAAACTTACACAAGGGTGGGTGTACCTCAGGACTAATCCTTCCCTCATGCAAAAGGTTTCTTCAGAATCCACTGTCAGTCAAACCATTCATTTTCTAGCCTTTCTTCCCTATAGTATTCTAATAGATGGAAGTACTTGTTATACTGCTTAGATGCTCACAGATAAATCCATTTTTACTTGCATTGTACTAAGACTAATGGACAACGCAGTCAACTTCCAAGTTAGGATGGAAGGCCTCCAAAATTGTATTGTCCAGATGATTGTCTGAATGCATAACCTTTATATACCAGTCAACAAATACATGATGAGCAAAGCCAAAGCTCATTCCACATGATCCACTGTAACTTGTACAGCATTCCTCAAGAATTCTTCCATTGATATTTGCTTAGTAGCAGCCTGATCTATGTTTCCCACCTCTGTCAAGTATTGTAAAATGGATGTGATCTCTAGTTTGAGTTCCTCTTATGGAGTTGCTATTCTCATGGGCTATCCTGTCATGATTTCAATTAGGTAGCTAGAAATTCTCATCAGTCAGAGTAGGTAGACAAGAGAATGTAAGATACAAAGGTTATGTATTTACTGTAATCTTGGATCTTCATTACCCATAGTCTCTACAGTTGCACAGACTGACATCCATCTATCTTCAAATTCTTATCCATTTTTTAATGCCAGACAGACTTAGTAGACCTATTCTGATACCTGTCCCTTTGCTGTCACTACCCTTCTGCTATGTCATTCGATCTGTTGGCTTATGAACAGAAAATTTGATCTGAGGATTCAGAGGAGGCCGATGCATCATGAGAATGGGGCAGAGCTCATGTGCTTTCGAAAAGCTTCTGATTATTGGACAAGATCTGTCTGAGAGTGATATTTCCATTAGTCAAAGTGGACAGACCATGTATAATGAACAGATAATGAACATCCAGCATTATGATAAGTACAAAACTATTATTTCCTTATTATTCCATATAATCGATGTAATAGAAGTAAATCTGATTTTGAAAGTTTTACCAACCTTAAGCACATATATTATGCACACATACTTTTATGGCTGTATGTATGTTCATAGGTGATTACTAGGCTAATGGCACAAAAGCCTTTACAAGCCTAGCCAGTAATATCCAGGATAAGACAATATTGTATCTTCCTCAAATAAGGCATGTGGTAGTATCAGGGTAGTGGGTCTTTGGGTGTTCCAGCCCTGAGTCATTTTACAGACTGCCTCTGTCCATAAGGGACATGGGCAGTACCCCTGAGAGTGAATTTATGGTTCCCCATCCATTTATCCAAATTCTTTTTGAAGAGAGTGAGTGACAGGCTTTGTTTTATGATGGAAAGTTTATTCCATAGACAAGCTAGTTTTTGGGATACGACTCTCTCTCCAACAAGTTCTGTTAGAGTCACAAATAAGGCTCAGGTCCATGGAACCCGTAACCCTCATATCAATTTTTTGTGAATATATAACATTTTCATCAGGGCTGGATCAGAGAATGCCTTGTAGGTTAGGAATAAGTCACCTCCCAATAAAAGATATGAGATGGCATAAAGTGCATAAGACATGTGTCTTAAGCTTTGTATTTTTTTTTTTTTTTTTAGTGAGAAACTTCTGGTGCCACTCCAATTATTGGACCAGTCTAGCAGTGCACTTTATAAACACTGAGACACCTCCTCCCTTTGTTTTATCTTAAGCTGAGGGGGATCAAAATGTATGAAAGGCATTGTAGCCTTTGGTAGCCGGGATGCTTTCCGTGGTTCTGAACCATGACTGCACATATGTCTGCATTCTCCAGGGTGAGGAGTGCTTCCAGGGAGTGCAGTTTTTATTTAAACTCCTAGTGTTGAGCAGCAATACTGTTAGGTAGTCGTGAGTGACTTTTGTTATGTTGGAGGGTTTAACAACTGGGCACAACCTAAAAAAAAGGCACTGTGGAGGTGGACAAAATTTTTGCCAGTATCCAGAAGACAATTGTTGACAAGTGCATACCATCCCTGGCAAAGCATCATGGTTTGTCGATCACTTTATCCCAGGCTGACAGATATTGGAAACTGTTGCTGTGACACCAGCATCTAAGCCAATTATTGAACTCAATTTTTTTTTTGCTGGTACTGAAGCATCATCATTAGTGAAGGTAGGATGCCACTTAAGGTCAAATTCATACCTGCCTGGGAAACGTGTTCAGAGAGCTCCATCTTGTGTCTCTTCATATAGTCCAGTGATATACATCTTTGGTCATTTATACCCACATGGACTATGACTGTCATAGTGGTACTTGTGGTTTGAAGACCTAAGTGCATGCATGATCTGACAGAACCTGGCTCCAGACAGACAGCTCACTGTGATCTTCTCCTTGTATAGCCTAGTAAGGAGGATATTACTATGCCTTACAGTGGAATACTGAATAACTAGAGTGTTTGGATGTGTGGTGTTTTGCCTTATGGGCTTCGAAGCTAGACTGCTATGGTTTTCAAAGTTATGTGTTGTGTGAGGTGCTGTCTTTATTGAGTGTGTGTGGGGATGCTGAGAGACACTTTTAGGAGGTCTTGGAGGTTTGGGTAGATGCATGTGAGTGCCTTCCCATATTTGGGTCTATGTGTTTGTTCCTTAGTGTTAGTGAGTGTTTTGGGTGTAACACTGACAATGTCATTTGCATATTCTGTCTGTATATGTGAGAGCTTTGCCTCCAATGACATTGTACATCTACATCTCTTACACACCGTTTGTCTGTTCTAAAATTAAATGGTTGTCAGTGAATGTGAGGCAGTTACTACACTGCCTCAAGATGCAGATATCCATCAGTCCGGAAACAGAGATGACAGGGAAGTGCCTATCCATTATACTAGATCCCTAGTAGATGGGAAAGAAGGAGTAGGGGAGAATCACTTAAACGTCTAAGTAAGAGTGTTTAGTAGAAGTATACTATAAGATGACCTGTAGTGGTGCTGCCCTCTGTGCAAACTGGCAGCTGTTAGAGCAACTGTGAACAGTAGGAGACTATGGAGAGCATTTCCAATACAGGATTTTAAACTGGAGAGGTTTGCCTATATACAAGGCACTGGTAACTGTGTTTGTGCATGGTGCAAATGCGAGGGTTTTATACCAGCAGGATGAAAGTCCTCAGGTCAGTCAGACAAACATGCAATAAGCTGTTTACCAGCAGTTCATAACTCAATATGGTTGAATCAGCTCTCTGCTCCCACCAGAGTGCAGAAAAAAACCCTCTTAATGTAAAACAAACTAGTTTTGAGCTTAAGTGCAGTAAGACATGCTTTACATGAAAAGGCGGAACTCCAGCAGTTTCAGGAACCTGTGGAAATGGGTTCACAACCTTCTACATACACAGAAAAAAACTTTGCAAAACTTAGAAATATTTTGGTAAACTCAGGAGAACTTTGGCAAACTCAGGACAGCTTTCGCAGTATCAGAAGATGTTAAAACAGTACAGTAACAAATAGATGGCATTTCTTTAACAAGTGCGAGGTGAAAAACAGTGATAAATTCAACCAAATCTATACATGCACTACATAATTGTTAAATAGCATTGAGAGAGTATTAAAAAAAAAAAAAAAGTATATCAGCTTTGTAGGTCCACAGATGGTTTTAGATGCAGACCCACTGTCTTTTAGTGACAGGCATTCAAGCCAGGCACATGGAAGCTGTGAATAAATGAGCCATTTAGACAAGACAGTTGCATATGTGGCATAGCAATTCATATAATTTGAGTCGCAGCTAGAACACATTATACAACTGCAGACTGTTTAGGTCACTACTGATATTTAGCTTATCATTTATACGCTGTTTTTCTCTCTTGCTTTTTTTTTTTTTTTTTTTTACCATACCCCCAATTTTATCATTAAGCACAAAACTATTGACTCCAGAAGTCTTTCAACACAATTCAAAACCATTTATTTGTTAGCCCTTTCGTTCACTGATATACATGAACTTCTTCAGACAGTTATAAACTTCCATTTTACCATTTAAATAAAACATTCAAAAGTTCAGATCAGATGACATCACATCCTTACCCTACATTTAAAGCTGTAGTTGTCTAAGAAACATTAAAATATGCTTCAGTATTTCTTAAATACTACTGTTTACAAGACATAAAATAAGTATACATCCATTCTAAAAATCAACATTTGCAAAAAAAAAAAAAAAAAATGTTACCTTTCCAATGATTTTCATTTTAAAATACGTTTTAGGGAGCTGTGGTTATTTAACCCTGGATACACATGGGCATTTAATTTAAGCTGCCATATAAGTTCTCTTTCCTCAAGTTTCAGTGACCATGGTCCTGTCCCCCCTGAATATCTTTGCATACTTGATCAATCACCAAAAAGGAAAAAGCATGACCAGGGTTCACAATAATGTGCCCAGCAAGAGCATTAGTAGTATTTAACTTCCCTATGTTATATTGGTGTTCGTAGATGCATTGTCTTAAGTCCCTCTCAGTTTTTCTTACATAGAAACCGCTGCAAAATTGGCACTTCACCAGATAAATAACTCCCATGGTATCACAATTATATTTCCCATGGATGGTGTACACATAATTATTTATCTCAAACTTCTTTGTAACCTGTATAAATTTACAGACATTGCATCAACCACATTTATACATCCCAATCTTAGTTACAATAGGGTCCCTTTTGTGTCTCCAACAAAGCCTTTAAATTACACCCCCTTTTAAAGATAACTTTAGGTGCATCCTGTAACCTAAATTTGGTGGGATCATCCTCATTAATTATGCCCCAGTTTTCAAAATTATTTCCCGTAAAATAAGGGCATCTGTAGAGAAAGTAGTAATGAAACTTGTAATGTAGTCATTATTACTAAATGGATGACATACCATTTCCTTCCCACTCAAACTGTCACTGCTGGTTAGAGCTACAGCTTTGACATGTCCCCCTGTATTCTAAATTGGTTTAAAAAAAAAACAACCTCCTCTTAGTGGTAACCTCAGCAATCACCTGGTTCACTAAATGTGCTGGATAAGCTCTTTTCAAAAACATTTCCTTAAGTAAATCGCATTCCCCTTGAAATGTCTCTAAGGAGGACATTCTGGCTGCCCTAACCTTCTTATGATGGTAAGGGAGAGAAGTATTAAAGTGCAAGAAGGTGTTTGAATATGGTGGTTTCCTATAAATGCTGGCCAAGTATCTCCTATTAGTTTTATCCTTGGAAATCAAAACATCCAAAAATGGGATAGACTCTACCTCAAAATGGAAGGTGAAATCCAAAAACGTTGTTAGGGTTAAAAACTGCAGCTCACTTTCCTCCAGGTTTGAATGAACAAATTTCTATTTCATGCATTTTGAAGAAATTAGCCTTAAAAAGATAGCTTTATGGAGAGGGCATTTAGTTAACCATAGCCCTTAGTACAACAGATTTTTGAACTATACTTTTTGACATATCAGATGTGGTTAGTTAGTTTTGTGGGGCTTATGGTTGACATGCTTAGTTTTCGCTAGGCTGTGCTTTATGAATGTAATATTGTTTATTGTAACAACACGTAGCTATTAATAGTGCACGCAGGCTGCTTTACAACAATGCTTATACATGTTTTTTATACGTTTTTTTATATATTTTTATATATTTTTTTAATATATTTTCACATTTATTTTTATCGATGTTTTTTGCTTTAATTTTCTGTTTACAATAATATTACTTGAAGAAAGAAATAAGGTGCTATTTGTTTTTAAGTTTTACTGTGTTAATCCAATTTAATTAATTAACGGAGTCACAGTTTATCACATGACTGTTTTAATTGGCTTTAAATAGGGATGTTGCTTGCATTTCTTGTTTGTTCATTTTTCTGAAGAAGGAGGGGTATTGACCCTTCTGAAAGCGCTCAAATAAATCAGTTCTTTTTATTTATAAGTTGAATCTTTGGGCTTAGTTCTTCGTTTTTTTCGTGTTTTTATTGCTTTGTTGAGCTCTTGTGGTTTGCACATTGTTAGGGTTGTTATATCATTAATAAATTCAGCTGCCATGTCATAATCACCTTTCCAAATCAAGAAAATATCATTAAGATAACGAGTGTACCAGTATACGTTGTTTTTAAACATTTCCCCTGTAAACAGATATTATTTCTCCCAATAGGCCAACACACAATTAGCAAAACTCCTTCCGCATGGTGACCCCATCGCCACCCCAGTTTTTTGTAAATAATATTCTTTGTTGAATAAGATAAAATTGTTAGATAATACAGTATCTAAAAGGAGTTCAATTACATTAATTTCATCATTGTCCACACAAATAATCCCTAACCCGGGTTATACCCAATTCTTGTAGAATCATGGTATGCAGCTCTTTGATGTCTGTGGTTAGGAAATTAAATGCTGCATCAAAATTCAAAGAATTAAAGGCTTCTAAAAATTACATGAATCACGGCATATTTGTGTCTCACTAGCCAAATATTTTTTCAGTTTTAAATCAACTAATTTCTCACAGGCATAACTTACTGACTGCCTGCCATCTACAATTGGGCGTAAAGGAGGGGGTTCTCAAGGTTTTTGTGGATTTTAGGTATTCCAAATATAATTGGAATGTGGGGTGCTGCCATATCCAAATAGTTAATAGGTATTAATATCTGTGCTAGCCTCTACAAACAGGTCATTAAGCAAATATCTAATACGTTGGTGGGCTCCATTAACTTCATTTAAAGAAACTTTTAAGTAAGCTACTGATCTGAAGTTGTTAATCTTCGTTCATTCCTTACTGATAGGTTATAGGTTCCATCCTCGGAACCAAGCCGACCATATATCAAGCTTGTGTAAGCCAAAAACTCTCGAGCCAAGGTCCTAACCAGAATGCTCTGCTCCCTGTTACCTCAGATCTCATTTGCCGTATTGCTTGTAGTGCCGTGTCAAGCCACTCTCTTCAGCTAACTGTATAATTTTTTGAAAGTTTATATATTGTTTCTACTTTAAAGTCTTTCAAACAGTTTCTTGTATTATTCTCCTACCCTATTGTATCCTTAAGACTTTCTCCCTTTAGTCTATTTTCCTTTATTACCCTTTTCTTATCTTTGAGGTAATTCTTCATTACCATCATTGGTAATCCTTCCTTCTCTCTTCTTACCCTTTTGGGTAGCCTTTCCTCTTCTTCTTGATACTGTTGTTCTTCTCCACATCATTATGTCAGATAAGAAAAGTAGTGCTGGTTTTAAACAGTGTAAGGATTGCGGCTGTAAGTTACCGCTTTCCAATGGCCATAACTTGTGTCCATTGTTTGAATGTCTCCCACGTTACTGTGCATCCCTCATGTGGGATTTGTAGAAACTTTTCGACCAGGACTCTTAACGAGAGACAGAACAAGTTAATCCTGAAAGGTCTTCTCAGCTCTCCTTTCTGTGAGGCTATCTCTGGGATGGAGGGCTCAACCCTCCTACTAAACCCCATAAGAGGCATTCTTCCTCATCAATGTCGCTCACTTCATCTCCCCCCTGGAGATCGTAGGGAGTCCATTCATAAGAAGGTGAAAATGACTACTACTTCGGTGCTGCCACCTGTGACCCTTTCAGCTCCGGGCTCTGCTCCGTCCCATTTGATTCTTGCTCTGGCCATGTCCTCCTTATCGACACTGGCACTGGCGTTCCCAGTGCAGACACACGGCTCCGACAGTTCCGTCGCAGCCCTTACCACCACCGTCCATGCAAATACATTCTCTTTCGGCACCATTGGTGTAATCCCTTCGGCTCCGAGTATGACATTATTGTCCTCCATGGTGCAGACACTTTCGGCACTGAAATTCTCTTTGGTGCAGTCCTTTTTGGCACAGTCATTGTTACTGGTGCAGACACCTTCCTGTACGGCACCGTACCCATTGGTGCAGACACTTGCTTTTACGGTGCAGACACTTTCAACTTCTTTGGCGCTGACGTCAGCGCAGACTACTTTGACATCATTCTCTTCAGTGCAGACATCCTCTGTTCCGGGCTCTGCACCTCTTGATTTATCCATTCATTGGTAGCCAATATAGTCCTTTTCTAGAAAGGCCAGAATCGCCCTCAGGTTTCTCTATGAGGTTGACCAGGAGCTTCAATGAGCAAGATGTGTTGCGACTTGTTGACCAGTTGCTTATGGCCAGAGGTCTCTCTCAACTGTCGAAAACCACGTTCCCTCCTTCAGGTGAACGTATATCTTCTCAAACTCCAACGTACACTCCTCCTTCGACTTCTACCCAAGTATCGAAGCCCATTACTCCAACAGCAGCTTCCCTCTCTCCGACCCCAATAGTGGATATCACTTTGGAGCCAGAGTCATCCTTGTGGCCCTTGGTGCACTGGGCATTGGGCTCTTCTCAGGCCAGTGTCTGTGCCGTGGAGGAGGGCATTCTTGGTTCCATGCCGATTATTTCTATGGCACCCTCCAGGAATCCTCCCTCTCTCACGCTTCGCTGTCCTCTTCAGACTCCTGGTCTGGGGGTCGGCTCGTCGGGGCTGTGTGTGACCCCGATTCCAAGGTTGTCGTGCTCGGTTCCAGGCTCCCATCCTCCTTCCAGGCCATGGAGAGGGTGCTTTCCTCCACTGGCAAACCCCACATTTTGGAGTCTTCTCCCACCTCTGTGCCGCAACTCTCACAAGCCACAACCGGACATTCATGCAAGAGGAAGCACATGGACTCCACTGAGGAGTCTTTGACCGAAGATACAGACTTTGATGACCGGGAAGGGTCCCCACGGTCACACTCTGATGAGGAGTCCTTTGGTGACATCCTCAAGATCCTTAGAGGAGTGACTGTAAGTCCTCTAATCCTTCCTCTGAGGAATCCGTATTTCTGCAGGCCTTTTGTGCCCGGCCCCCTACCAACTGGGTTACCCTTCTGGCTGATGAGCTTGTCCTGCTCATTATCCAGCATGCATGGATGGCTCCTGACACCCTGGAAGTGATACCGCGGAGGCCTGATAAAATCTTATCGCCCCCAGCTGAGCATCCCCATTGGTCACGAGGTCTTCCAGTGGATGCCATGGTGGTGGCGGCTGCAACAAAGAAAGATTTGGCAGAAGAGAGCCAAACTATCCATCCACCCAACAAGGATTCCCGGGCGATAGACAGACTAGGGAAGTGTGAGTTTGGTTCATCGACCTTCGCCATAAGGTCTTTGAAGTATTTGGCAAAGTTTACAAGGCTCCAGAGGGATCTTATCAATCAACTCTCTAAAACCTTGGCAGAAGCCATTTCTGATGAGGTCCGTGACAATGTAGCTTCTCAGATAGCCACCCTGGAGGCCATTTCCTATTCTTCCATGCGTCTTATTTCTCACGCAACAGAAGGAGTGGCTAGAGTGGCAGGCGGAGTTATAGTCACCAGACATGCCTGGATGCTCCTTTGTGGACTCCTTTAAGGCTTCCTTCATGAACGCCCCCATCAGGGCCACTTCGTTTTTTTGGCTCTAAAGTTAAAGATACGTTGGCAAAATGCGAACAAGATGGCAAGACCCTATCTGCTGTTGGTGTCAAGACACTCCACTCCTCAATGATTCTAGTCCAGAAATTAGGGGAGCAGGAAGATGTAGCACAGGAAATCACAGGGCTCTTTCCATGATGCACATGCCGAGTTCTCCCCTAGAGGCAGAGGGGAAAACTCCAATGGAAGACTCCCCTTTCGGGGCAGAGGAGGTCCGTGAAACCGTGATTCCAGAGATTTTTTCCTCTGGCCAACCCTATCAGTGCTCCTGAAGTGTTGCCCGACTGCTCACCTCTGGAAGTGGTCGGGGGGTCATTTTTCCTTGTACCCCGCTGCCTGGCGAAACATAACCACTGACTCTTGGGTACAATGGATAATATCCAGAGGCGATCACATCCCCTTCTATCTTTGTCCAACCTCATCCAGAGTATTACCCAACATTCCACCCAGTCAAAGGGAAGCAGCAGCACATGAAATCCAAAAGCTGATACAAAAAAGTCATCCAAACGGTCCTCCCAGACCAGAGAGGATCCGGTTTTTACTCAAGGTTCTTTTTAGTGCCAGAAAAGACAGGGGACTGGAGACAATTTCTGGATCTCAGCACACTGAACAAATTTGTAAAAACAGAGGAATTCCGGATGGTCACGGTTCAGTCTATCCTTACTTTTCTGGAAGAAGACTATTGGATGTGCTCTGTAGATCTTCAAGATGTGTATTACCACACAAAAATGAACAAACGCTCAAGAAGATACCTCAGCTTCCGCATAGGAGCCAGTCAATACCAATTTCGAGCACTGCCCTTCAGTCTCTCTACAGCCGCCAGAGTGTTCACCAAATGCATGGCAGTGGTTATCGCTCACTTGCGAATTCAAGATTCCAGGCGTTTTCATATCTAGACGACTGGCTCCTCACCACCCCCACCAAGTGTCTACTGGAAGAAGCCCTGCACTACACTCTCCTCACAGCACAATACCTGGGAATTACTATAAACTGGGAGAAGTCCAACAAGACTACCAGCCCAGTCTTTGGAATTCATCGGGGTACTGTTGGACACGAGAAATTGCACAGCATCTCTTCCGGACCACAGGCTTCAAAGAATAAGGCAACAGGTTCATCTGCTGCTCTGTCTCCACAGATCTCCCGCTGTGTCTATACTCCAACTGTTGGGGTCAATGACAGTCTCGATCACCATTGTTCCTCTAGCCAGATTCCACATGAGGCTCCTTCAGTGGTTACTTCTCACTCAGTGGTACCCTCTACAACATCATTTGTCTTTTCAGATAAGTGTAACTCAGAGATGCAAGCAAGATTTACTCTGGTGGATGTCTCTAAATCCCCAACAATGGTCTAGCCCATTCAGCCCCCATCAGCCAAAAGCCACAGTGACCACAGATGCTTCCCTGATGAGGTGAGGGGGGCTAATATATATATATATATATGTGTGTGTGTGTGTGTGTGTGTGTGTGTGTGTGTGTATATATATATATATATATATATATATATATATATATTTTTTTTTTTTTTCTTCTCCAAACCACAAATCCCAAAATTATGGAGACTGGCACAGAAGTAAAAATTCCAAAATCCGTTTATTGTGTAAGCACTTTCATAACCAAGTTACTTCTTCAGACACATGATAAAAGATCTAGCAAAAGTACTCCATTTATATCGCTAATTGATTAAATAAAACAGTTTCCCTCCAAAAATTTTAAAGGTGCAAACAGCATTAATTCAGCACTAATAGTCAACCTCCTATTAAATCAATAACTACACACATAAAATAACAGGAATAATAATGTAAAAAATATATAAAGACATAAGAAACGTATGAAAAACATAAACTAATAATGACTATTTCTTAATTCTCCTGTTCCTTAGAACAGGTTTTAGTGGTACTGAGTCATTAAGTCCATACCCCGTATTAGTCCCTAGTCTAAAAATCCACTTCAATTCTGTATTGTTGGTTATGTCTCATTAGCCGCCAGAACTTGAAGTACTTGAAAAAGGAAGGTATGTTCCATACCCGTAGACAAAGTGTGTTTGGCCAATGCACTATATTCCTCCCCCCTTCTTGTGCAGTAAAGATGGTCCCTAATATGTTCTTTCAATTGTCGGGTGGTTTTACCAACATAAATTCTGTAGCACTTCACACAGGATGCTAAATAGATAAGATTCTTAGTGTTACAGCTGGCCTTCATTCTAATCTCCCACAAATATCCAGTTTCAGGATGCCTAAAGAACCTGGACTGATCAATGTACATACAGTAATTGCAACTATCACAGCTTGTAGCACCCCTTTCCAAATATGTGGGTGTGTTAGTAGGTTGTGGGTAACATAACTGTTTGAGATTTCTCTTGTTTCGGTATGTAAATTTGGGATAAAATCCCACATGCTTTTTTGTTGATTCATCAACCGGTAAGATGTGCCAATTCCTGTTTATGATGTCCCTTAATTTACTTATATCCTGTGTGTAAGAAATTACCATGGGTATCCTGGTGTCCTTTGTTTTCCCTCCATCCTCAATTCCAGACTGACTGGAAAAATACAGTGTACCTCTCATATTTCTTTCCTTTATTACCTGCTCATATGCTGCAGTAATTTCCTTTTCTGTGTAACCTCTCCCTTCAAATTCATTTTTTAGGTTCAATAAACTTGTTAAAATGTCATCATCACTGTTAGTCAGACGTGATGGTCTTAAAGCTTGCCCCTTTATAATATTAGGGAAGACGTGGGGTGGATGCATGCTATATCTATCCAAGTATGACATATGATAGCAATATTTCCTATGCATTCTGGTTATGACTCTGGAATCAATCTGTACCACTGTTACATCCAAGAAGTCCATATGTGTTCTAGATTTGTTGATTGTAAAATGCAGAAAGTTACTATTCATATTCAGTTGTAGAAAAAAAAATCATTTAGTGCTTTCTCACTACCTTTCCAACCAAAAAACAGGTCATCTACAAAACACCTGTATATTCTAATATTAGTATTCCCTCTAGGATGTATATGGTGATGTTCCCATTCTTCCATGACAAGGTTTGCATATGAGTTGGCATAACTGGTGCCCATTGCTACCCCAGATGTTTGCCAATAACATATGTCATTAAAGAAAAAAAATGTTGTTTTCTAGTACTACTTATAATAACATGCATAAAAAAATCAGTCTGTTCACTTCAATGTACCCCATGTCTTAACAGTGAAGCTTTAACCATGACTATTCCCTCAGGATTAGGTATACAAGTGAAGAGAGAGGTAACATCAAGTGTTACCAATCAATCAAATTTCTCACTGTTCTAATCCCCACATGTATTATATAGACCTATCAAGAAATTTTGAGTGTCCTTAAGTATAGTAGGACATGCTCCTAACACTAATTTCAATTGTTTGTCAATATATAATGAAACTGGTTCTGTGATCCACCCTGCTCCTGCCACTATGGGTCTAAACTTAGGGTGGGATGGATTCTTATGGATCTTGGGCAGCCCATACATCCTAGGAATGAAAGGTTTCTCTACCTGAAAAAAGTCAAATACATCTTTAGTCAGATATCCCATTTGCATACTCTCATATAAAGCCATATTAATATGTTCTTGCATTTCATAAACAATGTTAGGGGAAATAACTCGATAGACATTTACATCTGCCAACATTAACATTTCAGTGTTATAATAAGCAGAATTGAGGACCACCACCAGTCCACCCTTGTCTGCAGGACAAATTACTATATCCTGGTTGTTACGTAAATCGTGTAACGCTTGCTTCTCATTTTTAGTTAAATTATTAACATTGCATTCATTGACACTTTTATAGTATACATACAAATCTTTTGCACAACTCTTCACAAGCACTTCAACATGTTCCAGTAGTTTAGGTACATACAAACTAGATTTTTTATAAGATCTCCTGCAGTCAACAACTCCGTTGTCAGAAAACATAAGTTTGAGGGCTACATTGCGAGCAAACAATCTGATCACAATTAATAAGTCACTGATATCAAAAGAAGCAGAAGGCATAAAATTCATACTTTTTGCTAAAAGTGAATGTTCAGCTGGTTTCAAAAGGTAGTCAGAAATGTTCCAAACTAGTTGGCTGTTTTCCTGACCCCACATTTTCTTCAGAGTACGGGTCTGTATGGGTATTGGAGGCTCCTTCTGTTTCTCTGCTGTCCTTTCGGATGTTATGTATGCCTCGCACCTGGGTGCTTCCTTTCTGATATTCCAAAAAGGAAGAGGAAGAATTGGGTTTGCAAACTCTTTCATTGTGGACAGACTCTTCCGTCTCGCCATCATCTTGGCGTTCCGTTTAACTGACTGTGCTGCTAACACATTAACCACAGGATTCTCAGAGGTGTGGAGTAAACTGAGGGGGGCGGTTACGATGCAACAACCGCATTCTCACTGGTTGAATTCATATCCACAGTTACTGGATTGGTAGCCATCGCATTAGTTTTATTTCTATTTGTCAACCCTCTACGTGGATTGTTCTCCATTTTGGCCATGTAAAAACATTCTGATTTAAACGGTTCTCATAGGTGAGCATTCTTTCACTTTCACTGGAAAATAACTCAGTCATATTGTCCCCGATCAAAGACAGGAGCAGTTCACTCTGCTGTTCAATTGTATCTCAGTTCTGTCTCCGTAGGAGAAAAAAATGCAATTAACATTCTCATATACCATTTGCTCGTCTTAGGATTGATGTTCTGCCATTCGGCCAGGAGCTGTGGGTAAGTATCCCCATATGTGGGCATATTAAGTACCCTCAGCCCTCTAGGTATTACATTAATTTCAAGGCAAGCTTCAAAGTGAAAGCGTTGACACTGTAAATGTTTATACTTAAACATACCATTTTATGTGTCTCTTTAACCCACGAACTTGTACCTCCACAGTAGTATCCATCTGTGGGTCACCCTCCATGACCGTAAGCAGTTCACCATTAAGTAAAGGATTATTTTGTTCAAACATAAAACTCATTAAGTTGTTTTTGGAACGTTGTCCTGCAGTTATTTGCTCACCCAAAGTAGATGTTAAAGTCACTGGGGTGCCTTCCACCATGCTCACATCCTAAAACAAGATGTGAGCAAACTCCAAAGAAATAGTTCCAAACAGCAAATCACAAAATTATGGAGAGAGGCACAGAAGTAAAAAATCCACAATCCGTTTATTGTGTAAGCACTTTCGTAACCAAGTTACTTCTTCAGACACATGATAAAAGATCTAGCAAAAGCACTCCATTTATGTCATTAATTCATTAAATAAAACAGTTTCCCTCCAAAAATTTTAGAAGTACAAACAGCATTAATTCAGCACTAATAGTCAACCTCCTATTAAGTCAATAACTACACACATAAGATAACAGGAATAATAATGTAAAAAATGTATAAAGATATAAAAAAAACATATAAACTAATAATGACTATTTCTTAATTCTCCTGTTCTTTAGAACATGTTTTAGTGGTACTGAGTCATTAAGTCCATACCCCCTATGAGCCCCTAGTCTAAAAATCCACTTCAGTTCTGCTAATTCTGTATTGTTGGTCATGTCCCCTAATCTTTCATTAGCCGCCAGAAAGTACTTGGAAAAAGGAAGGTATGTTTCATACCCATAGACAGTGTGTTTGACCAATGCACTATATTCCTCCCCCCTTCAAGTGCAGTAAAGATGGTCCCTAATATGTTCTTTCAATTGTCGGTTGGTTTAACCAACATAAAATCTGTAGCACTAAATTATTTTTTTTCTAGAATTGAATATGAGTAGTAACTTTCTACATTTTACGATCAACAAATCTAGAACACATATGGACTTCTTAGATGTAACAGTGGTACAGACTGATTCAGGAGTCATAACCAGAATGCATAGGAAAGATTGCTATCATACATCATATTTGGATAGATATAGCATGCATCCACCCCACGTCTTCCCTCATAGCATGCATCCACCCCACGTCTTCCCTAATATTATAAAGGGGCAAGCTTTAAGACTATCACGTCTTACTAACCGTGATGATGACTTTTTAACAAGTTTATTGACCGTAAAAAATGAATTTGAAGGGAGAGGTTACACAGAAAAGGAAATTACTGCAGCATATGAACAGGTAATAAAGGAAAGAAATATGAGGAGTAGACCATATTTTTCCAGTCAATCTGGAATTGAGGATGGAGGGAATGCAGGATACCCATGGTGATTTCTTATACACAGGATATAAGTAAATTAAGGGACATCATAAACAGGTATTGGCACATCTTACTGGTTGATGAATCGATAGAAAAGCAAGTGGGATTTTATCCCATATTTACATACCGAAACAAGAGAAATCTCAAATAACAGTTATGTTACCCACAACCTACTAACACACCCACATATTTGGAAAGGGGCACTACAAGCTGTGATAGTTGCAATTACTGTATGTACATTGATCAGTCCAGGTTCTTTAGGCATCCTGAAACTGGACATTTGTGGGAGATTAGAACGAAGGCCAGCTGTAACACTAAGAATCTTATCTATTTAGCAACCTTTGTGAAGTGCTGCAGATTTTATGTTGGTAAACCCAACAGTGAATTGAAAGAATGTATTAGGGGCATCTTTACTGCACTAGAAGGGGGAGGAATATAGAGCATTGGCCAAACCCACTTTGTCTATGGGTATGGAACATACCTTCCTTTTTCAAGTACTTCAAGTTCTGGCGGCTAATGAGAGATTAGGAGACATGACACACAATTAAGAATTAGCAAAATTGAAGTGGATTTTTAGACTAGGGGCTCATAGGGGGTATAGACTTAATGACTCAGTACCACTAAAACCTGTTCTAAGGAACTGGAAAGTTAAGAAATAGTCATTATTAGTTTATAATATGCTTTTTATATGTTTCTTATGTCTTTATATATTTTTTACATTATTATTTCTATTATTTTGTATGTGTAGTTGTTGACTTAATAGAAGGTTGACTATTAGTGCTGAGTTAATGCTGTTTGTACCTTTAAAAATTTTGGAGGGAAACTGTTATTTAATCAATTAATGATATAAATGGAGTGCTTTTGCTAGATCTTTTATCATGTGTCTGAAGAAGTAACTTTGTTACGAAAGCGCTTACACAATAAACGGATTTGTGATTTTTTACTTCAGTGCCTGTCTCCATAATTTTGGGAGTTGCTGTTTGGAACTATTTCTTTGGAGTCTGGTCACATCTTGTGTGTGTATGTGTATATATATATATATATATATATATATATATATATATATATATATATATATATATATATATTGTGTTAAGGGGAAGAGTTGTCAACAATTATTAATGATAGAGAAATTGTGGATGATATTATGAATAAAGTGAAAGTCATGATAGGAGACCTTAACTCATTTGATACAACTGGACATGAAATCTTACCAGCGTATTGTACGTTTTTTATATTTTATATTTTTTTCCCTAACAGATTTGTTTGTTTTTCAATTGAATTGTACAGGTTGTAGGTGACATTAAAGGTGGGAAGAGTTTTGAAATGATTTATTGTGGTCTAATTTTTTTATATCACAAAAACTGGCATTTTAACAGTGGTGTGTAAACTTTTTATATCCACTTTAGTGCCATATACCAACAAAAACTGTTATAGGTACACCACCAGCATCTGTGCAAAATACTTTTGCAAGTGTTAAGTAACAGACCATCTGCTCAGCTAATGTACTTTAGCTTGCATTTCCCTAGTAGTAGTTTCATGTGCAGCAATTTTTTTACCTCCACCAAATCCAATTTGCTATAAGGCAGAGTACAGCTTATTAAAGAAAATTTTACTCAGGAATTGGAGGAAATAATTTCTCCATATATTAATAGTCTGTGCTACAATAATGCATCAGAATAACTATTTCTTGTTGTATTGTCGTTTGTTATACACCTGAAATAAATATGATGACTTCCTTACTGACATGATTTTGTTTTTCAGTTTTGTCATCATGTTTCCAAAATGCACTTAATTTTCTTGTAATATGACACAGCCTAGACATAATAAATTATGTGTTTTTTTTTCTGCATTTATTTTACTGGCAGTGTTGAGTCACTGGCTGCTTAGACTGTTGGTATAAACAGTGCCACTGAATTACTTTTATTTGTACAAATTGTAAGTTGCTATAACTTCATTGTACCCTTGCATTTTCTTTAGACCATAGTAAGTAAATTGCAGGGTTTTTTTTAAGTATATCAAACTGCAGTCTTAGTCATGTTCCATCCAGACCTTCCCATACACCCTTGCTTCAGTATTTTAATTGCCAGGCGTGTCTAAATAACATTCCTTTTTCTTCTGTAACTGACAGTAGGCTGTTCAAAGAGCTGGTAAGGTGGATGAAAAGATACGTTTACGTTTCCCTCCTGTTTTTAGTTTATTACAGTTGGCTCAGATAAAAGCAGCACTTCCCTGGCCAAAACAAGAGAATGTATTGGTTTGTTTATGAAGTGCTGCTTTATAACACATTTATATTCTTCAGATAAAAATTTCTCACACAACTAACTCTTTGGGGGGAAAAAAGTTTCACTATAACTGTAATGTGTGCTTCACAGCAATTTACTGTCAATACAGTTTCAGGATGTGAAATTTAAGTGGTGACTAACACTAAAAACTATAGAAAGGCATGCAGGTTGAGACTAATAAAATTTAAATTGGAAAAATTATGTAGAGATCTTAATGATCTGTGGCAGGGAAAATGGAAACAAAGAAATTTAAAGGTACTTAATGGCTCCTGTGAACTAAATCCCATTTAATCAGTTTCATAGAGAGCAAGCGAGAGAGAGAGAGAGAACAAAAAAAAGCTTTGGGATAAGGTAAAACTATTGGTTGGTGGAGGTATTCTTTAAGTAATGCAGTATGTCTGCTTTCAGTTATTTGATGAAATGTAATCAGGAGGAAACATGAACGTGTTCCCACTTATACAAGTTAAAAATTATATTCTTAAGCAGTGCACAATGATATCCGACATTCAACTAGCCAATCAGCCTTGGGCTTTGCAAACTACACAAGGTATAGTCACTGATAACAGTTTAGTTCAGTGTATCAGAAGAACAAAAGACAGGCAGATGTATAAACAGTATGCAAAACACATGTACTGGCTTAGCATTTCAACAGCAGTAATTGAGGTCAGTAAAATTCCACTGTGAATTTAAGCTTTTTTTATGTTTGATCGTAAAGTTTGTTAAGTGATAAGTACAACACATCTTGACATCCCTGGAGTTGCTTGGTTTGGCTGCGTGTAACTAGAATAAGACATACTTCAGACAAATACAAAATGTTGAGCATCTTATGTGAAATTCTGACTGCTGTGGATCCCATCAGTAGCAATAAAAAAAAAATCAAATCCATAAATGCAAAAGACTGAATTCAGTAACACTAACTGCCTAATACTACTATAAAATCAGTTTCTTCTTCTTCTTTCGGCTTAAAATACATTTTAAAAAAATGTACATTGTGTGACCCTGCATAATCTACCATTGCAATTAACAACAGAAATATTTCCATTCAAACCCTGTACACAGTAAGACATCACAATAATTTCCACATAAAATGATTGTACTCTATAGCAATTTATGCATTACTATACTTTCACAGGTATGTTATCTTTTCATAAGCAATTGCAACTTGAGTGATATGTCTTAAACAGAAGATTTTAAACAAATTACTTTTTCATAATGAAACCACACTTAACTGTAACGCAGTCAATATCACATTGGAATGTCCTCTCTTATATGTTCCTGTTCTGCAAACAGGAAACTGATGCAAAAAGGTATGTGCAATTAAATAAAACCTTGTCGACATGAATAGAAACATTTCTTTATCCCCTACCATTAATATTTCTTTACCCATCAGAGTGGGATCTTTGCTCTCACTCTCACTAAAATATATTTACACTAATGACACTGTATGTCTGAGTCAAAGCAACACTGCATTTAATGGAAAAAAGTGTGTTCAGATTAAATTAGTCAAAATTACAAACATTCACTAAAACTCAGATTCAGTGTTTTAAGTTCAGTTTCAAGCTTTGTAATTACAGTGATTACTTGTATGATAGTAACTGCGGTGGTGGTGCTGCGGTAGTATTGTCGCCTCACAGCAAGACGTTGTCCCGTTCTATTCTCAGCTAAAGCGTCTTCTGTGTGAAGACATGCGTGAATGGGCGTACCTTCGTTGAAGGTTGTACGTCAGGGCTGGCAACTCGGTACGTAAAAATCTGCTGCCAATCATTAGTGGACCGGAGTTCCGCTGTGGCGACCCCTAACCGGGAAAAGCCGAAAGATACAACAGCTTGTATGATAGTAACAGTGTTGTGATACTTTCACAGTCAGTTCTGCAGTGAAGTGAATGGTTTGGTCATTATGTATTTAGATGTGAAATTTTTCATATTTGCATTTCATTTGTTATTCCAGTAATTTGATGTGTGGTGTGGATAAGTGCACACTTTTGGGTCAGGCAGACAAATGTGAATTTAGAAACAGAAGCCAGAGGCAGTTCGCTGTGAGAATTTGGGAACACAGGTTGATTTAGACAGATCCCTTTGAAGCCTAGTCACAGTAGTGCCCATTGCGTGTTACTGCTTTCCATAAGTGGTAAGGAGCCAGGCCAGTGGTGCCTTCAAGATTTCCCATTCAATCATCAAGAGTATGTTTTGGGGAGGGTTATAGACCTCCTGTGTTAAAATTAAGGGAGCCTGTTCTATATATGGGTGGAATTCTTTTGAAGAAGAATCTATCCCACCAGCAGGTTCTGTTTATGTTGGGGTAGAAGTAGGGTGTTTTGTGGTGGTACATGTTATGTGAATGTGTATGGGGCCATCGCAAGGCAGGGTCACTTGAGAACTTGCCTTCTAGGCAGAGGTTACCCAACTGGTGTCTGTATTGGTTGGCTTGGCATAATGGTTAAGGTCTTAACCTCACAGATACAAGGTACAGAGCTTATTATTATTATTGTCTAGGCTAGTGTTAGTCTGCAGACTGATGCTCTAATATTTACCTACAAACTTATGCAAAACGAAATAGAGCTTTATGGCATTCTGCATAGGACATAGACCTCAGGCCCTTGATTTTCTCAGTGAGGATTTTTGGTATTTCTAGTTGGATCATGTGTTTGGGCTGGGTGCACACTGTAAGGAGTGCTATAATCAATTATAGGCCTAGTAAGGGGGTAGAGGTAGATGATAATACACCTTGGTAATCAGCAGAGCTAGGTAATGCTTATCCAACTGTAGTGTCCAGGCTCAGTAGTGGGCTCACCCTTAAGAAGGACAGCCACAGCTGTTTCCATGCCTATGGTACAAAGTCATTTGAGAGACTGAGGTTGAACAGATTCTGGATTGAGTCTGTAAGGCAGTGTTTCATGCTGACAGAGAAACACCCTAGCACAATGTCAGGCCCCATAAATAGGGGTATAGATAATGTACCATGGGGGTAGAAAATGACAGGAGAAGGAAGTTGCAATTAAATTTGTGTTAATATATTTGCTGTATCCTTTGGTTTGGCGTGAATAATAGATGTGTTGTTGTCAGTCTCATCTTTATTCTCACTGATGGGTCAGATCTGATCCCTTAGATCCGTCTCGGCCTTTACATAAGCTCAAGGTCCTCAATCAAGCTAGTGGGCATTTTTCCCTACCCATAATGCAGCTGTTGTATAACCTCAGATTTCATTTGCCACACAGCAAAGAGGTTCCTGTTTAGCTAACCTCTGGGATAAGTATAGCTAATTGGTTAACTAGCTTAATCTTGTCTGTTTATCTTGTTAATTATTATTATTATTATTGTTTGTTAGTGCGAGTCTTCCCTACTCCACCAAATATAGAGGCCCGTTTAAGTTAGAGGGTTATCTCCATTGTCCGTTTTAGTTAGAGGACAATTTTTCTCTGCCATTCCTTTCCCCCTCTAATCATCCATTTTAGTTGGAGGATGATCATCTTCCCCGTTCCATTCCACCTCTAATCATCCATTTAGGTTCAAGGACAATTTCCTTCTGTGTACTAAAAAAAAAAAAAAACTCTGCCGTTTCTTCTATTTATCCCTCAGTGCATTTGTGTGTGTGCTTTAGGTTGTTACCATGTCTCAAAAACAGGAGGGGAAACCGTTAGGTTTCAAGAAATGTGAAAAATGCGGGACGAAGATGCCCCTTAGTGATTCTCACATCCCCTATGTTTATTGCTTGGGGCCTGTTAATCTACAAGAAAATGGCTCCGTATGTTATGGGTTTAATCAGAGAGCTTATGGAGCATAAAAATAAGTTGATTTTAAAGGGTTTATTAAAAAAAAACCCTTTCCAGAGGCTATTTCTTCAGATTTCTCAAAATCTCCAGACAAGACTTCAAAGAAGGCATCTTTGGCTCCAAAAGATTCGTCGGAACCAAAACTCCTCAACTCTCCGCTTCACCAGTATCCTTGGAACAGGTGGTTATTTTTGGATCCAGGACTACATTGGAACCGACAGAACCTTCGGCTCTGACATCATCTGCACTGACACTAACTCCACATCAGAGCCGATCACCTTCACTTGAACCAGTGACTTTAATGCTCCCATCATCATTACTGTCTAAATCTAGATCCCCATATCTTTGTACACTGTCTACCAGGAGCTTATCTGATGAAGATGTGGATAGGGTTGTGCAGAGGTTGCTAAAGACTCTGGCCCTGGCCAAACTTCTGTTTGGATCCGAGCCAAGAGGAATATGATGAGAAGCAGTCCACCTCCCTAGTAACTGTTCCTCCTCCAATCCGTCCTTTGGGCTCGGAGTCAGAAGACTCTGATCACCAGATTGTGTCTGTGTCAGTTCCAGGACCTTCAGTTTCCTCAGAGCATACATTCGCCCTGAGCATTTCCCTCTCTTCAGAGCGGGAGACCTCTAGGAGCAGACACTGTCCAGGTGGATCCTCAGAGCCAGCTCGTATCTCTCCAGATCTAACTCTGCCTCTCGGGGCTACAGTGTGAGGGAGTTCGGCTCCTACCTCTGCTTCGGAGCTTCTGTCGCTGGTTCCTGAGGTGCCCTCAGCTCCGACAACTTCTTTGACGGATCCGGGGGAGCCCTTGGAATAGAGACAATCTGCCTTGGATGTTATGAGGAGGGTTTTGACTCCTGCTATGTCGAAGGCACATTCTTCATCAGATCTTCTTCCCTCTTTGGGCCAGATGTCTTTGTCCTCTCAAGTAACCCTTCCACAGGATTGCAGAGACCCTAGGCCTCATGCTGTCCACCAGGAGACTCCCCTTCTCCTGAAACTTCTCCAGATCATCCCACTGAGGAGGTTCTTCAGAAGAGGACCTGCAAGAGGAAGCACCTTGACACTAAGAGGAGTCTGTCACATCAGACACTGACCCTGATGAGGCAGAAGGGTCCCCAGGGTCACCTCCTGATGTCTCCTTTGGAGACATCCTGGAATTATTAAAACAGAGAGGTGACTGGCAATCCAACCCCACTTCAGTTGAGTAGTCAGTTTACCTGAAGTCCTTTGGGCCTCGCCCTTCTTCTTCTTGGGTGACGACTCCTTCCGACGAGCTTGCAGACTTAATCTTTAGGAGGACCTGGGAGACCCCAGATTCTATAGCGCCTACTCCTAGAAGACCAAATAAGTTCATTACTGCCCCTATGGGTAAAGGGTTTCTGACTAAAGGAGTTGCAGTTGATGTCATGGTCATGGCGGACGCCACTAAAAAGGAGCTATCCGAGACCAGCTCCTCTATTCATCCTCCTAATAAAGACTCTAGGACTATGGATAGATATGGGAAGCAGGTGTTTTCGTCAGCGACCTTTGCACTTCGGTCTCTGAACTACCTTACCCATTTCACTTGGCTTCAGAGGGACCTGTTAAAAGAACTCAGACTCCCCTTCAAGGAGCTGTAGCTGATGCAGTAGAGTTAGAGCTCAGCTCGCCACCCTCAGTTCTGTAGTAAACTCTTCCTTGAGGCTCATATATGCAGCAGATGAAATGAGAAGAGCTGTGGGTTCAGGTATTGCTCTTCTGAGACTGGCCTGGATGTGCCTTTGCAACTTTCCAGAGCCCTTCAAGTCTAGCTTTGTCAATGCCCCTTTTGGCGGCTCCTCTCTTTTTGGACTGAAAGTGAAAGAAACGCTCACCAGGTGTGAAAAGAAGGCCAGACCTTGTCTGCCATTGGAGTGCATTTTTCCTGCGCCCACCAGACCTTTTCCAAAGGGTCAGAGGGGTAGTGGGAAAATGTGGTTCAGAAAATCCCACAGGTCTTTCCATGACACACAACGTGAGAGTTCCCCCAGTGGCAGAGGGGGGAACAGTAATGGTAGATAACCACCTCACAGTAGAGGAGGCCTGCATAATCATGGCTCTAGATAATCTTTCTTTGGAGGGTCCTATTCAGCACTCCTGTAGGAGTGCCCAATTGCTCGCCTCTGGAGGCAGTTGGAGGTCGTTTGTCTCTGCACCAAGAAACCTGGCAAACCATCACAAATGACAGATAGGTGCAGAGTATAATATCCAGGGGATATGTTATTCCCTTTACCAATCCTGCTCCTATAAGCACATTAGTTTCAGATGTTCCACCCAGTCAAAAGGAACAGGCAGTCTTAGAAATTCAAAAGTTTCTAAACAAAAGAGTCATCCAACAAGTCCCCACAGACCAGAGAGGATCCAGAACTTACTCAAGATTCTTTTTAGTTCCAAAGAAAACAGGGAATTGGAGATCCATCTTGGATCTCAGCACTGTAAAAAGAGAAAGTTCCGAATGGTAACATTGCAATCAATACTTCCTCTTTTGGAAAAAGACATTTGGATGTGCTCCACAGACCTTCAGGATGCATACTACCACATTCTAATGAGCAGGCGATCCAGAAGGTTTCTATGCTTCCAGCTAGGAGCCAGTCACTTCCAGTTTTAAGCTCTGCCCTTGGGTCTCACTACAGCCCCCCAAAGTGTTCAAATGTATGGCAGTAGTAGCAGCTCACCTGACATGCAAAGGATTCAGTGCGTTTCCATATTGGGACGACTGGCTCATCTCCGCCCAGACTAGGCATCTTCTTCAGAAAGCCAGGGACTACACCCTTCAACTTTGTTCATCCCTTGGAATCGCCATAAATTAAGAAAAATCTGCTCTAGAGCCATGTCAATCCTTGGTTTTCATAGGAGCTCAGATAAACATAACAGTCATGTCAGCAAAGTTTCCCCAAGAGAGAGTACACACTTTTCAGTGTTATGTAAGAATGTTGATCAACAAGAAAATGGCACCGGCCAAACGAGTCATACAGGTTGTAGGCAAAATGGCTGCTTCATTTGTATTAATACCGCTAGCTCAACAACATATGAGAATCCTCCAGTGGCTACTTTCAACACAGTGGCCCTTTCGGGACCTGCAGTAGTGGCTCAACTCTTCCCTAGTCCTTCAGGGCCGTCCCTTTCTCCCCACCCCACCTTGCGGTGCAGTGACCACGGACGCTTCCCAGATAGGGTGGGGGGCATTATGTGGGAAACACAGTTCAAGGCACTTTGCAAGAACATGAGGCCCATTTGCACATAAATGTTCTAGAGATGAGAGCAGTGCTCCTAGTGTGCAAGCATTCCAGAATTGTCTTCCTCTTTGTCGGTGGTCTGGTATATAAACAAACAGAGGGGGGGGGGTCCAGATCTTGCCTCTTCTGTCAAGAAGCCCTAAGGGTCTGGCAGTGGGCAGAGGCCTCCAACTGCTTTCTCATTGCAACACAACTCCCAGGGAAATCCAGCATGATTGCAGACAGACTGAGCAGAGCCATTCTTTGGCCGCACGTATGGTCCTTCAGTCAGACAGTGGAAGAGATCTTCCAGGAATGGGGCCAGCCTTGCTGCGATCTCTTTGCATCACCCATCAGTGCTAAATGCAGCAAATACTTTGTCTTGATCCCCCCCTAACATGGAAGTCACCAAGCGATGGACTTGTTCACGATTGGTCCCCCAGGACGTCTTTATGCTTTCCCACCAATACCTCTGATTCCCAAATTCCTTCAGAAAGCAAGCTTGTTGGAGACCACTGCCCCCTATTGGCCTTGACAGATGTGGTTCCCCTTTATCTGGCCTCATGTACACAAGGTACCATGGATCTTGGACCCAGTTGCAGATTTACTGACACATCCGTCAGGAGAACTTCATCCCAACCTAAACAATCTCAAACTGACAGCTTGGCTGCTCCGCTTCCCATGATAAACAGGTTTCCACTGCTTTCTTCCCCAGTAAAACACATTTTGCTTTCATCCCACATGAAATTTTCTCAGAAACTGTACAAGAGTAAATGGCAAAGATTTGTGGCCTGGTCTAATGTTAATCACATAGATCCTTTCACAGCACCTTTACAGTCTATTCTGGAATTTTTAACCAAGTTATTTTAATGAGGGAGCTGCTGCAGCTGCTGTTAGGGTTCAATTAGCAGCCAGCTGTAATTTTCACACAGGGAACAATAGTACTGCCATAATGTCAAACAGACTTTGTAAGGCATTCCTCAAAGGTACTTCTTTAATTTGCCCTCCATACGGAAACCTATTCCACCTTGGAACTTGAATTTTGTATTGTCAAAGCTAGTTTACCCACCTTTTGAACCTATTGCTACATGTGATTTGAAATACTTATCGTAGAAGACGCTTCTTTTAATGGCTATAACCTCAGCAAGGAGAGTTTCTGATTTACAGACCCTACCCTCTAAGCATCCGTACATAATTTTTCATAAAGACAGAGTTTCTCTGAGAGCGAACACTTCCTTTTTACCTAAGGTGGTTTCGGAAACTAACCTCAGCCAATCTGTTGAATTACCAGTGTGCTTTCCAGACTTTCAAAACAAAGTTGTCCATAGACAATTACATGTGGAATGTATTATCATGGAACTTATAAACAAAGACATTGGCAACCTTAAAACACTGGACCCCCACCCAGTTTGGTTTCATGAAAGGCTGATCTGGTCTCCTGAACCTGATTGACTTCTTCGAATCAGTCTCCAGAGCCGTGGACGAGGGTAAGGCAGTCCACACAGCCTGTCTGGACCTCGCCAAGGCCTTTGACACCATCTCCCACTCTGGAATCATAGATAAACTTACTAAGCTGGGCATTAATCCCTACGTCACTTGATGGGTTGCCAGCTGGCTTACTGACAGAACCCACACTGTAAAAGTAGTTGACTCCAAATCCAGCTCCAGACAAGTGGAGTACCTCAGGGTTCAGTTCTGGGGCCTCTCTTGTTTGGCATCTACTTCTCTGAAGGTACAGGCCAACACTAAGGGACTCTGGCTAACAAAGTTTGCAGATGACTGCAAACTGGGGGCCAATATTGAATCCCCAAATGATGTGGATACTCTACTAAAGGGCCTTACAAAAACAGATGTTTGGTGCAAGAGCCATGGGCTCATGCTCAATGCCAAGAAATGTATAGTTATCCCCTTTGGGAAAAAACATGTACCCATAAATTATCACATAGGTGGCAGTACACTAAACACCGAAAGTGTGATAAAAGACTTGGGGACACAGGTGGACAGTGGTCTCCCCTTCAATAACCACATTGCCACAACAGTCAGGAAATCCTTCTATGTGGCACACCTCATCACTAAGGGATTTTCATCCAGAAAAAAGGAGGTCATTGTTCCACTGTACTCATCCCTCATTAGACCCATTATAGAATACAACGCCCCATTTGGTATGTACCTCTCAAGACGTCTGCAACACCTGGAAAGACCGCAGAAATACCTCACTAAAAGAATCACAGGCCTAAAGCAGATGCCCTATGCTGACCGCCTTAAAAAACTCCAGCTATACTCTGTGGCATATTGTCTACTCCGAGGCGACCTCTGCTTAACATACAAGCCCATGTCAAACCCAGATCTGTTGGGCATACTACACTTAAAGAAATCCCAATCCCTCAGAGCCACACACTCCAGGGATCTAAACCTGGTCATCACAATAAACAAAACATGCTGGAGGGATAGGTTCCTGACCCAGAGACTTCCGAGACTCTGGAATAGACTGCCCATACATGTTAAGCAGAGCGCCTCTTTGGCCCTCTTCAAAAGGAACGTTGATGATTGAATGGGAGATAGGAAATTCATCCCGGGGATCACGTCAGTCGCTCTGCTAGACGGGTCCAGGGAAGTAAATAGTGTGGGAAGAAATTACCAGGGAATTGTTATGGCTAGGCTTGTATAGGCCCTAGGGCCGATAGCCTAGTACCAACCTATAAACCTATGAACATTTCTGTTTGCACAGGACATCATAATTCTGAAAGTCACAGTTCAACTCTTTATCTCATATTCAGACATTAGAAAAGGCCATCCAGTTTCTAAGGTAACACTATCCAATTGGCTATCAAAATGCATATCTCTTATAGACAGTTTTAATCACAAGACTATTCCAAATCCTATCAAAGCTCATTCTACCAGGTCAGTAGGCACTTCAGTGGCTTTCCAAGCCAGATTCCCCCTAGACAGTATCTGTGCTGCAGCTACATGGGCTAAACCACATACCTTTATCACTAATTACAAGTTGGATTTGGCTTCTAGGAGTACAGCATCCTTTGGTTCTATGGTTCTGAACAATATTCTTCCATGAGCCACCCAAGAATTACGTAGTTAGGTACGCAGTCCCATCAGTGAGAATAAAGATGAGACTGACAACAACACATAAAGAAGTTGTGTACTTACCATAACGTTCCATGTGTGTTGTCCATCTTGTCCTTTGTTCTCACAACCTTCACTTAATTGTGTATGTATTCCAAAGTGAGCCTTAGTCATGGGTGAAAAAGGATCTGTGGATCAGGCCACTTACTTGGTACAAAAATTAGTGAAAGTAAATAAATTAAAAAAGTTTGTGTTGCACTTTGATCTCACTGGTGTGTTTGTATGAATCACATATATAGGAAGTGGAGAATGAGGGCAAGACTGCAACAGCAATAGGGTTTAACTTTTCCAGCCCTCAGGGAACTTTCTTCAGAACCCCAGAGAGCCCACAGTAGCAAGAGTTATAACAGCAGCAGCACATTAAGCAGAACACTGGAATGGGCTCTTCAACCAGGCAGGGACAAGGTTCTTGCAATCTTTAGGTAGTTGTTACTTCCTGCAAGAAGGAAGCAACAGTCATGATGCTTTACTTGGTTTGTTCCCCCTTTTTATGCAGCTGGGATAATGCCAGAGTAAAAAGCTATGACCATAGACAGATGGATGAAGATTAGCAATATCTAGGGGGTTGCATTTTTCCTTTTCATCAACTTCAGGTCCTTTATCTCTTCTACTGTCAGACATCTGTTAAAAATAGAGGTCCTAAATCTTTTTCAGAAGAGAGACATGCAGGACATCGTACATGGTTCTTTTTGGTAACAAAAGAAGACAAAGGACCCAAGGCCCATTTTATACTCAAGGGGCCTAAACTCATTTGTCTCTGGAAGACCTTTCACATGTCTCCGTGCAGTCAGTCCTTCCCTGTCTTAAAGAAGGAGATTAGATCTGCTGTTTGGATCTCTGGCACATCTATCATCCATCCATCCACAACCCTTTTTCCCATTTTGTACATGGGTCGGGGTGTCACTTCAGCAGTAACAATCATCTTGAGCCAAGGTTTACACCGCCGGGTGGCTAGCCCTGCTACGGTAATTCATTCATACTACTCACTCACCACACACACTTACCTACGGTCAATTTAGAGTATCCAATCCACCTACTGCATGTCTTTGAAATGTGGGAGGAAACCGGAGCACCCACATGTGACTACAGGGAGGATATGCAGACTCTACACAGATGGCATCCCAGCTGAGAATTGAACTGGAGGACCTCTTGCTGTGAAGTGACAATGCTAACCACTGCACCACCACAGCTGCCCTCTGGCACATCTGTCTCCACATAAAAATCCAGCAAATAATCCTGAAAATCTGAGACCGTTACTACCAGGTCCAAACTCTACTATTTATTCTCCACTCAACCCTAGTGGGGTTCAACAAATATATGTCTGCATTTGCATCATCTACAGGAAGCTGGAGTGTTTCCATATCTGGATGAATGGCTCCTGAATGACACCTCTGTAACGTATCTAATGTCAGTGAATGATTCTTCTGCTGATTTGTTCCAGTCTCTGAGAGTAATCCTTGAATATAGCCTGGTCTTACCTGCAACCCTCAGTTTGTAATGTTCATAAATTGTAGCTTGGATGCCACGTTTTGCAAAGTACGACTCCAGATAGGCAGTTCACAAGAGCATTCTGTCCAGAGATTTGTTTGTTGCAGTGTAGCACTGCAGTTGTATATTCTCTCAAGTTTCTGGGTCTCATGGCAGCAGCCATTCCTGTGATCCCTCAAGCAAGATTTTATAGTGGTCTCAGAACGTGGATCAGATAGAGTACCAAATCTACATATCTTGTAACTGCAAATGACATTTTCCTTAATGGAGAAGATGCCAGTAATCTGTTCTTAGGTGATCAAGTCCGTCTTCCCCCTTTCATGGAGCCAGTCAGCATGAGCTATTCAGCCCTGGAGTGGGGTGGGGGCATTTCTGTGGCATACAATTCAGGGTGCATGAATGTTATCCAAACTCTGCTTGCATATCAGTGTACTGGAGGAGAGAACAGTCCTTCTGAACTGTCAGATCTTTCAGGATTCAGTCTGCCAGTAGACTTCATCATACAACCAGCATTGCAGTTGTGAGGTATATCATGCGTGGAAGCTATGAGGGTAGTATGGGAATGGGCCATGTCCACCATCCAGTTTCTGATTTTAGTACATGTTTTTGGAGTGTCCAGCTCATAGGTTCATAGCTTACTACTAGGCTAACTGCCCTTGTGAGCCATTTTAAGCCTAGCCAATTATCCCATTTGAGAACTAAACCTTGTACAGTGTGTGTGTGTGTGTGTGTGTGTGTGTGTGTGTGTGTGTGTGTGTGTGTGTGTGTGTGTTAGGTAAACACCTTAACCATTATGCCAACTCCCTCAACCCAATAAAGGACTCCTGCTCTTTTTACTAGGTGCTGTGGGATCTTTTGCATCCACCTGAGCTACTACCAACTCAAGCAGATGGTGCCTTGGTTTAACATCTCATCTGAAGGATGACACACGCAAGAGTAAGGAGCTCAATTTTCCCCTTACACTCCACTGCATTGTCAATAGCCAGTCTTACTCATGTGGGAATAAAACCCACGGCCTTCTGCACCAGAGAAAAGTGTGCAGTCTGTTGAACCAATGACACTGCTATAAATATTATTTGGATGAAAATACACCCAAGTTAGCTGCTGTGAGATTAGAACCCCTAAGTATCTAGTTACAGAAGCTGGAGAACACAGTACTTAACATTGGCGCTGCAGCACAAGTTCAGCTGATTATTTTTTGCTGCCTTCATTTCTGTTCCCTAAAGTTTGCCCCAACCATAGGTAAAAACTAGGCTATACCAGTGTGGGCCATTTTAATCCTAGCCAGCTTCCTTCAAAGGTGAGAGCCAAACCCTGTACCTCTTGTCTGTGAGGTAAACACCTTAACCATTATACCAACCAACGAACCAACCATCTTAATAGACAAATTGAGCAAATACCTGCTCCTACCATACGTGTGAGCTCTCAGCCCCTTGGTGATAGAAAAGATCTTTCAAAAAGGTGGAACTATGCTGAGAGCTGTTTGCATACATGTCCAACACCAAGTAGAGGGATTTCTCCTCCCTCATTCATTTGCTGCGAACCAACAAGGAATGCCTTACCCACAAGTGGCCAGCTGGACTCCTCTACACTTCTCTTCCATTTCTTATGATGATGATTGTCAAGATGGCAAAGCTTCTAAAGGCCAAAGGCATCTTCAGAGCTTCTTATTGGCCCAACAAATCTCTGTACCTCTTCTGACTTGTATTTGAGAATTTCCTATTTTTGAGATAATCAAAGAATCTGATGTCCCATCCATCAGGCATATATTGCCTGGAAATTTATTCCCTGTGGCTCACCCCTTGGCTTTTCCAGTTCTAGCAGTTGCTGTAGAGTTGTATTCCTTTAAGCCTGATAGCAGAAAATATGGAAACCAATGAGCATTTCTGTGTTTGAGTTGCATCATATGGCTTTGATCACTTCCATAGTCTTCGTCATCAACCTAATTTTCTCATTTTTACTTGGGGTCAGGATGTCTCTCCAACTATTGCCATATCTCTCAATTCAGGGACCCTGTACTACCATGTTTGATAGACACAACAGTCTGTCACAGGCCTTTTCTCACATAATCCATCCATCTATTGACTGGATGCCCTCATATCCTCTTGCCTTCATATCTCTCCCAAATCTGCCTTACCAGATTGTCTTCTGATTTCCTTCACATGCGACCAAACATCTGTAATCAGTTCTCCTTGTTTTTTGCAATCAGGTCTACTTTGGCTTGCATTCTGATGTCCTTATTTCTTTATTTGCAGGACCCATTGTGCGTCCTAGTACTCCTTTTGGGCTTCATCTCCATCACCTCACACTTCCTAAGCTACTCTGCCTTCAATGCTTAAGTTTCTTAGCCGTACAGAAGTGCTGGTTGCACCCGTGTTTTGTATGTCTTACTTTTTAACTTCTGCATTCTTCTGTCACAACATTACCCCTGGTACTTTGTGCCAGTTGGCTGCACCACCTGTGATTCTAGCTTTGCCCCCCCTTATTCATGCTTATCTTCTGCTCAACCACAACTTCTAGCTACTTGAAGCTGTTAATCTGCTCCACTATTTTCCACACACTCAATTTCCAGCTGCTTCTTCTTTCCTGCATTCCCTGCCATGGCTACATAATATCATAGGAGATTACTAGACTATTGACCTGGAGGTCATTTTAAGCCTAGCTGTTTCATCCTGATGTAATACCATAGAAATGTTAGTCGACAACCAGGACTACATTTAGCGATGACTGCCTATATCAAGGAGGGTCGTGGGCTCTAACCATGGTTTTACGATGTCCCATCCACTCATCCCTGTTCCTCTTGAACAATGTCATAGTTATAATGTCCGTGTCGTTATTTAATGCTCTATTTCACATGAATTAGCAACCTGTTCCAAAGATGTGGCAGTTGCTGGAAGATAAATCTGTCCCTCCAGCATGTCCTATTTAAGTCATAGGCCATATTTAGGTCCCAGGAACAGGTAGCCCTAGTCCCGTTTGATTTACGGATATGCAGCAAGTTCATTAGGTTTGGGTCTTGGATTGCTCTGTAGGCCAGACATAAGTCTCCCCTAAGAAGTCTATATGAGATGGACTATAGTGACAGAGACATTAATTGGTCTGTGTAAGGCACATGGTGGAGCCCCTTTTGTTAGAAACCTCTGAGGTCTCTATAATTGCTGCAGGTGCTTAGTACGGTACATGTCAAACAGGGCATTATACTCAATTATGGGCCAGATAAGTTCCAAGCGTAGGGGGTTATAGCTTCTTTTGCTCTCGAGGCAATGCCTTTACTAATCAAGTGTGCTATGTAGAAAGGTTTCCTTATTACAGTAGACAGATGGTGGTCAAAGTTAAGGTCACAGTCAACTTCTGATCCCAGGTCCCTTACCACTTCAGGGGTACTTAGGCTATTGTTGATTTGATAGTGTGAAGGGACATTATTTTGCCGAAGAGAATGATGATGCATTTTCTTTCCATTCAGTTTGAGACCATGACTAATACATCAGTCACTGGTCTGCATGAGACCCTCTGGAATATACTGACATCATTTGGGGATTCATTGATTGCAGTCTTCTGTAAATTTGGTCAGCAGCAACCCCTTAGTTTTGACCTGAAGAGTATATACCAAACAGTAGGGGGCCCGGCACTGACCCCTGTGGCACCCCACTGGTAACAGGTTTGCTGGTTGATATGGAGTCACTCACTTTGAGTGTGTGTGTCTGGTTTGTGAGCCAGTTGGCAACCCATCTTACAACAAAGGGGTTTACATTCAGTTTACTAAGTTTATTGTGGGATTGTGTTGGAAGCCTTTGCCAGATCGAGGTGTACTATATGCATAGATTTGCCCTCGTCAGTGTCGTTGGTCACATTTTCAAAGTATTCGACCGGATTTAACAGGCAGGATCTGCCCTTCATGAAGCCGATGATGACTAGAGTCTTCTGAGCTTCCAAAAAAACATAAGTTGCATTTTTTTTTTACTGGACATTTTTATTGCCCAACGCCTACGTTTATACCGTATTTTACTGTGTATTTACACTGTTGTACTGCATTTGTCTGCTTTACTGTGCCTGTTAAATCTAATTTTATTGTTGGTTTCGCTGTTTACAAAGCGTTTTTGCTAGTCTCACAGTATTTACTGGCATTTTTCACTGTTTTTAAGCTATCTGTTCTGCTTGTTCTGGTTTTCCCTCCACACAACATTTAAATAACTGATATGTTAACTGTTTAAAACATTCTTTAGAACCTTCTTGTTGATTTTCTGTTGTTTTAAACGTTTTCTAGTGTCTTACTGCTATTTTTCTGCTGTTTTAAACATTCTCTAGTGTTTCCCACTGAAACTAGGGTAGCTAGTAGATGTAGCATAGTCCAGATATACGCTTGTTACTTCTGGAACTTTTTGTAGTGGTTTGTTTGTTCTGAACACGTTTTCCAGGCCATCTTGGATTGGAAGGGGCCATCTGCACTTTTGTCTGTTCATAGGTGTACTAGGCTAATGGCCCTAGAGCCTTTACAAACCTAGGCCATAGGATTGCCCTGACATTGTGCCACCCGACTTTAGTTCCCAGTGCCTCTGTCGAGTAGAGCCACTGGAGTGATCCCCGGGGTGAATTTTCTATTTCACATCCACTCTTCAAGGTTTCTCTTGAAGAGAGCGAGTGAGGTGCTCTGTTTGACATGTATGGGAAGTCTATTCCATAGCAAGGGCAGTCTCTGGGTTATGAACCTGTCCCTCCAGCGCATTCTGTTAATTGTGGTAATGAGGTTGAGGTCACTGGAGCATGTGGTGCGGAGGGATTGGGATTTCTTTAGCTGTAGCATTTCTAATAGAGCTGGATCAGACATGGCTTTGTATGTCAAGCAGAGATCGCCTTTAAGTAGCCAATGCGAGACAGAATAGTTGGAGTTTTTTGAGTCTGTCCATATAGGGCAAGTGTTTAAGACCTAGGATCCTCTTTGTGAGGTACTTTTAGGTTCATAGGTAGGTACTAGGCTATCTGCCCAAGGGCCTATGTAAGCCTAGCCAACAAGGTTCCCTGACTTACGCCACCCGAGAAAGTTATTTTCCTGTGCCACTGTCGAGCAGAGAGACAGAAGTGATCCCCCCAGGGTGTATTTCCTATTTCCCATCCACTCATCAAGATTTTTCTTGAAGAGTGCTAATGAAGAACTTTGCTTGACATAGATGGGTAGCCTGTTCCAGAGTATGGGAAGTCTCTGGGACAGGAATCTATCCCTCCAGCATGTCCTGTTTATTGTGGTGACAAGGTTTAGATCCCTAGAGCTTGTAACTCGGAGGGATTGGGATTTCTTTAGGTGTAGCATGTCCAACAGCTCTGGGTTTGACATAGCTTTATATGTTAGGCAGAGATCACCTCGGAGTAGGCGATATGCTACGGAGTAAAGCTGGAGTTTTTTGAAGCTGTCATTGTAGGGCATTTGTTTGAGGCCAGTAATCCTCTTTGTGAGGTACTTCTGTGGCCTTTCCAGCTGCTGCAGATGTCTTATGAGGTACATTCCAAAAGGGGCGTTGTACTCTATAATGGGTCTAATGAGTGTCGAGTAGAGGGGAACAATGACCTCTTTTTTCCTGGATGAGAACCCTTTTATGATGAGGTGTGCCACGTAGAAGGACTTCCTGACTACTGTTGTAATTTTTGTGGCGCCTCCAGTTGTTGCAGGTGTCTAGTGAGGTACATGCCAAATGGGGCATTGTACTCGATTGGCCTAATGAGGGAAGAGTAGAGGGAGACAATGACCTCTTTCTTCCTGGATGCAAAACCCTTAGCAATGAGATGCACCACATAGAAGGACTTTCTGACCACAGTGGCAATGTGGTGGTCAAAAGAGAGGCTGCTGTCAACTTTTGTTCCCAGATCTCTTATAACACCTTCTATGTTCAGTGGACTACCATCGATGTAGTAATTCATGAAAACTGAGTTTTTCCCAAAGGGGATGAAAGCACATTTTTTGGCATTGAGCTTAAGGCCATCGTTCTGACATCAGTCATTGTTCTCAGTGAGGCCTTTCTGTAGGATGTCAGCATCACTTGGGGAGTTAATAATAGCTCCTAACTTGCAATCGTCTGCAAACTTTCTCAGCCAGAGATAACTTTGTGTTGGCCTGGACTTCAGAGAAGTAGATACGAAACAGGAGAGGACGCAGGACTGAACCCTGAGGGACTCCACTCGTGACTGGTCGGCAGTCTAACTTGGAGTCCGCTACTGTCACACTGTGGGTTCTATCTGTGAGCCAGTTTGCAACCCACCTAGTGATATAGGGGTTGATGCCTAGCTTAGTGAGTTTTTCTATGATTCCTGAATGGTGAATGGTATCTAACACCTTGCCCAGATCAAGGTAAGCTGTATGAACCACCTGCTTTCATCCACAGCTCCGGTGACTGACTCAAAGAAGTCAACCAAGTTGAACAGGCATGATCTACCCTTCACAAAACCAAACTGTGTGGGATCCAGAGTTTGGAGATTCCCTATATCCTTGTTTATTAGGTCCATGATGATGCGTTCCATAGCTTTGCATATCAGACTTGTCAGGCTAATGGGGTGATAGTTCCCAGGGTCTGTAGTCACGCCTCCTTTGTGGAGAGGGATGACTGTAGCAATGCACCATTCGGTAGGGACAAAGCCAGAGGTGAGGCTGTGACTGAACAGGGCACGCAGATGAGGTGCCAGTTCACTCTGTAGTTCATGTAGAACACAGCCAGGGATATTGTCAGGTCCCATGGAAGCTGTATTCTTTGCCTTGGACAGTGCTGTTATAACCTGTGCAGCAGTAATACTGGGTGCCTGGCAATCTACTGGTGTTGTGATTACCCCCCCCCCCCAAAGGACCAAAGTTGGCACTGAATCTGTCGGCCAATATATTGGCAGCATATGTTGGCTCGCTATAGGAAGTACCATTGTGCAGTACCTCAGAGCAAATATGGCTATTGCCATGGAGATTCTTTACATAACTATAGAAGGCCTTGTGGTTGTCTTTACTATCTGCTGCAATTCTGTTTTCATAGTTAGCTTTAGAGGATTTGATGAGGGATCTCAACTTTTTGTTGAGGCTGATAAGGGAGTTTTTCCATAGTTTCATAGTTTCATAGTATAGTACTAGGCTATCTGCCCTGGGGCATTTGTAAGCCTAGCCATAGTGATGTGGCTTTTGCCACCCCATGAAATGGTACAAAAAATGTACAGAATAAAATTAGAATACTGTGCCTCTGTCTAGTAATGACACAATGAAGGTCCCCTTATATAATAGAATTAGTTTACTGTGCCCCTGTCTAGCAGTGACACAGATGTGACCCCTGGGGTAAACTTACGATCTCCCATCCACTCATCAAGATTTCTCTTGAAGAGAGTCAGTGAGGGGCTCTGCCTAATATGAACTGGGATCTTGTTCCAAAACATGGGAAGCCTCTGGGTTATGAATCCATCCCTCCAGCATGTCCTATTCATACTTGTGCCGAGGTTTAAGTCTTTAGCTCTCGTGGTCCTGATGGATTTGGATTTTTTGAGGTGAAGCATGTCCATCAGATCCTGATTGGACATGGCCTTGTACGTCAGGCAGAGATCACCTCTGAGCAGGTGGTATGCTACTGAATAGAGCTGAAGTTTCTTTAGTCTGGCAGAATAAGACATATGTTGGAGACCCTTGATCCTCTTGGTGAGGTACTTTTGTGGTCTCTCCAGCTGTTGCAAATGCCAGGTGAGGTACATACCAAATGGGGCATTGTACTCAGTCATGGGTCTGATGAGGGAGGAGTATAGGGGTACAATGACATCCCTGGATCTGGATGTGAATCCCTTCATGATGAGGTGTGCAAGGTAGAATGTTTTTCTAACCACTTTGGCAGTGTGGGTGTCAAATGAGAGGTCGCTGTCGACTTGGATCCCTAGGTCTCTGATTACTTTTTCCATACTCAGTGGGTTGCTGTCTATGTGATAATTTGTGGGTACTTTGTTTTTCCCAAAGGGGATGACAATACATTTTTTGGCATTTAGTTTAAGGCCGTGACTCCGGCACAAGTTGTCCGTTTCTGTGAGGCCTTTTTGTAGGATGCATTTGTCCGCTGGTGTATCGACTATGGCGCCTAGTTTGCAGTCATCTGTGAACTTTGTCAGCCACAACCCTCCCATGTTTGCTTTAACATCTGAAAAATAAATGCCGAACAAGAGGGGTCCCAGGACAGATCCCTGTGGGACACCACTTGTGACTGGCTTTGAGTCTGACATTGCTCCAGTGATTTTAACTTTATGGGTTCTGTCCTTTAGCCAGTTTGCAACCCATCTAGTGACATAAGGGTTTACGTTTAAGCTGTTGAGCTTATCTATGATGCCTGAGTGGGGTATTGTGTCGAAGGCCTTAGCCAAGTCCAGGTAGGCTGTATGGACTGCTTTGCCCTCATCAATGGCTCTAGTGACTGTTTCGAAAAAGTCAACCAGGTTCAAAAGGCAGGATCTGCCCTTTACAAAGCCGAACTGGGTGGGGTCAAGTGTCTGTAGGTCCCCTATGTCTGTGTTTATGAGTTCCATAATGATTCTTTCCATAGCTTTGCAGACCAGGCTGGTTAAGCTTATGGGGAGGTAGTTTCCAGGGTCTGTAGAGGTACCCCCTTTGTGGAGTGGGACCACTGTTGCTGTACGCCACTGTTCAGGTACATATCCTGAAGTAAGGCTAAGGTTAAATAGCATTTTTATGTGTGGGTTTAGCTCCTCTTGGAGTTCACGTAACACGCAACCCGGGATACCGTCAGGTCCCATTGATGCTGTGTTTTTAGCTTTGTTTAGGGCGGTTCTCACTTGGACATCTGAGATGACAGGTAGGTTACATTCAGCTGGGATAAGTATTTCTTCTTTTGGGGGTGAGGGATGGGAGAAATTTGCACTGAACCTGTCAGCCAGAATGTTGGCAATATCTGTGGGTTCAGTGTATTTTTTGTTGTTGTGAACTAACTCTGAGCATATCTGAGGGTTTCCTTCAGGTTTCTAACATAGCTGAAGAAGGCTTTGTGGTTATCTTTAGTGTCCTTAGCGATTTTTCTCTCAAAGTTGGCCTTGGATGTTTTTATGAAAGAACGTAGTTTTCTGCTAATGTTGATCAGAGATGTCTTCCCTTCATGGGATTTTGCTCTGACGTGCAGTAGCTTCCTTCTTTTGTTATACAATTTGTTAATGGCTGAGGTCCACCAGACAGGACGCTTGCCTTTGGTGGAGAGGGACTTTGATTTATTTGGGATTGCATGATCCATGCATTCTTGGAGATGTCCATAGAAAGCATTTGTGAAGGATTCGGCATTGTGGGATGTGGTATCCACTGGCACAGTGGGCTTAAAGGATACCATCTCAGTCTTAAGAAGAGTGAAGTCTTCTTTTGAGAGGTTTTTCACTGTGGTCTTTTGTGCTGGGGGTGGAGGTGGGATATGTATATCCAGGGTGATTAGTTTGTGGTCAGATCTCACTAGTGAGGGGTATACTTCCGGTGTGGAGCATTTTGTCCCCATGTTTGTGATGATCAGGTCTAGTATATTATCTCCCCTAGTGGGAGAGGTGACTAGTTGTTCCAGTGCATTTGAATTTATGAATTCCAGGAACCTTTGGGCTAGGGTGTTAGGGCTAGAATAATGTACCCAATCTATGTTTGGGTAGTTGAAGTCTCCCAGTATGATGGTATTTTGTGATACATTCTTATCCTTCAATGTCTTCAGGAAGGCTGAGTGGGGTTCCTGAGATTGGGAGGGCGGTCTGTAACATGCTACCAGTTGTATAGCAGTTTTGCCTATGGTTAGTTGCACCTGTATGTTCTCTGATGCTTCATGTGTTGCTACTAACCTGGAGGTTGGGTGTCCTTGATGAATATGGACACTCCCCCTCCCTTTGTGGTTCGACCCAGGTTTTGGGGCCGAAAAGCATGATACGAGGTATAGCCTGGTAGCACTGGGGTGCTCTCAGGAGCCTTGAACCAGGTTTCAGTTACTGCACAGACATCGATGTTCTCCATGCTGAGGAGTGCATCGAGTGCCTGCATCCTGAGGTTTAGACTTCTGGCGTTGAGCAGCATTACCCTTAGTTTTTTTTCCATTTTTGTTTTCTAAGGAGGTGGGTTTGTCTTTTGAGCCTTGCCTAAAAATGGCACTATGTGGGTGGCAAGAGCCTTAGCCAATATCCGGAAGCCCAGTGGCGACAGGTGTAAGCCATCCCTTGAGAAGCAGCGTGGCTTGTCCAACATGTCATCCCAGGCAGGCAGACATTGGATCCCCTTAGAATGACACCAGTACTTGAGCCAATTATTAAAGTTGATCATCTTGTCTTTGTATTGTGGTATCATTCTTGGTGAAGGCAAGATGCTGCTCAGGGTCAGGGTCATACCATCTTGGGCTACATAATCGGAGAGCTCCTCAATGTCTCTTTTCATGTAGTCCAGGGAGGTACGTCTCAGGTCATTCACGCCAGCATGGACAATGACGGAGTCATATTTGTACTTGCTTTGGAGTGACTTGAGTGTGTGTGTTATGTGGCAGATCCTAGCTCCCGATAGACAGCTCACAGTCACCCTCTCCTTGTTCAGCCTGGTCAGCGGGACATCAGTGTGTCTGACTATAGAGTCACCTATTACTAGTGTATCAGGCATGGTGTTTGGCCTTAAGGGCTGTGATTGGTTGACGCACTGATTTATTGAAGTATGTGTTGCATGTGTTTTGTTTTGAGGTGGTGGATTTTTGGATGTCTGCTTTGGGAGCCTCTGTTGTTTTGGTAAGTTTTTTATTAGAGCCTCCGAGTATGTCTTTGTGTTTTTATGTGTTTGGTGTGCAGTTGTGGTAGGTCTATGTGGGACTGGGATTGTTGTGTGTGTGGTTACCATCTCCTCCTGTCTGGTCATGCCAGCCCTGAGTTGAGAGAGTTCAGCCTCCAGTTTGGCTATATAGTTGCATCTCTCACATGTATTTGTGTTTGTTGGGAGGAGGAGAGGGTTGTCTGTGTACATGAGACAATTGTAGCATTGTCTCAAGATACCCAGATTGACCAGCTGAACTGGAGAGGACGCCAGTAATCTACCACTCGACATGCTAGAACAGTACAAGGGAGTGCTGTACCTTTAAGGGAAGTGGATATTCGCAGGGGTGGTAGGTAGATGTAGTGCTTTACTTAGTACGAGAGTGCTTACTTAGTAGAGAAGTGTTGAGAACAAGTGCTAGGCTTATAATATAGTGAGTTCTGATTATACTAAGAGTAGAGCTTCCTTAAGGGAAAATTTGAAGAGAAGACTTGGCGGAGCCAGAAGAAGTTTAACCGGTGCTGCGCTATGCGCACAACCGCGCAAAAACGCCCAGAGGTGGATTTTAAACAGGGAACTACAAAAGAGCTAGAAATGGTCCAAAACAACCAATTACTGCAGCTTCTTGTGCTGAGGTCACTTCCTACAGGGACAGGTAGGCTGCTCAAGGCTCCCCACTCCCACTGGTGAGCAAAGAAACTTCCTTCTATCCAAGTAAGGTAATGGACAACACAGGAACTACACCACAGCCCAGAATACAGCAATGCCTGTAAACTGGTCTAAACTAGTCGAGGAGAGGTGGGAAACAATGATTATTTTTTTGATAGAAACACACAGAAAATGCAGAAACAGTGATAAATCAGTTACACAGGCCAGCACACTTTAGTGGGCAGCCTCAACAGTTAAATTAAACAAACAAACAAACTTTCGATCAAATTCGACTAAAAAGTAACTTTAAGTGCAGATCTTAAAATAATGCAGCAAACAGTTAAAAAAACAGTTCAAGCTAGTTCAGGGTAAGCTACAGAAGCTATTCCAAGTGAAAAAAAGCAAAGATACTTAAATCCAGAAAGTAGTCGCTTTTCTGAGTTCTCTGTAGCTAAGACCACTCTGCAGGACCACGAGGAGCTTGTCTGAGCAGTATAGCCAGAAAAAAATGCCCAGAGGCGGATTTTAAACAGGGAACTACAAAAGAGCTAGAAATGGTCCAAAACAACCAATTACTACAGCTTCTTGTGCTGAGGTCACTTCCTACAGGGACAGGTAGGCTGCTCAAGGCTCCCCACTGCCACTGGTGAGCAAAGAAACTTCCCTCTATCCAAGTAAGGTAATGGACAACACAGGAAATACACCACAGCCCAGTCTTGGGACTTCACCTTATTCTGCATCAGTTTCCTCTTCCTGTTGTAGAGTTTGTTTATGGCAGGGGACAACCAGATTGGCTTCCATTTTTTGGAGGGGAGCGTCTTGGTTCTGTTGGGTATGGTGAGGGTCATGCATTTCTTTGTTCCATCCTATGTAACCTCAGATGTTCTTCATCTCACATTGCTGCAGTCATAACCTGTGGGTAGTCCGCTGTCCTCGGTCGGCCCGAATACCAAAGTGTTAGGCTGGCGTCGGTCATGGTCGCTCAGATCTGATGTCAGTACGCCATGGTATTAAAGCGCATGACCGACGTCATATCCTCAGTCTTTCTTGCCGCATGGTCCGAAGCAGAAGCAGCGTTTGCAAGTGCCGTTCGGCGTTCTGAAATTTTGTATTCTGAGTTTCAGACCGAAAACCAAGTTAATATTTTGTTTTTCTTGCCTCAGTTAATTCCGGATGTCAGAAAAAGTGAATAATTGTATTTCTTGTGGGAAACAGATACCGCATAGGGATTACCACTCTCTCTGTATTCCTTGTTTGGGGCCTGAGCACGGCGTGGTGTCGCTTTGTGCTAGATTTAATAAGCGCACCATTAAACGTAGGTTAGATTGCGCTAGGCTTGTCTTGAAGCGGTGTAATCGGATCCTCCGACGCCCGCTACCTCTAAGAAGCGCAAGGAAAAATCATTAAAGTCCAAGCAGGATGAGTCGTCCGTTCCGGACGCCGGTTCTTTAGAAACTAGGGTGGAATCTGTGGATCCAGCCGAGGTTTCAGCTGAGTCTCAGGGGGAGCTGTTAATTTTGCAAGATGTGGCCTCTCAGGAGTCGGGTCAGGCTGAGGGGGCCTCTCAGGTTGCTGTACTCCCTTCTTTGCATAAGGTGGTTAGGCCTTCCCCTCCTGTCTCTAAGGTACCTTCCAAGGTCAGGCCTGGTTTGTCTTCCTCTGGTGTCAGTCCTAGTTCTGCAGGTTCTGTACCTAAAAAACACATGCTTAAAATGGCAGAAGATTTGATTTCCTTAATCAGGGGTGCTATGCCCCCTCCAGATAAGAGGCCTAGGGTGGAGCCAGAGGTGGAAAGTTTGGAACATGCTTCAGATTACTCAGAGTCTTCGGCTGAAGACATTCAGGATTTTCCTCCTTATTCTGATTCAGACGCAGAGGATTCCAGTCCTCCTGCTTCTCCTCCAGAGAAGTTTTCTTTTTTGGAAGCCCTGCATTCTATGAGGGAGCATTTTAAATGGGAAGGTCAGGATTTCTCAGATTCCCGAAAGAGGCTTAGGGAATTTTTGTTTTTACCACAGCATAGACCCTTGGCTATACCTCCTGTTTTGGATGTTGTTCAGGATGTTTTCTCTGAGGCTTCCCTTAATCCAGACTCTTTGCCTCCTGCGCCAGTTAAACCAGATAGGTATTACAGAGTGCCTGAGGCTCATAAATATCTGTATAAGAGCCCAAGGGCTGACCCAGAAACTATTAGCCAGGGACCTAAGGGTGTCAGGGCTTCTGTTGTAAAGAATCCAGTTCCTATGGATAAAGATTCTAGAGCTTTGGATAGGTGGGGTAAAAAAAGTGTATACCTCTTCCACTCTAGCAATGAGGGCTTTGAATTGCCAGTTTCATATGTTGAAGTACCAGAATTTTCTCCTTACTCAGTTAAAATCTAAGGTAGATGCTTTGGCAGAGGGCATAGAGTGTAAGGAATTACAGGATTTGGTTCATGCCTCTGATCAGGTGGGTAAGCATTCTTTGCAGTGTGGTTTCGATGCTTTACAGGCTTCTTCCAGGGTGGCTGCCACTGGGTCAGTTATCGCCTGGCTTAAGGATCAGAACTTGTCGGAGCATCTTAAAGCTCGAATTTTGGATGCTCCTCTGCAGTCTGAAGTTTTGTTTGGTTCTCCTGTGGAGTCAGTCTTAAAGAAAATGGAAGACAAAGCTAAGTCTATGCAGACTGTTAAGGATTTTTGCAGGTGCAGCCCCCTAAGTTTAGCAGAAATTGGCCTACTAAGGGATGGGCTTACCCTTCTTCTGATTTACAGTCTAGGGGCAGATCTAGACGTGGTAGGGGCAGAGCTCAGGGTTCTTTCAGGCCTAGAACGTGGAGTTCCCCTGCACAATCTACAGGTGAGGGCAGGGGCCAGTCCTTTCGTAAACAGACCCAATGACCTGCATCTTTAGCTGCCAGATCCTTCCTGTCTGGCAGCTCCTCTGGGAGGAAAGTTGGCACTCTTCAAGCAAAACTGGCTTTTAGTCACCCAGGACAAATGGGTGTTGGACATTATAGACCGAGGCTACAAGTTTTATTTCCACACATTGCCTCCTTTCAAAGGCATGCCAGACGTTCCTCCTCAGCAAAGGGTGGAGGCTCACAAATAGATTTCTTTACTTCTTCAAATGGGGGCTATACAGCAGGTCCCTCTGTCAGAAGTGGGCCTAGGATTTTATTCTCGCCTGTTTCTTGTACCAAAGAAAGGAAACACTTGGAGGCCAATTTTGGATTTATCTATCCTCAACACATACCTGGACATTCCAAAATTCAAAATGTTGACGTTGCAACAACTTCTGCCTCTGTTGGGCAAAGATCACTGGATGGTAACTCTGGATCTCAAAGAGGCTTATCTTCATATTCCTGTCAGGCCCAGTTGCAGGAGATTCCTGCGCTGGGACTTTACATTATCAGTTCTCTGCATTGCCCTTTGGCTTATCTACTGCCCAGGGTGTTCACAAAGGTTCTGGCTCCGGTGATAGCCTTCTTAAGGTTAAGAGGAATACAAATTTATCCTTATTTGGACGATTGCCTGATTCTTGCTCAAAACAAAGACAAGCTACTTCACCATCTACAGTATGTTATGGCAGTGTTAAGGTGCCTAGGGTATTCTGTGAACGAAACAAAGTCCAGTCTAGTACTCTCTCAGGACATGTGCTTTCTGGGTGTGAGACTGAATACAGCCTCCCAGATGGCTTTTTTGACCCCGGACAAGCAAAGAAATCTTACACTTTACTTCCAACAATTGTCTCTACGGTCCAGGCTGACTGCAAGGACAGTCCTTCAAGCCTTGGGGTTCATGGCATCTTGTATTCTAGTGCTTTCCAATGCCAAACTGCATATGAGGAAGCTACAATGGTATCTCAAAAGTGTATGGACGCAACACTGCCACGATCTGGACACTGTCATTCAGATAATACCTTGCATTCAAAAGGAATTTTTGTGGTGGGCTCAGGAATGTCACCTAAACAAGGGACTCTCTGTGACCCGACCAGAGGCGAGTCAGATCTTAACGACAGATGCCTCAGACAAGGCTTGGGGAGCACACCTCAATGGAAAATGGGTTCAAGACACGTGGCCTGCCAGACTTCAACATTTACATATCAACTTGAAGGAGATGTTAGCAGTCCAATTTGCATTGATGGCTTTCAAGGATCTACTTCACCCAGGACAAGTGTTGATTCAAACAGACAACACAACTGTCATGTGGTACATCAACAAGCAAGGGGAACCCATTACCCTCTTTGCAGGCAAGCTATGATTTTGTGGGAGACTGCTCTCAGTTTGCACCTCACTCTTCAGGCAAGGTTTCTGCCAGGAGCACAGAACTCCTTAGCAGATGTTTTGAGCAGACAGATGGTGGATCCCAGTGGAAGTTGGATCCTCATGTATTTCGACAGTTGACAGTGATATGGGGGACTCCAGACATAGATCTGTTCGCTTCTCCACTAAATTTCCAGTTGCCAAAGTTTTGCACAAAGATGTTTCATCCAACAGCTTGGAAAGTGGATGCTCTATCATTCAGTTGGAGCAATCTTCACGTCTATGCCTTTCCTCCTCTGCCTCTCCTTCCCAAGGTGCTCTTGAAGGTCAGACAGGACAAACCCTCCATGATTCTAATAGCTCCAGATTGGCCTCGGCAGCACTGGTACCCTCTGCTGAGGAGTTTAGGAGCCTCCTTGGCCTTTGCCTTCAATTCCACACCTTTTGTCTCAGGCAGGCAATCATTTCCTCAATGTAAGGATACAGTCCCTGCATCTGACAGCCTGGCATATTCTGTTCTAGAACCTGGAGGAGTTTCCTCAACAAGTTTTGAATGTCATTTTGGAGGCCAGAAGGCCTAGTACAAGGAAAGTTTATGCTGATAAATGGAGGAGATTTTTATTTGGAGCAAAGCAAAGAGCTTTGATGTTTCCAGGCCTAATTTGAGTGTTTCACTTCAATATCTTACAGAATTATTAGACAAGGGTTTGTCTTTCTCCTCTGTAAAAGTTAATGCTGCAGCCATTTCTGCTCACTATGACTGTGACCCACCATTATTCTCTCATCCTTTGTTTAAGCAATTCCTTAGAGGGCAAAGAACATAAGACCCCCGCGTAGAGCTCCTACTCCTTCCTGGGATCTCAATTTTGTGTTGGAAAAACTTACTTTATCTCCTTTTGAACCTGCAGCTACATCTGAGTTGAAGTTTTTGTCTTGGAAGACTGCTTTTTTGTTGGCCATTACGTCTGCTAGAAGGGTATCTGAATTACAGGCTCTAATGGCAATTGAACCCTTCCTGATTTTTCATAAGGATAGGGTATCTCTGCGTACTAACCCTACTTTTATGCCTAAAGTGGTTTCAAATGTGCCCTTGAACCAATCTATTCATTTGCCTACTTTTTATGCTGATCCCCAAAATAAAGGGGAGAAAATTTTGCACACTTTGGATATTCACAGGCAGTTGCGTTATTATTTGAGCAGGACTAAAGGGTTCAGACAGTCTCAACAGTTGTTTGTTTCTTTTACTTTGGGCTCTCAGGGGAAACCTGTTTCAAAACAAACTATTTCTAAGTGGATTGGCCATTGTATTGCTTTTTTTTGTTCTGATCATGGTAAGGAGATTCCGGCTGGAATCAGACCTCATTCCACTAGGGCTACTGCCACTTCTACTGCTTTTTTAAGGGGTGTAGCTACTAAAGATATTTTGGAAGCAGCTACTTGGAGTTCAGTGCACACTTTTTCTAAACATTACCATCTCCCTCTTTATTCCAAGTCTAGGGCTGGGTTTGCCACTGCAGTCTTACAGGGCATGCTAGCAGCTCCCAATGCTTTATGATTTTGCCAACCTCCCTTTACCTTTGCTTTGGGATTCTACCCACAGGTTATGACTGCAGCAATGTGAGATGAAGAACATAGTACAGTTTTGTACCTACCATAAATGTAGATGTTCAAGATCCACATTGCTGCAGTCCACCCTCCCTCCTTCCCTCTGTAGTTTGGAGTGGTTGTATGGTTTGGGTTGTAAATATTGTTTGTACATGGGTTTTGGAGGTTTTTCTGTTTTTGGCTATGGCCTTTCTTTTTAGGGCCTTCTGACATCTGGGACAAGAAAGACTGAGGATATGACGTCGGTCATGCGCTTTAATACCATGGCGTACTGACGTCAGATCTGAGCGACCATGACCGACACCAGCCTAACACTTTGGTATTCGGGCCGACCGAGGACAGCGGACTACCCACAGGTTATGACTGCAGCAATGTGGATCTTCGAACATCTACATTTATGGTAGGTACAAAACTGTACTTTTTGTGTTCTAGACTCCTATAATTTGCTATATTTCCTGTTCAACATTTGCTTCTGGTGATGTATCATCAGCATACAGCAACTTTTTTGATTTTTCCCTTCGACTTATTTGCTGATGTAGTCCATCACCAGTATGCATAGGAATGGGGATAGGGCTGAACCCTGATGCACACTCACTAGGAACCCCACTCCCTTTGAATCTGAATACTGTTCGTTCTTGTGTCATTGGGTCCTTATACGTAGCCTGCATTAATTATACCAGTGTGTCTAGTATATTAAAATTTCACAGGACTGCCCCAATCAGCTTTCTTGGGACCTTGTCACACACTTTCTCAAGTGTAGGAATTTACAGTTAGATTCTGTCATCTCTAGATTCTTCTTCTTCTTCACTCTCTGTATGTATTGAAATATAGGGACAGTTGTACTACACCCTTATCTGAATGTGAACTGCTTGTTATTCCCATCTTACTTTCTACTGTTCTTTGTATTTTTTTCAGTCACCCTGTTCAGCACTTTTGTGCAGTGCGACAGGAGTCTAATACCGCTTTACTGCCTGCAGTTGTGAATAACACCTTTGTACTTGTACACTGGCAGTATAATGCTTATTCTCCATATATCCTGATACGCTTCTCTCAGCATATCATAATGCATACCGGAAGCTGTTTATCTCCTATTGCATCCAACAGCTTGCTCATATCTGCTATTACTTCATCTGAGCCTGCAACTTTCCCCGACTTCATTTTCCTTATTGCTCTTTGTATTACTTCTAGGCTAAGTTCCCTTTCCTTTCTCATCATAGGTTGTACATGTGGCAGTATAGCTTCTGTGGAGTTTTCTTCATTTAGTGGCTTCTTGCAGTACTTCATACAGTTTGTCCAACCCGACCAATGGGTAATGAGGCGCTTGTTATATCTGAACAGCCTTGCTAGTACTTCATGCCTTGAGTTCCCTTAAGATTTTTGTTCCCACCCATAATTTTCCTGTATACTAAATTTTCTCACATCTCATTTGTTGCATTCAGTGTATAAAGGGATCCTTTCAGACCACAGCGAAGTTCTCTACATTTTTTGAATTTCTAATGTACTACAGCCTCTTGTCTGTTTTTTTCTTTTTAGAGCTCCTTGAAGATGCAGAATATTAAAATTTGAAAATATTTTTTTTCTTTTTCTGACATTTTAGCCTTTACTAAAATTCCTTGTTTTTTGTGTTGCTTGTCCAGAAGATCCAGTGATGCCTTTCATGTGTTATAGAAATATATATTTGCAGGCATACATACATGTAATTAATATAGATCTACTAGATTTATTGTAAACATTAACAGACTGACAATACAATATGGACAATGTATGACTAAAAAAAAGGGATGGAATGTATGTGCTCCAAGATATAACCTCAAAATGTGAAATAAAATCAATATTTTTTGCAAGAAGAAAAGCCCCCCCAACTCAAACACACACACCCTGCTAACTATGTATACCAACTCAGAGATTACACAGTACCTGGGAAAGGGCATATCCCCTATTCCAATAATATATCAATGTCACTAAAAGTCCATCAGGTTCCTGTCAACTAAATTCAACAGGCAGGAAAGCTGTTGACTTAAAACAGCAACTGACTACTTTAAGGGATACTATTTATATATGCATAATTATATTAAGAAGTGCTTTTTTCTTGCTCTAGTTTTGACCAGTATTGATTGTTTTACTGTTCTATTTTAGTTCTTTTTTTATGTAGTAGTAGCTATCGACCAAACAGATAAACCCAAGAAGAGCTTCAAAAAGTGCGACAAGTGTGGCCACAGAATTCTATTCCCAGGACACCAGTGGTCTATGTTTGGTGTATCTGGGGCCAGAATGCCTATCCACAGACTGTTCTCTATGTAAGGCCTTTGGGCAGCACTCATTAGCTGATTGCAGGAACAGATTTTATTTTGGAAGTACTGCTTCCCTCAGATCCATCTGCAGAGAAACCTTAAAGACAAAGTAAAACAAAAGAAAAAGACCTTGAGTCACTCACAAAAAAAGAAAAAGAAAACTTAACACTGCTAGCCCATCCTCTGCCCCAAAACTGCCGAGACTGAAGCCATCTCAACCTGCTGTTTGTAAGATGCTCTTCTTCATTGGCTCCACCCCCTTTGGAGTAGATGATAATCTGAGACAAGTCTTCAGAGCCTTCTGTTAGTAAGCATTCATCTGAGAGACAGAGAGAGATGCCTTGCTTTATATCCAGGCAGCCTTCCACTTCTTCCCTCCAGCCTGTCAGGACCTTCAGAAGCATCAGTTGTACTGATTGGGGAATGCATGATGAACCTTTTTGAAGACAGAGATTGAGATGTGTGTTATCCTTTTCCCCTCAGTGTCGAGGTTGGATCAGGTTGGCTCCTCATCGCCCATAGTTGCTCCTTCTTCTGTCCATGTTATGGCACTGGTAGTTTAGGAGCTGAGGCACCACTCAGGGCTTGCGCTTCTGGTTCTGACTGGTATCTTGACCTTGGCACCATCTATCATGCATCCAATTCACTTGATGCGAAGACATCCGATACTGGCTGAATCTCAGGGCCATCTGCTTGATGCTGTGGTGTCTTCTGCACTGTGTTGATGCCTTTCTCTCTGTCAAAGACCTTGACATTCAAAGTATTGAATGGTCCTGATCTCCCCCTTTAGGCCATCCAGATCATTTGTACTGGGGTTCTCTCCTTGGCACTGTTTAGATCCATGATGGTGGGGGTGGAAGTGGCTCCAGGTCAGGGCTTTCTGGTTCCAGCAGATCTGTGGTCTGCGTCCAGTGTGATGATAATGAGTGCCTCTCCCCCAAATGACCTGCACAGCCTCTAATGGTGCCTGCTTCAGTCTCAAACATCCTCCAGTTTATTTATGCCTGTCACTCATCCGGTCAGGATAAAACAGACAGTTGTGAGTTCGGTTCAAGCAGCTTTATTATAGATAAACACATCAGGATTAAGGTTTAGTAACTTAAATAAACTTCTAAACTGATTTGACTACCACAGTCATACATGTTAACACTCTGGCTGTTCTCTCAAAATGGCACTGCACCCTACACTTGCTCACTATTTATATGCACGTGCCTACACTTGGAAATGCTTTGTAAAGTTACAGTACATGCTGTGTTCCTACATCCTCCCTCTTTTTGAAATAGGTTGTACACTAAAATGACAACATTCATTGACATGCAGTTGTACAGAAATGATTCTCTGACATGCAGTTATGCAGAACTAATTCTTTGACATGCAGTCATACAAAACAAATAAAAAAATCCTGTCCAGGTTGCTGTGGATTTTACATTAGGCCTAGACATACGACCTGATCATGTAGCATAAAAATTAGAACTGGATCTCGCAACAGGGACTATTTTTAAGGAATGTTCAACTTTTGGGACATCATCAGGAACTGGAATAGGTACTGAGACGTACTTCAACAGGAACATTGTCTGGGTTGCTCTGAGATTTAGAGTCTGTATCACCGGTATGATGCAGTGATATCGATTCAGATACCAGAAGAAGATGCCTGTGGTTTCTCCTGTATTCTATACCCTTAGATTCCAGTAAGTAGTCTCTTGGCTTGGCACATACACCTCTCACTTGACCAATTCAATCAAAGCCTTTCGCAGTTTGCATCCTCACTGTCTCTCCTTTCAAAGGACGAAGAAATCATCTCGTTTTATCATAGCTGGACTTCTGAAAGGAATGCTGCTTAAATAGTTGGGCTTTGATTGCTCTGTTGTTTTTAGCATTAGTCACCCACAAACTAGAACTGATAGGCAAGGTTGTCCTGGTTTGCCTAGATAGAAGTCTATGAGCAGGCGAGCCAAGTAGGTTGTCATGGGGTATATTTCTGACATTAAGTAAATTCAAGAAGATATCGGTATTGTCCCACTTTAACATCTCTGGTAATTCCTTTGCACTCTGTACTTCACGTTCAGCCAGGCTGTTTGACTGCGGGTATTCTGGAGTGCTCATAATATGGATGAAGTCCCATTGTTTTACAAATTTCTGAAATAATTGACTGGTAAACTGGGTACTGTTGTTATAAATAACTGTGTGTGGACTACCATGAACTGAGAAATGACGTTTCAGCTTAGCAATAACAGCAGTGGACATTAGGTAGCAAATCGATCTCAAACCAGTTCGAATAAGAGTCTACCAACACTAAGTAATGCTGATTGTTCCACTCAAATATGTCAGTGACTACTGTCGACCAAGGTAGTTCAGGAATCTGGCTTAGCTGAAGCAGCTCTTTTTGCAAATGCAGTTTAGTACTACTGCATACTGAACAAGATGAACACACACTTTATCAATGTCTTTTGACAGAGAAGGCCAAAATACTCCTGCCCTTCTTTTGGTAGCTTCGGAACCTGGGTGGCCACGATGCAAAATCTGAATGTATTCATGTAAGGAAGTAGGAGCAATAACTCTTAGGACCTTTGAAAATGATACCATCTTCCATCAGCATCTCATCTGTGTAAGGAAAATAAGGTTGCACTTCAGGTGGTAGAGAAGATTGCTTTGACAGGCATCCAGCATTGATGAAGTGATTGAGCTTCTGCAAAATTGGATCAGTCTTTGTATGATCTCTGAGCGCAAGTCTTGTGGTAGAAAAATTGTGCACTTCCATGACATTGAAGTCAAAATTCTCTGCATCAGGCTGTTCTGTGGTATTTCTGGGCGATCTGGATAAGGTACCATCCAGATAAAGAAGTTTGCCTTTTGTATAGACCATTTTGAAGTTGCATTTTTGTAATCTGAGCAGCATTCTTTGTGGTCTTGCAGGAGCTGTATGCATGGGCTTCTTTAAAGCAGTGACTAGAGACTGATGAGCAATCTTGATCTAGATAGCTCGGCCATAAATATAATCATGGAATTTCAAACATGCGAACACAATTGCCAAAAGTTCCTTCTCAATTTGAGCATACTGCATTTCAGTTTGAGTAAGAGTTCTAGACGCATAGGCAATAGGTTTGCCTTATTGAAGAATAACTGCACCAAGACCGAACTTTGAAGCATCATAGGAAAGAATTGTTGGTTTGTAGACATATGTCAATGTATGTGGATTGGCTATTTGCTGTTTGAGGTTATCAAATGCACTCTGGTGCTGTTCCAACCATGACCAGGCAACACGTTTGCATGTCAGCTCTCTTAAAGGCACTGATAACTCACTGAAGTCAGGTATAAACTTTCCTAAACAATTAACCATATCAGGGAAGGTCTGTAGGGATTGGACATTGTCTGGAGCTGGCATCTCAAGAATGGCTGATTGTTTGGAAGGGTCTGGTCGTAAGCCTGTACTGGTAAATAAATGACCTACATAAGTAACTTCTGGTAACCTGAATTTACATTTCAGAGGATTGAGCTTCAAGTTCACTTCACAAGCTATGTCCAGAACTTTCCTAAGGTTTCTGTTATGCTCTGCTTCTCCATTACCTCCAACTAGTAAATCATCCACTGTTACAGCACACGGATAACCCAAAAATTTGCTCCATTTCACGCTGAAAGACTTCACTGGCAGAATTTATTCCAAAAGGCATTCTGAGAAATCTGTATCTACCAAATGGAGTACTGAATGTAGTCAGTAGTGAAGATTTGCGATCAAGCATTAATTGCCAAAATGAACACTCTGCATCTAAAACAGAAAAAAAACATTGGCACTTGGCATGAGAGAGGCAACCTCCTCGACTGTATACATAGGATGATGAGGTCTCTGTAATACTTTGTTCAAGTCTCTTGGGTCAGTGCATATTCTGATTTCATCTGATCTTTTCTTATGAACAACCACCATGGAAGACACCCACTCAGTTGGTTCTGAGACTGGACATGTCGCACCTTGCCGCACCTATTTATCTAACTGGACCTTGACTTTGTCCTGCGCAGCTATCTCAACTCTGCTCGCAGGTCTGATCACTGGAATGACTTCTGGGTCTACTTTCATGGAGTACACAACTGGAAGTTTGCTTAGCTTGTCATAGAAAACATCAGCATACTGTGAGAAAATAGCATTAGTGAAGCTTGAACTAGGACGTGCTTACATGATGAACTTCTTTGGTAAAAGAAAGCAGTTTCATTCTTAAACTGTCTCTGAGACCTAACAACGATTGCACAGGTCTTCTGACTACATAGAATTGCAAGCTATAACTGTTCCCAGCTGAATAACATGAAAGCACCACTGAGCCTTCAGTTTGAATCTCTTCACCTTCATAAGCAACAAGCTTCGCACAATTAGCCAAATTAAGTTATTCACAAGCTCTTACTGTAGCAAATGTTTTGCTGACATAACATTAAACTTTGAATCAGTGTCCACCTTAAGATTCTTGGGTTTACCATTTATCTGGACAGTACAAAACACTTTGTTCTTTGCCAGCAAATCTACTGCATTAACCTTCTCAACAACCATTGATACACCATCTGCGTAGAAGGTATGGTTGCAGCATTCTACATGATCAACTTGCTTTTTTGAGTGACCTTTCTTAATAACTGAATGAAGCTTGCTTGATTTACAAAACATTTGAAAGTGATTCCATTTTTTTACACTTGGGGCATGGCTGACCAAATGCTAAGCACTTCTCTCTTTTAGACTCATGACAAGCACCACAATTATGACAGTTAACAATAAAACTTAATTTGGGTTTTGCTGACTCACCCTTATACTGCACTGAGCATGTCCATTTGCTGAGCTAGTCTTAGAACTTGATAGAGAGTTACGGGTCCTCCCTGGAAAACCTGCAGGGGCTTCAGCTGCCATGTGCTTAGGCCTGTTTCTGCTAGCCATGTGCTGCATGCTGTCTACGCTTGCTCTATAGGCTGCTGAAACCATGCTATTATCACTTGCAAGTATACTTGTGTGCCTTTCTGTAAGCTCATTGATTTGACAAATCTCTGTAGCTTTGCTCAACATTATATCACTGTCACGAAGCAAAATCTTTCTCATTGCAGCATTATTAACATCACACACAAACCTCCCCTTTATCAACTCGTCCTTCAGATCACCAAATCTGCACATTTTTGCTTTATTTCTCAAGTCAGTGGTATCAGCTGCAAAAGTGCTTCTCCAATGTAACATTTGTCTGGGGGGGTTACACATTTCTCTAAATTTATGTTTCAGTCACTCAAGATCCTCTCTTGATTTTACCAGTACAACAGTATGGCAGTTTTCCCCTCTTCCGCATGTACTGCTGGTGCATACACAAATAAACGCTTTCTTTCAATGGCTTCTGACCCTGCTAAGTTAAGCAAAATAAATACCGCCATACATGCATCTGTGTCAGAAAAAGCTGCTTGTATGAAAATTTTGCATTCCTGCTCAAATACTCTCCAATTCTCTGTAATATGTTCAAAAACAAGTGGACTGGGTCTGCAAGATGCCTCTGCCATATCAACACACAGTGGTAAAGGTGCTTGAATATATGTATGAACATGCACATACATATATATATATATATATATATATATATATATATATATATATATATATATGCCAGAAATTTATGCCAGAACTTGTAACTATGCCCAATAGCACAACAGACTCTCTGAAACAACTGCACTTTGCTAAATAAGTCTCTGTAGCACAAGAGAACTTTAAAATTGCTGTACTTTACAAAACCACCCTTTATCAGTGTAAGAAACACTTTGAAGTGACTGTACTTTACAAATGAACTGTCCGCAGCACAAGAAACTCAGAGTAAGAAACACTTTGAAATGACTGCAGTTTGCAAATGAACTGTATACAGCACGAGAAACTTTTCAAAATGGCTGCACTTTGCAAAATAACTGTGTACAGTGCAAGAAACACTTTGAAATGGCAGCACTCTGCGAATAAATGTACACAGCACAAGAACCTTTTCAAAATAACTGCACTTTGCACACAATAAAGTCTTTGAAATAATTGCACTGTAATAAAGCACACACTGCAAATACTGCACACGCTAAGATATTTTGAACAGCTCTAGTTATGCTTTAAATGGCTTCAGTCAATGCAAAGTAGTAGCTCTTTACAAAACACGGTCGTTTACTAAAAAACATGCAGTCACCTTGCTTTTCTAAACTTATTTTGCCCTTTTATTGTACTTGTTATGCCCATTTGTCCTCTCATCATGCTCATTATACTTTTATTGTGCTCGTATTACTTTTAACATGTTTGTTCTGCAAATCAGAGGTAACTGAACTCCATATAAGTATTTCTGATAATTTAATCAAATATCATGGTTTCAACACTTAGTTTGATCAACAATGCATTTTGTGTCTTTTGTTTGATTAATAATATGTTCTGTGCTACTCGTTTGATTAATAATGCATTTTGTGCTTTACGAAAGCTTTGTGTTGTTTTCTTTGCAAAATAAATCAATTGTGCGAGTTTTGTTACCTGAAGTTCATTTCAGGCCTTTTTTTTAATCGTTTAAGCACTGCATCACCCAACCTGCTCAATATACCCTCACCGTCAACTCTGCACCTCATGGCTTGGTTACACTTTCAATTCCAGTTCTGACACCATGTCGCTCGTCCGGTCAAGATAAAACAGACGAACAGTTGTGGGTTCGGTTCAAGCAGATTTATTATATACAAACACATCAAGATTAAGGCTTAGTAACTTAAACTTAAATAAACTTATAAACTGACTACCACACTCATACATGTTAACACTTTGGCCGTTCTGTCAAAGTGGCACTGCTGCCTGCACGTACTCACTCTTTATATGCACGTGCCTACACTTGGAAATGTTTCTTAAAGTTACAACACATGCACTCTTCTGCAATGCCTCAACTCAATTTTCATCCAACAGTCACAGCAGTATGGATAGTGTCAACAACCTGCACATATTCTTCCAGAGTCCTCTCAGGAGTCTTGATTCTCCACCTCCCAATGTCTGTAGAAAGAGGATGCGCAAGAGGAGGCTCCACTCCTGTGGAGTCGCTGACATATGACACTGCCTTGGATGATCAAGAAGACATTGCCAATACCTTCTGGAAGATGTCACTTTTGGCAAAACCCATAAATTAATGAGACAGAGGAGATGATAGCCAACTGACTCTCCCAGTCGGGGAGAAGAGGTGGTGTTTGCGGCCTGTCGTTCTGCACCTTGTACCACATGGGTGGTCCCTTCTGCGAAACATTTAGTAGATTTGGCTGCCAGGAGGTAATTGTAACAGCCATCCTGAGAAAACCTGGTAAGATTCTTCTTTACCCCAAGAATAGGCAGAACTGGTCGAATGGACTTCTGGTGCACTTTATAATCATAGCAGCAGCCACCAAGTCATCATGCATCCAGTTCACTTGATGATAAGACCTCCAGCATTGAATGAATCTCAGGGCTGATGAAGTCAGCAAGAAAAGGGGGAGTAGTCTTGCTGGTACTGAATTCATCCTCAAGTTTTGGTGAGGGCCTTCATGTGGTGGACCCTGGTTTCACATTCTCACCAAGACAGCACTGATGTACAGAGACTGTCTTAAATAGTATGTATCACGGACAGAGGTAGGTTAAAACTTAAAGCTGAGTGCACAGTTTCCATGATAAAACTGTCCAGTCCTGATGTTTTCACTGTTGCCAAGACTGGAAATAAGTGGCAGTGTAGAATTCTTAAGAAACAGAAACATTCCTACAATGAGATTAGGCCAGGTTCGGGGGGAGGTGAGTTGAAAAAACACGAAAAGTTATTTTTTATTTATTTGTTGACATTTGATTATAACTGTGGTGGTGGTGCTGCGGTAGTGTTGTTGCCTTATAGCAAGACGTTGTCCTGTTCGATTCTCGGCTAGAGCGTCTTCTGTGTGGAGGCATACGTGAATGGGGCGTGCCTTCGTTGAAGGTTGTGCATCAGGGCTGGTAACCCGGTACATAAAAATCCACTACCAATCATAAGCGGACCGGAGTTCTGCTGTGGCGACCCCTAACCAGGAAAAGCCAAAAGACACAAACACACATTGACATTTGATTATAAGGCAGACCAGGATAGTGGACTTACAAATGTGTTGGTTTACAAAGTCCATTGAACATATGAGAGAAACAGACAAATTCTGTAAAAAAGAATTGGAAACCGTTGTACAACTTCTTGTTGTATGTGATACACTCTTGGCGTGTAGGGCCTGTACACTGAAAGGTGCAATAATGTGGCAAGACTGTTGCATTGAGGATTGTGCAAACACTTCAATATGGAGGTAGCTGTGAAGTATTGGAAATATGAACCACAAAACATTATAGAGAATGATGAAGTATGTATCACATGGGATCACCCATTACCAACAGTTCAAAAATTATATGCAAGAAAAACAGATATAGTTGTCTATGAAAAAAAAACAAAAGTGACACTGATCATTGAACTTGCTACACCTAGTGATTACAGTGTCTTACAGAGAGATACAAAGTCATAAATATTGGGATTTGCAGGCAGAAATGAAAGCAGTGTTGAAGAAAAATGCCCAGGCAGTTCCAGTAGTAGGAGCAATGGGTCTAGTTAAAAAAGAATTGACAGTCATACTTGGATATGCTGCCAGTATGTGTAACTCTGTATGAATTGCAGGAGTGCTGTGAGAAGCACCTTTGGCTAACATGAAAAGTTGAAACAATATTAATTTCATGAACTTTTTTTATACTCTGACTTAGGAATGGGGTCCATTCCTGTCATGGTATTAGAAACCTAAAAGACTTGGAGAAAGTAAACTGAGAGCTGTCTGATGCAGCTGATATCCATCTGCTCAACAAGGAGTCCAGGGAGATGGATAGAATAGGGAACAGTACTTATGTTTCAGACACTTTTGCCCTGAGGATGTTGTTCTGTGCCACACACTTGAACTGCTTCCAATTTGATTTAGAGGAACAGTCATTAGACTCTCTGCACAAGCTACCTACGCCAGAGTTTAGAAAACCAAAACCACAGTGGATATGATGCTAAACATGGTCAGCCTCTTCATGTGGCTCTTGCATAACACAGTGAGTGGAGCAGCCAGGGCAGTGGGCACAGATATTGAGGCATTATGCCTGGCTTCACTTTTGTGACTCTGTGGAAAATATTTAGGCATCCTTCACAAATTCCCCATATAATAGTACCTCTTTATTGGGTCCTGCTGTGAAAAGAACATTTTTGAGGTGCAGAAAAGATGATGAGACTGTCTGCCATATGCATCTAATTTGAGACCCATCAAAGATATTACAACAAGAATCAGAAGGGGTCCAAATTCTTATTGCTCAGCATCAGCCCTTTGACTCCACTGCAGATTGGGTGGCCATAGCAGAGGTGACCCCCTTCTGTGGACACAACCTGAGGTTGCAGAGATCTGCAAAATCACGGGTTCCGGGGGCCCTTTTTGGCCAAACACTGCCAATGTTCCTGAAGGCTTGCCCAACTCCCCCCCCCCCCCTCTTAGAGGCATTCTGGAGCAGTTTATCTCTTCACTCACCCATGAGGATGGCCAATCACACAGGTTGCTTGAGTGTGAGATAATATCCCGTGGCTGTATTATAACTTTTTACCATCCCTGTCCCTGCAGTATCAGCTGCTCTGAGACATTTCACCCTGTCAAAAGAAAGTAGACTTGAGGGAAAGGATTTCTCTCTTGCAAAAAAGAGCCATCCAGGAGATCCAGCAGACCAGATCTGGAATCTAGTCAGTATTTTTTTTTAGTTCCATAGGAAAACAAGGAGACCAGATCTGGAATCTGTTCAGTATTTTTTTTTTTAGTTCCATAAAAAAACAAGGACATCAGGCATATTCTAAATCTCATAGGCTTAAACTTACACATGAAGAAGACTCATTTTTTTGTTACACTGCAAGCAGTTATGCCCTACCTGAAAGCAAATGATTGGGGATGCTCAGTAGATCTCCTTTATGCCTAAAACAGTGAAGACATCCAAGGGTTAAGCAAGTAATTCATGGGGTAATTACATGCTTTCCCTGTCCATGAGGACCAGTAGTTCTAAACTGAGGGTGAATTTGCAGTTACCTATCCAGTAATCCAAGTTGCATTCAAATAGAGTAAGGGAAGTACTGTACTTTATGTGGCGAGGATGATTGTTCCATAGAAGTGATATTCTCTGGGATACATACCTATCCCTCCAGCATATTTTGTTAGTGGTGCAGAAAATATTGAGTGACTGTTTTCTGATACAATTGGACTTCTGAATGTGTGAAAGTCTTGACTGGGTCTATTGAGACTCTGTACATGAGGTAATGTTCACCTCTCAGTAGCCTGTATGATACCTTGAAGACAGACAAGGTTTTGAGACTGTCTGCCTTGTTTTTATGATTTAGGCCCTTGATTGTTTTTAGTGAGGTACTTTTGTGGTTGTTCCAGCTGTAACAAGTATTTAGAAAGGTGCATACTGAAATGGTATTATGCTCTGCACTCGGCCTAATGAATCCTGAGTGCAGAGGAACATTTACTTCCCCAGATCTAGACACCATATCCTTAAATATAAGCTGTGCGGTGGAAAAGGACATAGGACAGTAGTGGATATGTGGTGATTTAAAGACAGTTCATTTTCATCATAGGTTACCATTATGTGTAACAACAAGTTCAGTTTTCAGGGGTTGTTCAGTGGGATAGTTACAAAGGGAGTCTTGCTTGCCAAAGAATATGATTTTATGTTTCTTGGCATTTAGTTTCAGTCCATGGTTTTTGGACCAACTATTTGTTTGAACCAGTCCTTCCTGTAGGATCTTGGTGTCCTCTGGGGAGTGTATGATGGCACCAAGTTTGCAGTGATCTGCAGACCTGGTCAACCACAGTCCCTTAACGTTATCTTTAACCACCAATAAGTAAATGCCAGAGAGAAATGTCCCAAGACTTGAACCCTGGGACACTCCACTAGTGACAGTTTTTTAGATGAGGGAGAGATTTCCACTCATATTTCCTCTTATCCTGTTTGTAAACCAATTTTATGTCCAATGAATTACATAGGGATTAACATTTATTTGGGAGAATTTATCTATGATGCCTGTGTGTGGTTGCCTCTGTGACTGTTTTGAAGAAGTCAACCAGGTTATGTAGGCAAGACCTGTCCTTGCTGAATCTGAATTAATTATTAGTTCCATAATGATCCTTTCCACAGCTTTACAGATGAGGCTGGCCAGATTTATGGGTCTGTAATTACCTGATTCCATTGTTGCCCCAGGTTTTTGCAAGGGAATGACAAGCTTTGTGCAGGATGAATGTAGGACAGCACCAAAGTTGGTTTTGAAGCTAATGTTGAGTAGCATCTGTGGGGGGAGTTGACATTTCCTGTTTCAGGCTAGCCAGTAGGCAGCCTGGTAAATTATCCAGCTTCATTGGTGTAGTGTTCTTGGCCTTAGATAGTGCTTTGAGAACTTGTTCTTGGGAGGTTTGAGGAAGGGGTAGATGTCCACGAGTAGTCTGGATATGGTATAATTTACTATTGGCTGTGCACAGTGCAGGGCATTACTTCTAAGATTTCCAACATAGAGGCTTTGTGGTCATCTTTCACCTGGGTGGCTATTTTTTTTTTACCTCACATCTGGCTTTGGTTTGTTTGATCAGGAATTGGAGTTCTTTTTTAGTTTAGCAAGAGTATTTTTGTCTTGGATCTAGATTTATTTTGCATCCAATGAGTTTTTCTTTTATGATAGACCTTTTTTATATTAGTGTTTCACCATAAGGGTTTATTTTTGAATTTGGCATTGTGAGGGGGACAGATGTATCTTTGCAGCTATTTATTTTTGCATAGAACTTGGCAGTTAAGGACTTTGCATAAGCAGTGGGATTGTCGAGATGAACGAGACTTTTGAATTTAGTCTGGTCATCACTTAAGTTTTAGAAGATTAGCCTTCGCATAGTCTCTGTGTACTGAAGTATTTGTAGGATGCTTCTGGCTTTAGGCGAATGTGACTGACTTGTGGTCCAGTTTGATAAGGGAGGAGGTTACAATAGGTGTGGAACAGAGCTGTCCCATATTGGTAAGGACCAAGTCCAGGATTTTGTCTACTGGTTGAAGTGCAGACTATCTGGTCCAGGAAGTTTGTATTTATGAAGTCCAGAAATTTCTGGTCATACATATTGAGTTTGTGTAAGTCTCCCAGTTGATGGTAGCATATGTGAATTATCTTAGGAGAATGATGTTTAACTTAATACGTGAGCACTATTATACTAGTTTGGTAGGAGGTTTTGGACATGGGGGTCCTGTAGTTAGCTATGATGTGATAAGAGGTTTTGTTTTAATAAGTTGTACATGGAGTAGTTTCAAATAGTCATCTTGTCTAGCGAGTCTGGAGATACTTTTTTTCAGAATGTAGAGATATCTTCACCATTAGTGCCTACTTGTAATGCAGTGAACCTGTATGGTTAGTAGGCACTGAAACCCGCCACTGATGGAGTACTTTCAGTGATCTGAAATCAGGTTTCTGTGATGAAGCATGTATGTGTTTTCCTAGGGTTAGTAGTGCTTATAGGGTGTGGATTTTTTTTTTTAATTATTAAGGCTCCTAGCTGAACAGCAGTACTTTAATGTTATCCTGATTATGTTTAGTTGTGTTGGAAGATTTAGAAGACTGACTACCTAAAAATGCACTATGGGGGTGAACAAGACTTTAGCCAATATGTGGAAGTCTTGGTGGCAAGGAGATGCATTTAAGCCTTGGCAAAACAGTTTGGACTGTACCATGTCTTCCCAGGCTGGTATGTATTGTACCCCCTTAGAAAGGCACCAGAATCTAAGCCAGTTTTCTTTTGTTCATACTGTGGCATCATTATTGGTAATGGTCTCTGTGCAGCTTCACACACTTTTTACATGCATGCATGTACCGTTTTGGATGTTGAGTCCAATGTTCTCAGATTTCAGAGCATCCTTCAACTCCTGTAAACATCACTCATCTATTCAGGGCTCATTTGAAATGGTGGCTAACCTCTACAACAGTTTATGCAGGAAAATTGTTTGTTGTTCTTCCACCACCTCCTCTTTAGAGTGGTGGTGGGGGGGTTGAGGGGAGGATGGCTCATGAAACTTGGAATCAAACAGAAGACTGTATTCACATCAGTATTGTGGAGAATGAGGGCTGTCCCCCTGGTGTTACAGAAATTCCAGGAACCTCTGCTTCCAGGAGTGATTTCCATTTAAGCATAAAACAAAGCAAATATGTTATGTTTTTTAAACAAGAAAAGAGGGACCACATCTACCCCCTTTGCCAAGAGGCCATAAAGGTTTAGCAGATGGTCATATTGCATCACTTTCTAGTCACAATGCACATTATGGGGAAAGCCAACTCCCATGCAGACAGGCTCAGCTGGTCCATCCTGATGGTTTATGAGTGGCTGTCTAAGTACAGCAGTAGTGTATCAGGTATTGGGGCCAGCTTTGCTGCTATATCTTTGCTTCCCTAGACAACGTCAGGTCAGCAAATATATCACCCAGATCCCAGCAGACAGAGTCTCTAAGAGGCACTTTAGTTAGTTAGTGACCCACCAAATTTCTCTATGCTGTTCCCTCTCTTCTCTTAATGTCCAAATTCGTATAGAAAGCAGCAGTATGCAAAGTCACCATGAATGATCCTCATTGCTGTTGGTTTCCCTTGCTCAGACCTCACCTAAGTACTCATGTGGTCAGCCTCACCCAGACATACTCAACCTGAAGTTAACAGCATGGTTTCTCCAGTTACCTTGATGGCCAAAAACCTTCTCTTATGTCAGAATGTAACTTGTATCCTTTCTTCCTCTCAGAAGAATCCACTCGGTTTGTATACAAAAGAAAGTAGAAATGCTTCTGTATATGGGGGCCAGTTAAAGGATTGATCATTTCTCGACTGTAGAAATGCTTCTGTATATAGACAACCAGTAAAAGGATTGGTCACTTCCTGACTTCCTTTCCTGCAGTCCTTCAGTTTCTTTCAGACTACGTTACTCTGTAGTCAAAGTACAGTTAGCATCAGTTTTTAACATTTGAAATAGCATCAACTGTCATCCCATTGCTTCTTATAGATTATGCAAGGCTTGTTTGAAAGGCTCTAAAGGATCCTTTCTCCTATGCCTTACTCTAAAAGTCCTGAATTTTGTCTTAGAAGTATTGACAAAAAAAAAAAAAACTTTAGAGCCAGCAAGTTCAGCACAGCAAAAATTCCTGTCTTGGAAAACTCTTCTTGGTAGCAGTTATATCTGGAAGAAGAATTTCAGAATTACAATCTTTATCTTCCAGTCCTAAATACTCAAACTTCCATAAATACAGAGTGTCCCTCCGAACTAATCCTTCCTTTATTCCCAAGATTGCTTCAAAGAGTAATTTGAACCAACCTATACATTTACCTGTTTTCTTTCGGCACCAGTCTAACAAATGAGAATATATTCTTTACAACTTAGATGTTCATAGGCAGATGAGTTCTTCTTTCCACAGGGCAAAAGCATTCAGAAAAGATGAACAGTTTCCTCATCTCCTTCATTCCTAGCTAGTTAGGATGAAGGATATCTAAGATAACCTGTCCAAATGGCTGTACAATTGTATTTTGTTTACTTGTACATCACAGAGCAAGTCCTTATCACCTAAACTTATGGCTCATTGTACAAGGTCACTCACTCCTTAAGAGAGCCTTTTTCAGACATTCTACTATGGATGAAATTTATGCTGCAGCAACTTGGTCAGTGCTACATGCTTATGTCAAACACTACAAAATGGATATAATTTCTAGATCCTGAGCTTCCTTCATAGCTAAGGGTATCCTACCAAGATGCCACCCAGGTTTTCCAGTAGCTTGAGATTCTGACCCATCATTTGGTTTTGACAGATCAGATAAATAGGATACAGGAGTTACGTACTTACTGTAATGCTGGATCCATCAATCCCTGTCCATCTGATACAGCATCCTTGCCTCCATTCTCCATCCAACTCCTCTGCTTCCAAACGACATGGTAGATCATCCTTAAGCTCTACTGCCCATCAGTACTAGGTACTTCTCATCATCTCCCTCAATTTTCCTCTCCTCCCCTGTCTATCATAATAAACTTTAACTTCTCTGTCTCACTGGTTTTAACCCCTTTATTTCTATGCTGTCTTTGGTATACATGCTGTATATAACGTAACAGGAATTAGGAAGGCATTATTCCTTCTATGATGTTATATCCTAATTTATTTTGCAGATGATTGTAAATTATATTTTAACTGTTTGTTTGTTTATTATATTTTCTTAACTGTTTGTTAAATTTTTAAACTGAGGAGCTTTTCTCCCCGGGTCTCCACTGAAAATGAGCCAAATGCTCAGTTGGACTAACCCAGCTAACAAATGTAAAATAAATAAATAAATCTTAATCAACCCCATTTTTCATATTTTATACATGGGGTCATGGTGTTGTGTCAACTGTTGCCATCTTTCTCCATTCAGTGCTACTCTCTTGCCTTCTTTGGCACTCATGCCTGACTGTTGCAGGTGTTTTCTCACACAGTCCATCCACCTCTGCTGGATGCCCTCATTTTCCTCTTACCTTCTTCCTGTCTGTCCCATATCTTTACCAAATTGTCTTCCATTTTTCTGCACATGTTCCTGACCCACCTATTATTTCACTTTGTCCTGTTCTGCATTTGTTGCTACTTTGGGTTCTGCATTTGTCGTCATTTCTTCACTTGCCCACAGTGTCCTACCACCCATCTTGGGCACTTCATCTCCATCACCTCTAGCTCTAATTTCCTCCATTGTTCTGCCTTTACTGCCCAGGTTTCTGAACTGTACAGTAGTACTGGTTGCACCACAGTTTTGTGCACCTTACTTTTCAGCTTCTTTAGTAATTTTCTGACACTGTACCAGTTGGCTGCAGCCCCTCTGATTCTAGCTTTGACATTTTTATTCTGACTTCCCATCTCTTCAACAACCCTCCCAGGTACTTGAAGTAGTTAACCTGATCCACTGTTTTCCCTTCTGTCTCATTTCTCATCTTTTGATTTCCCCCATTTGCTGCCATTATAATGGTCTTATGTGTACTCAGTTTATCCCATGTACCTTCAGTTTTGCATTCCATTCTCCTATCCTTTTCTGAGGTTCTTGCTCAGAGTCTACCTGTAATGCCAGATCGTCTGCATACAGCAACTTTGTTCATCTGTCCCCGCCAGCCTCTTTGTTAATGTAGTCCCACGCCGGTATGGACAGCAGTGGACTCGGAGCTGAACCCTGATGCACACCAACTCCCACTGGGAATCCCTCTCTGTACTTGAGTGATTGGGTCTTTGTACATAGCCTGCACTAATTCTACTAGTGCTTCTTGGGACTTTGAACCACTCCAGGACTGCCCAAATCAACTTTTTTTGGACCTTGTCATATGCTTTCTCCAAGTGTAGGAATGCCCATTTGGACTTTTTCCTCATCTCTAGATTTTTCTCAAGTATCTGTCTCACTGCTAACATCTGGTCCGTTGTGCTGCATCTTGACCTGAATTTAAACTGTTCATCTCTCATCTTACTGACTACTACTCTGCATTTGCCTTTATCAATCACACTGTCCTAAATTTTCATGCAGTAGTGTGATAAGAGTCTGGTACCTCAGTACTACCCACAGTTGTGAATATCCCCTTTGTTTTTCAACACTGGCACTAGTATGCTTATTCTCCAGTCATCTGGGATATGCCTTTCTCTCCATACTGCTTTGAGTACCCACAGGAGCCATTTCTCCCGTCTCTCTCTTGTCATGTTTATCATATCTGCTGTGACCTCATCTGAGCTTGCTGCTTTCTCTGACTTCATTTTTCTGAGTGCTGTTCTTACTTCTGTGGTGGGCTGCTTCTATTCTTTCATTGAAGGCTGTGTCTGGGGCATCTTCTCTGGGGTTTTCTTCATTCAGAAGCTGCTGGAAGTACTCCTTCCATCTGTCTTTGATGTCCTGTGGAGCAGGTTGCTGCTGGCATCCTTTAAGAAATGTGCCTATCTTCTTCATCTTTCTGTCTTTGACTTGCAACCTGTTAGTTTTTATGCCATCTACTGAGTTACTTTCCAGAATCTGGTAGAGTACCTCCGATCCCTTGTTTTTTTGCTATTGCAACCCCTGTCTTAGCTTCTTTGTTAGTCAGCCAGTATTCCTTCCTAGCCTGGTCTGTCTTTTCTGTCGCCCACTTTTTCCTGTACTCCATCTTTCTTTTGCATTCCACCACCAGCTTTCCTTATGTACCTTATTTCCATACCTGGCTTGGCCACATATCTAGACTGTAGTCCTCACGCATGCTGTTTTGAGGCACTGACCTTCTTCAGCTCCACTTTTTTTTTCTTCTTGAGGGGCTAGAGCCCTGTGTAATTCCTTGAACTGTTATGCTTTCTCTGCAGTCAACTTCCAGGTCTTCAACCTGGTCTGTTGACCTTAGCGTCTTCTCTGACCACTGCTTGCAGCTGATAGTGGCAGCCAGTAGTTTATGCTATGGGCTAACTATTTTATTGTTTAACTAGACACTTCTAATAATTCAAAGTCTGCTGCTGTTAGTCAACAAACTCAATCTGAGGAGATTATGTACAAGGGATTATGGGAATGAAAACCTACAATAGACTATTGCTCAGTGCCAAAAAACAAAAAGAAAATCATGTTGTTTGGCCTCAATAAAAGATTATCCAAATCCCTCACCCCCACAATCCTTTAATTAGCCTTGATAGTTAAAAACAATCCCATTGAAACCAGCACTTCTTTTAAATGGTTGGATACCTGAGCAGACCTTTATAGACAGCCACCCAGACCTTGCTTGGGTCTACAGACCACTCTGTTCTAACTCAGGAATAATACCAACTTTTTTAACAGGGCCAGTGAAGATCTTATTAGTGTCCTGAGGTCATGCTCTTTAGCATCCATCTGGGGGGGGGGGTAAGTAAACTGCACCTATCTAAACCTGTTTTCTGCAGGAGGCTGATATCAGCATGCTGTCCATGCCCTGTGCTACAGCACATCATGGAGGGCTTCCTGGCCTCTGTCAAAAAGCTCCAATTCCTTTGTGTGCCTGTACAAATGCCTCCCTTCCCCCAGAGGATGGGCATAACTATCCTCTTTGCAGCTCCATCAGTTGCCCAAGCTGCTAATCAAACCCAGGTCAACTGGGCTGTACTCAGGATTTTACCTCTCTCTGCCACCTGCATTCTTTCTGTTTTTTGATCATTTCTTGTACTAATGCATTCTACTACTATCTTTCTTTATGTAACTTACCAGGCCTGTTATATGTCTTCATGCTTACTCCCCAATTTCCTCTTTTTTCTGAGGTGCTAGAACCATGAGTATTTACTTAAATTTACTCTAGTCAACTTCCAGGTCTTTCAGCGTAGTCTGTGTTGACATTAGAGTCTTCTTTGACAACTGTCTGTGCTAATTGTGGCATCCATTTGTTTATCTGGGAGCTCACAGTCTCATTGTGGATGATTTTGCAATCATTAGTTTGACTCTAGTGCTCTTGCCTTACAAGGAGAAAGTCTCTGTGAGTTGCATATTGACCACGGTCATTTGTAATTTTGACTGTCTTTCTTGATGAAACATGCTTTTGCAACCTTTAAGCCATTTTGCCAGAAGAAAGTCTAGAATGGCCTCTCCTTCATTATTCCTGTTTCCTTAGCTGTCTGGATCCCTTCTCTGCCTTTATCTCTGCGCTGCTTATTTAGCCAATAATTTTGACACTAGTGTTTGTAATTCTTCATTTTAAGTTCATATGAGTACTTATTCTGTTTTTCTCCACAGATGGAGTAGGTTGTCATCTTTAGCTTCTTCAAGTCTCTGAAGTATTTCTAAAAACAACTTTCATGTTGAAGCCTCTATTACATGATCCTTTGCTTCCTTGCAGTTCATATTTTGCTTCAGTAAAGATTGTTTGGTACCAGATACTAAAGTAGTCTTAAATCTTCTGTCTTGGAAAACACTTTTCTCTGATGATAGAACTTTCAGTTTGTTTGGATCTAATGATGTCAACAAATGTACATTCAGCAGTAGAGTTGCAAACTCGTACATATAGTAAGTTTCAAGGAGACCTGTACCTCTTTTTTACCAAGATGTTTATAACAATTATTTTTCTATGTTTTTTCAACCCTGTTATCTACCAGCAACGGACACACTCATTTTCCTAGCTGGTCCGCGAGAGCCATCTGCAAGAACAGATATACAAGCAACCTTCAAGGGTTTTCTATTTCTGGCCCCGGTTCCTCCCCTGGAAGGGAACATGCAACCTGCATCATTATTGAGGCCACTGTCTTCCCATACACCCATGATGAAGACACTGTGAAGCATTTTGGTGGTGAGCTGCATGTACGCCCTAGAACTGTTTGTGTTTGCCACCCCTCCTACAAGGAATACTGTGGCACCTCACAACCCAGACCCAGGAGTCTCACACCATTTTCCCCACTCCAGCTCCAGGAGACACTCATGTCAGTAATGAAACTCAAGTTGCATGGGTCATAGTCAGGGCTTTATTCCTCTGCCCCAGTGGTGCTGGATGAGGGATATATAAAGTTGCAATGTATCAGCAAGCTTTTTATATATCACTTCATTAGCGTAAAGTAACTGTTTTTTTTTTCTTGTCCAATTGATCCAACACTTTTAGGGCTATTCAGTCACACCAGAGCTTTAAGCTAAAACAAGGTGAACTTCTAGTTATAACTTTTTTCTAGCTATCAATACATTTTCTATATTAGCAATGTTCATCTAAAATATGTATTTAAAGGCTTTGTTCTCATGTTTTCATGTTGTATTGCTGACTCTGTTTCCTCTTAGATGTGCATACTCCTCCCTTTTTTCCATTTCTTTTATATGCTTCCAATTACAGGGTGATATTTTCATTATGCTTACATTTTCATACCATAAATGTCACTTTCATACATTTGTCACTTGTCTGTCTGACATCATCTGAAGTCATGTCTCTCAACTTCTTAGTCCAAGAATTGTGGACAAAACCAAAAATAACGAAGGGACAAAGACCCAAACTCAAGGGCAGATTTAAACATTGCTCTTATAAACTTAATGTTCAGCAATTGACAGACAAGACAAAGTTTTGAAACCAAACAACAGGGAAAAAAAACTAAAAATACTTAGAAAAGAAACACCTCCACAGCACACAAATACTCTAAACATAGTTGATAAAAGTTTTAATCTTTTGTTTCTGCAAGAATGAGACTTTTTCAAAACTAATTCAACAATTTGCCAAAACCTTATTTGTACTCATGTTAATTAAATCACATGACACCCAACAACCAGTGAAAAAAAAAGTTCTAGTTAAAAAATACAGTCAAATTTGTAATGACCTAATATGCAATGATTTTAATCTCAACGCCGGTTGCAAGGCACTGTTTTCATTTATAGCTGAATGTACTGCTGCATTCAAAGTTGCCATAACACTTCTTTATATTCCAAAACTTCCTTCCATGTACCCTCACCCAAACCAATGTGCATATTATCAACGATAAAAAATACCTCTTTTTAAGAGGTGCATTGTGTGGTGTGTTTGTATTCATAAGTTCTGCTTTTAAGTTTACATTCACTTTTTCCCACATAGAATGAATCAAATGACATACACATTGCAATGTACACAACAGCATTGGTGTTAGAATCTCATCTCACTGGGCAAGGAATGATACATTCATACCAAGAAATAGCAATGTTAGTAGTCTCAGAAATTAATTTACACTGAGAATAACCACACTTATGCATAGCTCTCACTTTGTACTGTTGGTTTTCTTCAGTAATATTTTTAGCATTTCTTCCTTTACTAAAAACAAATTTGAGAACTTTGCCGAACTTTATTTTGAATTCATTAATCATACGTTTATCTCAGTTGTTACAAATAATAGTTTGTATGATATCAGAATGTAAAGAAAATAGAGAAATAAACACCTTGTCAACATAAATACAGTCTTGTATATGTTACATTTTTGATTGTATAATATTGGCTGAAATTTAGTTTCTCTGCAGATAGGTTATCGACTACGCTAGGTTATGTGGATAACCCTTAATGTTAAGTTGTCATTCTCGCCTTCATTCTTGCTGGATGGGTTCGGAGCCGATCCTCGGCTCCGACTCGGCCTATACTATAGCTCGAGAGCTATTTTTACCGGCTCGAGGCAGCTCTATATCCCACAATACCATGCGCTAACTCCCCAGATCTCGTTTGCCGCTTCGCTGCAAGGTTGCCTTTTTTACCGGCTCAGGTCAGTAAAGGATTTTTTCAACGAGTTTCTAATTTTTTGAGGTATTTTATTAGGTTATTTTCCCTACTTTTGTTCCCTATCGATATTATACTTAAATAGAGTTTGTTTCGTAAGCCCTACCCACCCCTGTAGTTAACTTTTATAATCAGGCCTACAGGCTTTAGCTTTTTCTGTTTATTCACTTTTGTGTGTGTGTAGTTGTTGTTTTAGTCAGCCCCCTCATCTCCCCCTTGTGTGTAAGTGAGTGTGTGTGCTGATTGAGTGACTGTCTTAGGGCAATGTCCAAAGACGTTAAGTTCTCGGGATTCAAGAAGTGTGACCCGTGCTGTCAGAAAATGTCTCTGACAGACGGTCACACTTCTTGTGTCTATTGCTTGGGGCCTTTACACCTGCAGGACTCTTATTCCGTTTGTCACGGATTTAGTTCAAGGGTCCTGCAGGAAAGGCATAACAAGCTTATTCTAAGGGGCTTGTTAAAGCCTGGTGACTCCCCGTCCAAGTCTGGCTCGGGGAAGTCATTAAAAACAGCCAAACCCTCGGCTCCAGCTTCTGAGCCGAGGGCTGGTGTTGTCGAGATGGCTCCGACCTCAGTTCCGGCTGGCTCCGAGGTGAGCAAAGTGGGTTCCGCTTCGAAACCATCATCGGAGCCGACCCCAGCGCGCAAGCGCTCTAGGTCCACTTCTTTAGAGTCCGTCAGATTGGCTCCGAGGTCCCCCCTCCTATCAGAGCGGAGTCATAGGACTCATTCATCGAGGTCTTCCAGGCTCTCCAATCATGACATCGAGAGGGTGGTCAGTAGACTCATAAAATCTCAGGCGCTGGCCCAAATGCTTCAGAGCCCATCTCACCAGACTGTGGCTCCTTCGATACAGTTATCCATTCCTCCTCCGACTCATCTCTCGAGTTCGGAACCGGAGTTCGTTGGAGCCGATACCCCCTCCTTCGGCTCCGGTGTCATCGGCTCCGACCTCTTTATTGGTTCCGTCCATGGAGAGGTCCAGGTGCCGGGACTCCATTGTCGGCTCCGAGGGGGCAAGTGGCATTGGACACTTGTCCGACCCCGCTCTCCCTCTCGGAGCTTCAGCTCTAGTTAGTTCGGCCCCGACATCATTCTCGGAGACTTCTCTGTCAGTTCCGGGGATGGTTCCAGCCTCTTCGGAGCTGGGACTACCTTTGGTGTCTGATAGGGGAGCCTTCGTGGTGATGAGTGTGCTGGACCCAGTGTCCACTCCAAGGTTAAGTTCTTTGGCTCCTCCCTCTGTAGTGCCTGTTACGGTCAATGGCCACCCTCCTATACCCGACAGCAGAGATCCAAAGCGTAAGGTACCCACTTTGGGTGTCTCCCCCTCTTCCGAGGGTTCTCCTGAAGTTTCAGGGGAACCCCCTAGGAAAAGAAAGTGCAATAGGAAGCACATAGACTCCCCCGAGTCTGTCACGTTGGACACCGACTTGGATGAGTCGGAGGGTTCCCCCAGATCCCCCTCTGAGGATGTCTCCTTTTCAGACATCCTGGAGATCCTAAGACAGAGGGGAAATTGGTCCACTCTCAAACCTTCCGAGGACGAGTCGGTTTACCTTGACGCCTTTGGATCTCGCCCTTCCACCTCCTGGGTGTCTCCCCCTTTCGACCCACTAATGGAAGTAGTGGCTAGAAAGGCGTGGGCAGCTCCTGATTCAATGGAACCTACCCCTAGGAGGCCTTCTAAATTTATTTCTGCACCAGATGACAAATCCTTTCTCACCAAAGATGTTTCAGTTGATGCTATGGTGGTAGCAGCAGCCACTAAGAAGGAATTAGCTGATCCTTCTGTACCTGTTCATCCTCCTAACAAAGAGTCCAGGACCATGGACAGGTACGACAAGCAGATCTTTGCTTCAGCGACATTTTCTATGCGATCGCTGAACTATTTGTCATTTCACCCGCCTTCAAAGAGACTTGCTCACATAGCTGGGTGAAACGGTACAGGATCTTTCTGCTGCGGGGTTTAAGGACAAAATAAACTCTCAGCTGGCTACCCTGAACTCCATTGTTAACTCCTCCATGCGGCTAATCTCTTATGCAGCAGATGGAGCGAGTAGGGCCGCTGGCACAGGCGTTGCGTTGAGACGCCACGCTTGGATGCGACTCTGTAATTTTGCCGACCCCTTCAAGGCGTCCTTCACCAACACCCCCTTTGACGGTTCGGAATTGTTCGGGCCTCAGGTGAAGAATACCCTCACCAGATGCGAGCAAGATGGTAAGACTCTCTCTGCCGTGGGAGTCCGTTTTTCCACGCCTTCTAGACCTTATCCTAAAGGACAGAGGGGTGGAAAGATGTGGTTCCGCAAACCACAGGGAGTCGCGCCTGCCGCACGTGGTGAATTTCCCCCTAGAGGCAGAGGGGGGGAATAATAACAGATGCCACCCCAGGGGCAGAAGGGGTCCACAAAACCAGGGTTCCAGGGAATCTTTCCCTGACCAACCCTTTCAGCATCCCTGAGAAGCTGCCCGACTGTCCGTCTTCGGAGGCAGTCGGGGGAAGATTATCTCTGTACCTGGAAGCCTGGCAATCCATCACTCAAGACACATGGGTACAGAAGATCGTATCCGAGGGTTACAAAATTCCTTTCACTTTCCCTCCGGTACAACCGCCAAAACCCCTACCAGATGTACCACCCGCACAAAGGGGTCAGGCTCAGCTAGAAATAAAAAAGCTGTTAAACAAAAGAGTCATCCAGGCAGTTCCAGCAGATCAGCTAGGATCCGGAATCTACTCCAGATTCTTTTTGGTACCAAAAAAGACAGGAGATTGGAGACCCATTTTGGACCTCAGCAGGTTAAACAACTATGTATTAGACAAAATTTCGGATGGTAACACTGCAGTCCATTCTACCCTTTTTAGGCAGAGACAACTGGATGTGCTCATTAGACCTCCAGGACGCGTACTACCACATAAAAATACACAGGCGCTCCATGAGATTTCTCCGCTTCCGGCTGGGAGCCAGTCATTTTCAATTCAGGGCCCTGCCCTTTGGTCTCACCACAGCCCCCCGGGTGTTCACCAAATGTTTGGCAGTGGTCACGGCTCACCTGAGACAAAAAGGATTCCAGGTGTTTCCATACTTAGACGACTGGCTCATTTCCGCTACCACCAAACAGGATCTCATAATGGCTAGGGATTATACTATCCATCTTTGCAACAACCTGGGTATTTCTATAAGTTTTGCAAAGTCCACCTTGTCGCCTTGTCAATGTATAAACTTTATAGGCACTGTATTAAACACCACAGAAATGTCTGCAACATTACCACCTCAGAGAGTGACAGACATAAGGCGGAATGTTCAGCTTCTGTTTCAGCCCAGCAGAGTCCAAGTCAAACTAGTATTGAAAGTGTTGGGCCTCATGGCGGCGGCGATTTTTCTACTTCCATTAGCCCGCTTCCACATGAGACTCCTTCAGTGGATGCTGTTTTCTCAGTGGTCCTTTCAGCAGCTGCCAATGACCAACAACATTTTGATAACACCATCTTGCAAGAAACATCTCTCCTGGTGGATGGTTTCCCCTCAGCTTTTTCAGGGCAGACCCTTTGTTCTCCCCCCTCCAGTTGCCACTGTCACAATGGATGCCTCCCTGATCGGGTGGGGGGGCATTATCAAGGCAGGACGTTCCAGGGCACTTGGCAACAGTCAGAATGCCACCTGCACATAAATGTCCTGGAGATGAGGGCGGTGCTTTTGACGTTGCCGGCCCTTCAGAGCTCTCTTCCCACGGGGACAATAGCAATTCAAACGGACAATATGCCTGTGGTGTGGTACATAAACAAGCAGGGCGGAGCAAGGTCCTACCCCCTCTGTCGAGAAGCACTCAGACTTTGGCAATGGGCAGTTTCTGATAGCAACGCACATCCCCGGGAAGTCCAACGTCATAGCAGACAGATTGAGCAGAACTATCCTCATGCCTCACGAGTAGTCTCTAAATCAAGCGGTAGTAGACGGAATTTTTCGGAAGTGGGGCCAGCCTTGCTGCGACCTTTTCGCAACTCCTCAAAACAGCAAGTGCCTTGACTTATTCACACTTTTTCCTCTACCAGGCCAGCCCCTCAGAGACGCTCTTGTTCACGTTTGGCCCCGGGGTCTTCTTTATGCCTTTCCTCCCTTTCCATTGATCCCACAACTAATTCAGAAAGCAACCGCATTGAGATCCAAAATGATCCTCATTGCCCCATTTTGGCCTCGACAAGTTTGGTTCCCGTTCCTGCACAAATACCTACTGGAACAGCCTTGGCATCTGGAACCCCTTCCGGATCTGTTGACCCACCTCACGGGCAAGCTGCATCAGTCTCTACATTCCATCAACCTCACAGCTTGGTTGCTCCACTTCCAGCCATAGCCAGGCTTCTCCTTATTTCTCCTCCTGTTCCTGATATCATTCTGGCTTCCCATAAGTCCAATACTAGGAAGACTTGTGCGAGTAAATGGAAGCGTTTTTCACACTGGGCACAAACTAGATCCTTAGATCCTTTCCATGCACCCATTCATGAGGTTCTAGACTTTCTGGCGGAGCTTTTTCATTCAGGGTCATCATCGGCCACTATCAGGGTACAATTAGCGGCCATTGCTAATTTTCATGTTGGACTCTCAGAAGCAAATATTATGTCCCACAAACTCTGTAAAGCCTTTCTCAAGGGCATTTTGTTGCTCAGACCTCCAGTCAAAGATCCACCCCCACAATGGGATTTGAATTTAGTTCTAACTTTTACCCCCTTTTGAACCGGCAGCTTCTTGCTCCCTCAAACTTCTTTCTTGGAAAACGCTGTTTTTAGTAGCTATAACATCTGCCAGAAGGGTATTGGAACTTCAAGCCTTGTCTGTCCATCCTCCCTATTTGTTTTTTCATAAAGATAGGGTAACTCTCAGAACAAACCCCTCCTTTCTACCAAAAGTGTTATCGGAAGCAAATCTAAACCACTCCATTGATTTGCCCGTCTTTATCCCAGACTATACCAACAGGGCTGAACAAAAATTACATTCATTAGATGTTCATCGCCAATTACGGTATTACCTAGACAGGACAAAACAATTCAGAAAGTCAGACCAGCTCTTCCTCTCTTATGCTGCAGGCAAGAAAGGGCTTCCAGTATCGAAAGTTACTCTTTCCAGATGGCTGACATCTATTATTACCTTGATCTATGAGTTAAGACACAGGCAACTACCCTCTAGGCCTAAAGCTCATTCAACCAGGGCACTGTCAACTTCAACGGCCTTTCAAGCAAGGTTACCACTAGATGCCATTTGTGCAGCAGCTGCATGGGCGTCCAAACATACCTTTATTGCCCATTACAAGCTTGATCTAGCCTCCAGAAATAGAGCTGATTTTGGTTCCACTGTACTCAGGAGTCTGTTCCATTGAGCCACCCAGGACTAAGATGCTAGGGACGCTGTCCCATCCAGCAAGAATGAAGGCGAGAATGACAACTTAACATTAAGAAGTTATGTCTTACCATAACGTTCCATGTTAGTTGTCTTCTTCTCGCCTTCTTTCTTTCCTCCCTCCTGCCCCCTAGCCTGGATAGACTCGAGGTTCTGAGTCCTTCCATTTCTGGAGATGCAATATGTTGCGTCTTTCATGGTATCCTTTGTGTTGCTAGCAGGTAACCTGTACTCGTAAAAGAGGATTATAATATTATTATTATAATATTACTTTTTATACTATGTCTTAGCTTACAAACGAGATCTGGGGAGTTAGCGCATGGTATTGTGGGATATAGGGCTGCCTCGAGCCGGTAAAAATAGCTCTCGAGCTATAGTATAGGCCGAGTCGGAGCCGAAGATCGGCTCCGAACCCATCCAGAAAGAAAGAAGGCGAGAAGAAGACAACTAACATGGAATGTTATGGTAAGACATAACTTCTTATTATAAAACATGCCTTTTCAACAAACTACGTTCAAGTATTAAATCACTCTCTCTAGATATTATCCTTGACAAATGAATAATTTGTCCCTTAACATTCTTTTTCTAACTGGATGACAGATTGAAAAATGCAAATAAGTATTAGAAAAACTGGGCGCTCTATATATATATAGTCAACGGAAATCTTAAAATTCATATCCCTTCTAAGTAGTGAATAGAATCTTACAAACATTCGTAAGTAAAATGTAAAAAAATAGTGGTGCCTTCTAAAAAGTACAAAAAAAAAAAAAAAAATGAAGCATGCCTTCAGTCCCTTTCCAAAGTAAAAATTTATTACATTGACTATTATGCTATGTAGTTATTGAAACTGCATTATAAAATGTGTTGTTGTAAATTAGTTTTCACATTAAATATATGATACATTGGAGCTTTTCTCCCTGGGCCTCCTCTGAAAAAGGGCAGCTGTGCCCAGTAGGATTTTCCTGGTAAACAAATTTCAGTAAGTAAGTAAAAAAAAAAAATGTGTATTTCTGTTACTTGAACTATAATTGAATGTGTGCCATAAATTCACTGTTAAAAACATAAAATTCTTCCCAGTACAGCAAAACCAGATTAGCATACAATAGAGCATGCATAGCTCCCATAGTAGCTATGGTATGTTGTTTATAGTACTTGCCCTCAAATTGTACAGTTATTTTTTTAATGCTAATTCCATACATTGTGCCAACTAATTAAACAGGAATTGTTTAAGTGTGTTTAGCAACAGTATCACTGAAACCAAGCGAGTCCTATGTCATGAGGAGTTACTATATACAAATTCATTGTATCTGGTCTGACCAAAAACAACATATCTGAATAAAAAGAATTTTATAACTTCTGTAAGACGTACGAGGAATCCTTTACTACATGATGATACCTATCTTAAATGTTGTTCAGTACTTTGTTGATGTAAATAGGAGAGGGTTCCTGTAGAGACCCTTTTGCTGAAACTTTAAGTCTCGGGAGAGATTGTGTATGTTTTTATGAATTTTTGTTGCGCCAAAAATGACTGGTATTCTTGGATGTATCACATCTGAAAACAAGCACTGATTGTGAAATGACTCCGTGTGACATCAGATCATTCAGCAACACTTTAATATACTTATAACTAATATTAACTTTGATAAACAAAACAGATGTATACCAGTTTGTTCAGCCGTTTTCTTAGAATAACTAACACTGTCCAAGAACTACTAATCCTCCACCTTTATCTCATTTCATAAACATAAATATTCTGTGGCAAGATATTTCCTGTATTAAACTGGGTTCTTGTTTCATCAAGTTATAATACGTGACAGAATGCTTTGTTACATATTTTCCTTAAATCTACTTCAGAACAGTGTTCAAATGTAAGAAGTGTAGAATTAAGTGGAGAGTTATAACAACTACTTTTTTTAAGTTACTTATTGTGTTGTCTTTAAATCCAGGTATAAATGAAAACATTGCCGTGCAACCTATGTTAAAGTTAAAATTATTGTGTATTTGATTAATACATTTTATTGATTTTTTTAAATAGAACTTTTTGTTGGCATAATGTGATTGATTTATTAATTTTTGACCGGGAAAGTCTGACTGGGCTAGTGCCCTTTTTCAGCGGAGGCCCAGGGAGAAAAGCTTCACAGACAAAATAAAATTGCTTAGTTAGGATGCAAGGAGTAGAGGTGGCGAAGGTGGATGAGTTTAAATACTTGGGATCAGTAGTTCAGAGTAATGGTGAGTGTGGAAGAGAGGTGAAGAGGAGAGTACAGGCAGGATGGAGTGGGTGGAGAAGAGCGTCAGGAGTGAATTGTGACAAACGAGTACCAGTAAGAGAGAAAGGGAAGGTCTACAAGAGGGTAGTGAGACCAGCTATGTTATATGGGTTGGAGACAGTAGCACTGACAAAAAGGCAGGAGTTAGAGCTGGATGTGGCAGAGTTAAAGATGTTAAGATTTGCACTGGGTGTGACGAGGGTGGACAGGATTAGGAATAAGTATATTAGAGGGTCAGCCCAGGTGGGAAGGTTTGGAGACAAAGCCAGAGAGGCAAGATTACATTGGTTTGGACATGTGCTGAGGAGGAATGCTGAGTATATTGGGAAAAAGATGCTAAGGATGAAGCTTCCAGGTAACAGGAAAAGAGGAAGGCCTAGGATAAGGTTTATGGATGTGGTGAGAGAGGCCATGCAGGTGGATGGTGTGACAGAGCAAGATGCAGAGGACAGGAAGAAATGAAAACAGATGATCCGCTGTGGCGACCCATGTCAGGAACAGCCGAAAGAAGAAGTTAGAATTCATAAGCTCCACAAAGAAACAACAAATGCATAATGTAGGTAGAAATGAGGTTCTGGCAAGTTGTTGAATTATTTTTGAAAAAGCCTTATTTTTGCAGAGATAAGTGTTCAACTTTTTTTAAAATGTGTGTGTGTGTGTCCTGTGGAGGTGTTTCTTTTCAAAGTATTTTAGTTCTTAAAACTTAAAAAGTTGCTAGAATAACAGGTTTTGCATTAGCATGCATTTTTGAAGGATATGAGGTCTGAATCACACATCTGCTATTTTTTAGTGACTTCAGTCATTGATATTGACAGAAAACCATAAATTTTATGAGTGAGACCAAAAATAATGTGAGGTAAACATCTGGATATTCTGTAAAATTCTGGACAGTTGAAAGATGATGTCTGAAAAATTTTAAGCCTGCTGTAATTACACTTTTTTTTTTCAGATGAGTTATACAGTTTTAGATATGCAAAACAGAGGTATAATTGTCATTTGAGAAGATTATTTTGAAGTCAAAACTGCATCTGTAGCTTTTCTTGTTAAGTAAACATCATAATCCTTTATCATTTAGCATGTGCTCTCACACACACACACAAGCACATGCACACAGCTAGCTGTTAGCAAATTACTGCCACAGCTTAAAGTTGCCCAAATAATGTCTGATCCTAGTACTCTAAATACCAAAAAAAAGCAGTTGCTCTCAATATATTAATGTGTTTATTATTAATGTACGTCTCTAATGTATTAATAACCAGACTTGAATATGGGTCCATTCCCTGCACTGCTCTTGCCTCATGTTTCTGTACTGCAGACAACAGAAAGTAAAATACTTCCCATCAAAATGAGTGTATCAGTATTCCTAAACACACATTTAAATTACTGCATGACAGATTCTGCTAACCTGCAGTATAAGAGCTGACTCTCATGGAACAGCCCTTAAACTCTCTGGGGCTGTTAAGGAATGTTATTATTAAGGCTCCCTTTTAAGCATTCTATTACTGAAGGAACTTGTAGCAAATTTGCACCAGCCTGGGAATAATGTCCCAAATCATGTTAAACTGATAGTGTAGTTCAGTTTAGACAGAAATTAAGAGATAAAATGCTCGAGGATAGAACATGTAGATGTTTTACTGATTCTGGCAAAGTAATGTGTACCTGTTGTGGTTCGTGTCTGTCTGTACCTGCAACCATGAATGAAAAATAATCCTACTACAACCACCCTTTGTTGCACACTGCAACTAACATTGTGTCTGCTCATTCAGATATTTTGGCAAAAATGTACTTTGGATGTATATGCAGCATGTATTGGCTGGATGCTCATGTTGTGTTGCAAATTCAGCTTGTACTCTTTGCAATGATTGCTTTTGTTGTCTTGAGTTCTTGGCCTGGGTTCTTTTGAAAAGAGTGAGTGGATTAGTTCACCTAGTCAGTTATCAATTGAAATAAATAAATAATGAACTACATAAAAATAATTAATTAAATAATGCACTTGAGGGCCAAGCAGAAACAGCAGTGGTGAAAGATAATCATGCTGAAATATCTGTTGTTTGATTCTCAAACCTGAAATCATAATTGGCCATTTTTAATTTCTCATTTGTAAAGTGCTGTGCTACCTTTTGTGGTGGTAGTAACCTCAGTATTTTTTTATAAATTAATGGTGGATCTTGTGCAAATATAAATGCATGAATCAGAATGTAAAGTGCTGTCAAAATGTATTGTAATCGATTTATGCCATACAGAGGTGTGGCCAATTTATAGCTCTCTTTTTATTTTGCTGGGTAAAAGATAATGCTTGGTTTCATATAATTTTCTTTTATTACCTTTCTGTTATTTTGCCATAACTGATTTTTTTTATCTTAGTAACAGTAGATTTTGTCTCTCTGCAGTTTGTTTTATTTGGCTTATGTATTGTGGGAAAACAAGATGTTATGTGATCCTATCTCGCCTACATTCAGTACTGATGGGCTCGACTCAGCACGCTATGCTATAGAGCGAAGCCTCTTATTGGCTGAGCTATTCTTTATCCCAGGATGCACCACCACTAATCCCCCAGATCTCGTTTGCCGCTTACAAGCTAGGACGTGGTCTCAAACTTGGCTGAGCTAAGTGCTGTTTTTTTCTATAGTTTTCCTGTCAGGAAATTCTCTAATTCTTACCCAAAAGCTGTTTTAACAGCTATTGTTGTTGTACGAGTGTTTTTGGATATATTTTTGTGGTAAATTTGTGTGTTTGTTTAGGGAAAGGTTTCCCGTTTCAGTTAGAGGGGCCTTCCCCTATTCATTAGCAGTTTCTATTTCTTTTTAAGGAGGTCAAGTACCTGTTTGAGTTAGAGGGTTCTTGGCCCTCCTTTTTTGCTGTTCGTGATAATTGCATTGTAATTTTGATTTTCGTTTAAAAAAAAAAAAAAAACTTTATTGTTGTTTAAAATCTGCATTTTTTCTGTCTACACAGTGTTCTTTACTGCTGTTATATTCACTGTTTCAGAGACATTATGTCTAAAGAACATAGGCCCACAGGGTTCAAGAAGTGCACGAGGTGCAGTTATAAAATGTATATAACTGATGACCACTCCTCGTGCGTATACTGCTTAGGCGCCAAGCACCTATAGGAGTCCTGCAGTGTGTGTCACGCCTTTTCCTCTAGGGTCCTCCAAGAGAGGAAAAATAAATTAATCTTGGAAGGGCTGATTAAACCCTCCTATGAGGAGGCCTTATCTTCCTCATCCTCTCCAACTAAGAAAAAGAATGCTCCGACCAGCCCGTCGGAACCGACTGCTAAGAAATCCAGGCAGGCTTCTCCATCGGCTCCACGGACTTCGGAGCCGAGGGCGGAACGGTCTGCCTCGATGCCCCCAGTCTCGACTCCTCTGGTTTCGGAGCCGATGACTGGGGCTTCGAGAGGCGGGTCACCTTCATCAGCTCCACTGATTTTGGAGCCGATGAGGGTTGCCGGCTCAGACTCTTCCCCTTCGGCGCCGAAGCCCTCCTCGGCACCGAGGGAAATTGTTTTGGGATCTCCCTCGGAACTGATATTGGTTGAGTCCATTCGGAGCCAGTCCCCCAGTCCTTTGGAGCCGATGGAGAAGTCGGTTCGGACCCGATCGGTTTCATCTAGATCTTCCAAGATGTCTGATTCGGGCATCGACAAGGTGCTCCTAAGACTTTTTCAGTCTCCTGTGTTCCAAAAATTAGTTTTGGCTCCAGTCCATTCGGCTTCGGAGCCGATGGCCCACCCTGTAGTTATGGTTCCTCCTCCAACAGCCTCGGCACCGTTGGAGCCGGTGCTGGTGGAGCCGATGGAGGTTTTCAGGTCGGCCCCGACCCTTACTCCTACCCCGGCTCTCGAGTCGGAGTTCGGTACACAGACCTCCTCAGTCGGCCCCGGGGGGGACGCTTCGGGACTGATGTTTTCGGTCCCAAGCCTTCCTCTCGGTGCGTCGGCTACGGGGGTACCATCTACTGTTGTGGCCACGGGGGTTGGACCTTCCCAGGATTCTGGTGGTCCGGCCTTCAGGGCCATGAGGAGTGCGTTAGCCAAATCTTCTTTGGCTATCTCCATGGTCTCACCAGCACCTTCCATGCATACGGAGACTGGGTCTTTGGCAGTCCCCCTGTCCTTAGCGGAGCCCCGGGGCCTGAGGTCACCTCCACTGGGGGTTCCCCCCCTCCTGGAGGTCCCTCTGAAGCTTCTTCAGAGGAACCCCCAAGGAAAAGATCGTGCAAGAGGAAGCACGTTGACTCCCCCGATGAGTCTCTCACGTCAGACACTGATCTTGATGATGCAGAGGGGTCCCCTAAGTCATCCTCAGATGATGTCTCCTTTGCAGACATCCTGGAAGCCCTCAAACAACGAGGCGGCTGGCATTCCAAACCCCCTTCTGCTGACGAGTCGGTGTTCCTTAAGGCCTTCGGGGCTCAGCCCTCCGCCTCCTGGGTGTCTCCGCCCTTCGACGAGCTCCTAGATTTGATCTGTCGAAGGGCGTGGGAACATCCAGACTCTGTGGAACCGGTGCCTGCTCGCCCAAATAAGTTCCTATCAGCACCCCCAGAGAAGGAGTTTTTGACAAAAGGTGTGGCTGTAGATGCCTTGGTGGTGGCATCTGCTACCCAACAAGATGTAGCAGAGGCTTCGACATCCGTCCATCCTCCTAATAAGGAGTCCAGGAGCATGGATCGGTACGGGAAGTGCACCCTCAGTTCAGCGGCCTTTACCTTAAGGTCCCTGAACTATTTAACGCACTTCACCAGGTTTCAGAGGGATCTGATCAAGGAGCTTTCAGATACCCTCTTGGGTAACCTACCTGAGCAGCTGGCCCAGACGGTTGGCTCTCAGTTGGCTACGCTGTCATCGATATCAAACTCGTCCATGAGGCTCATTTCATATGCGGCCGAGGGGGCGAGTAGAGCGGCGGGTACAGGTATTGCTCTACGGAGGCAAGCCTGGCTCCGCCTGTGTCATTTTGCAGAAGCCTTCAAGTCTTCTTTTGTCGACGCTCCCTTTGATGGGTCCTCTTTGTTTGGGCCCAAGGTAAAAGACACATTGACCCGCTGCGAGCAAGAAGGTAAGACTTTGACTGCTGTAGGGGCACGATTTTCCACTCCCTTTCAGCCTTATCCCAAGGCTAAAAGAGGAGGGAAAATGTGGTTCCGTAGATCCCAGAAGTCTTATCCCTCACAGCAGGACGATCCCCCTTCTGAGGCAGAGGAGGGGGAAATTTTTCTTGAAGACGCCGTCCCAGAGGCGGCAGAGGCCCCCGCAACACTGGAGACCGCGAGTCCTTTCGTGGCTCTTCAGCCTTTCACAATCCCTGAGGGATTGCCCGACTGTGCAGCTCCGGAGCCAGTGTGGGGTCGTTTTTCGGGGCACCTAAACGCCTGGGAAGGTATCACTCAGGACCGATGGGTGCTTCGAATTATCGCCGGAGGATACGCCATCCCTTTTTCTCACTCCCCACCTCCGTCCAAGAAAATCCCGGACCCGCCACCCAGTCAATGGGAAATTGCAGCCTTAGAAGTCTCAAAGCTGCTTCAAAAAGGAGTCATCCAACCGGTCCCCGCAGACCAGATCGGGTTAGGGACTTACTCAAGATTCTTTTTGGTGCCAAAAAAGACCGGGGACTTGAGGCCCATTTTGGATCTCAGCATTCTAAATCGTTCAGTCAAAAAGTCCAAGTTCCGAATGGTCACCTTGCAATCCATTCTCCCACTGCTGGAGAAAGGTGTTTGGATGTGCTCCATAGATCTCAAGGACGCTTATTACCACATCATGGTAAATCGGGCGTCCAGGAGACATTTGCGCTTCAGCCTAGGAGACGGTCATTTTCAGTTCCGCGCGCTGCCCTTTGGTCTCACCACAGCCCCCAGGGTGTTCACCAAATGTTTGGCGGTCGTGACTGCTCACCTGAGGAGTCTAGGATTCCAGGTGTTTCCGTATCTGGACGACTGGCTCCTAACTGCCACCTCCAGGCATCTACTATTGCAGAATCTACAAGCCACAATATCACTGGGCACTTCCCTTGGAATCACCTTCAATTGGCCAAAGTCTGTGTTGCTGCCATCTCAACGCATAAGATTCATCGGAGTAGAGATAGACTCAAACAGAATGCGGGTCTATCTTCCTACAGAAAGGATACAAACCATACAGGCTCAAGTTCGAGCCTTGCTTCTCAGATCCAAAGCTCCAGCCAGAATGGTCCTGCAGCTATTGGGATCTATGTCAGCCACTGTTCTTCTAGTCCCCCTAGCAAGGTTGCATATGAGAATTCTCCAGTGGCTTCTTTCAACACAGTGGTCCTTTCAGGATCTCCCTCTCAGTCACCTCATACGGATCACGGACACCTGCAAACGGGACCTTCGCTGGTGGCTGGTGCCCTCCAATCTGGATCAGGGTCGACCCTTCGTTCCACCTCCTCCTATGACCACATTGACTACGGACGCCTCCCAGATGGGGTGGGGGGGGGCATTTCCTGGGCAGGTCAGTCCAAGGCAAATGGCATTCAGAGGAGAGTCTTCTTCATATCAGCATTTTGGAAATGAGGGCGGTGCTTCTATCTCTACAAGCCCTCCACGATTACCTTCCTCAGGGTATAATTGCCGTTCACTCCGACAACATGTCAGTGGTCTGGTACCTGAACAAGCATGGAGGAACCAGATCCTACCCTCTTTGCAGAGAGGCCATGAGAGTATGGGAATGGGCAGTGACGACCAGACGTTTTCTGATAGCAACTCATATCCCTGGCAAATCCAATGTGATAGCCGACAGACTGAGCAGAACTATCCTCTCTCCTCACGAGTGGTCTCTGAACAATACAGTGGCAACTCAGATTTTCAGCAAATGGGGAATTCCTTGTTGCGACCTCTTCGCAACCCCGCTGAACGCGAAGTGCAAAAAGTTCTTCTCCCTCACTCCAGCTCCGGGGGAGAGCCTTATGGACGCACTAGCCCATCCTTGGCCCACCGGCTTGCTATACGCCTTCCCCCCAGTTCCCCTCCTTCCCAGAGTGATCCAAAAGGCGTCTCACTTGGGGAGCAAAATGATCTTAGTTGCTCCTTACTGGCCTCATCAGGTATGGTTCTCCTATCTTTGGAAATATGCACTGGACGGTCCATGGTTCCTGGATCAGATCCCAGACCTATTAATTCATCAGTCGGGACTACTCCACCAGTCCCTTCACACTTTGAAGTTAACAGCTTGGCTCCTCCTCTTCCGACTATAGTCAGGAATCATACCTTAGACCCGGAAGTCATACATATTTTATCTTCGGCCCACAAGTCTGCCACCAAGAAATTGTATACTAGCAAATGGAAGAGATTTGCTATTTGGGCTCAACTCCGGGGTCTGGATCCCATCACTATTCCTGTATCAGAAGTCCTAAAATTTCTAACTTCCCTATTCAATCAAGGTTCTTCAGTCTCTACCATCAAGGTCCAATTGGCAGCTAGTTCCAATTTTCATGAATCTATGAATCCACCTTTAATGAGCAACAGATTGTGTAAGACCTTCATGAAAGGTGCTGCGCTTTTACGACCTCCGATTTCTCATCCTGCTCCTCCATGGGATCTCGATGTGGTGTTACGTGCCTTAACCTCCTCCTCCTTCGAGCCGGCAGCAACATGTGATTTGAAATTTCTATCTTGGAAAACTGCTTTTCTGGTTGCGATTACTTCTGCCAGAAGGGTTTCAGAGCTTCAAGCTCTATCCGTAAAACCACCATACCTGTTTTTTCACACAGATAGAGTATCTCTCAGGCCTAATCCATCCTTTGTCCCTAAAGTTTGTTCCAGTTTTTGCCTACAACAGTCATTAGAACTTCCAGTTTTCTTTCCAAAGTACTCTAACAAAGCGGAATACATATTCCACACATTGGATGTCCACAGACAATTGCGTTTTTATTTAGACAGGACCAAACAAACAAGGAAAACAGATCAATTGTTTGTGTCCTTTTCGGATAATAAATTGGGCAAAGCCGTCACAAAGGTCACTATTGCCAAATGGATCAGGGACTGTATTAGTCAAGCTTATTCCTCTTCTAATAAAGAGCTTACGACCTCTGTCAAAGCTCACTCTACAAGAGCTATGGCTACTTCAATAGCATTCCATTCTAAGCTTGCCATTAGTGACGTTTGTGCTGCGGCTATGTGGTCTTCCCCGCACACTTTCATTTCCCACTACAAATTGGATGTGGCATCTCGGCGCGAGCTTCATTTGGTTCCACAGTGCTCAGGAGTGTTTTCCAGTGAGCCACCCAGGATTCAGGTGCTAGGGACGCTGTCCCATCAGTACTGAATGTAGGCGAGATAGGATCACATAACATCTTTTAGTTATGTACTCACCATAACTTTAGATGTTTGGGATCCATCTCGCCTACATTCTAATAACCACCCTCCATCCCCCTGCCTTGGAGATCAGAAGAGATCGGACGGTCCGAATTCTATTGTTTCATCTTGAAACATCTGGCAGTGTTATATAAACAAGTTATGTGTGTGTGCATGAATGCGGACAAACAAGATCTGGGGGATTAGTGGTGGTGCATCCTGGGATAAAAAATAGCTCAGCCAATAAGAGGCTTTGCTCTATAGCATAGCGTGCCGAGTCGGAGCCGAGGATCGGCTCCGAGCCCATCAGTACTGAATGTAGGCGAGATGGATCCCAAACATCTAAAGTTATGGTGAGTACATAACTAAAAGTTATTGGTGATTATTTCTTGGGATGACTTGCAGGTTCACTCTGAAGTTGTTGTTCTTTTGGCTTTTCTTGGTTACGGGTTGCCACAGCGGAACTCTGGTCCGCTAATGATTGGCAGTAGATTTTTATGATGCTGAGGTGCCAGCTCGACGCCCAACCTTCAACGAAGGCACGCCCATTTACGTATGTCTTTCGAACGCCACTCTACTGCAGGGACGACATACAGACTCCACACAGAAGGAGCTCCAGCCGAGAATCGAATGGGAGAACCTCTTGCTGTGAGGCGACAAAGCTACAGCTGCACCACCACGTCTTAGATTCACTCTGAAGTAGAGATTTGATTTCCTTGTTGTTAAACAGGCAGGCATCATTTGGTTAGTATGTCAGTAGTTTTTACTCAATGTTAAATTGCGCAGCAGAGGTGGTCATGCTGTTAGCCAGGGGTTGGCACATAACATCTAGATCTGGTGTTTTCCATTTGCGAGACTTTCATAACCTTGTTTGTATCTCACTAGCAGTTAATTCATTCCATTTCATATAATCTGCATTGGAATTTGTCAAATTTTCAATCTTTTATGTATTTGATTGAGTGATTGATTTTTGAGCTATCCTGCAAAGAACAGTTATAATGTGAAAATAGCCCTGTTGGTACCCTAGATTTGGAAGACTTAAGGAAACCAGGCATACAGACAAAATGGATTACTTGAGAATTGAATTTGACACTAAACTCTGAAAGGTGCATTTTTGAATATAATAACTTTAATTGATATGAAAACATGCTTAATATAAATTATTGTCATAAAATATAAAGTAAATATATTTTAACTAGAAAAAGGTGTGTAGTATGTGGGACATGTATAGCTTTAGATATGCTACTGTTTAGCTGCAGGGCAAAAGCATTTTCTGAACAAAAACTTCATGGAGGCTATTAGCACATCCAGTATGTCTTGTTTGTTTATATGAAGCATTCTGGAAAAACACCATGTCATTACATATACATTGTTCTTCCATTTCACTGTTGTGAATAGACATTGGCTTCTATTTCTGCTGTGAATTTTTTTTTCAAGAGTGTGTTGTATCCTAAACTTCATAAGAGCATGAGTGCTCCTTTTGTCTTGAAGTAAACAAAGCCGTCATCTAAACCTCACCTGCGGCTGGTGGCACCAGCTAGTACTATCCGCATAACCGCTGTAGTAAAACCACCTTTTACCAGGGACTGGAAATCTAACTTGCAACATTTAACAAGTGTTTGAACAACCAAATCACCACTTCACAACTTTCCCCTGACCCCTTCTGAAAAAGTTGCCTTGAAAGCAGCACCTCTAGTAGAATGTTCAAGTGGTCTCCTAGGATCTGTAAAGTATATATTTCTTTTCCCAGAGTAACCAGCCTGAACATTCCTGACATGAAGATCACCTGTTTTTGCTTTAGCTAGGATTGTTTTAGAACTGTAGGTTTTGATGTGTTCCCTGCCTTATACAGTCTTCCATAAGGAGTATAGTAGCATGGTGTGCCATTCCTTCATGCCAAAAGTCATCACACATTGCCCTGAACTAAAATTTCAGTTGTCATCCTTTTAATCTCATCAGAACTCTGTGGAAATAATTTTGTATTTTATAAATTGCAGCAGACAGCTTTGAGCATTTATTTCTATGATCATAGTGCTAAAGACATAGAAAGTCGGAGGAAGAGCAGGCTACGTTCCCTAGTGAATAAGCGTGTGCATTAGATTCTCAGTTGCTTCATCTAATAAGCTCATTCAGTGTGTCTCAGTAGTGCTAATTCTGCTGGAGATGCTGCTGTCTGTGCAGATTTTCAGAGGAGTCCTGGGGGTGGGAAGCACTTGTGATATAATGATCTGCTTGTTCACACACACACTAAATGTCTGCAAGTTAGATTTCCAGTTCAGAGTAAAAGGAGGTAGTACTACAGTAGTTATTTGGAGAATGCTAACTGGTGCCACCAGCCATATACTGGATTCCTAGTTTGTTGTCCTAGACAAGTATTTGTCTTTAGAAAGACAGAAATAAAAATACTGCAGTACAGTGATAAGAGGAACTCAGCATGACAGACTATATTGACTTCGTTCCTGTCCCTCTGGTAGTGCCACCTACTCTGCAAGTCTGCTTCTGTATATTTACGTTCTTTACATTTGTTTTATGTTTGTTGTCCTTTCAGCTTTGTTGTATATAAATGGAGCAATTTTAAATAGATGCTGAAGTAGTTTACAGTATAAGAAGTTCAATCATTTTCAGATAGAAGGGATCAGAGAATAGGTGATGGTAAAAAATATAAAATGGTAGCCTTTATATGGTAAGGTGCTCTCACCTGCATCACTGCTTTATTTGTCTATTTTCATTCTTTTCAGAGAGATATGTTCTCCGTGTTCTGTTAGTCTGAGAGTGAAGTCAGGGAATTTCTTGTTAAATGCATTGTTGATGGATCAGAGGAGTAGCAGTCCATGCATGTCATTTCTGCTATTTAAATTCCAGTGAAAGAATTTAAATTTGGGGTTATTGGCTTGAAGAATCTAGAGGTTATTTCCATACTCTGTGGTTGTCTGGACTAATTTCTGGGGTAGCTAGTTGGTGCTTGTGAGGGGAACCATAATAGAGTACCTGAAAATTTAAGGCCTGACATAGCTATCCCGTAATAAGAGACTAAGACAGAAATGAAGTTAGTTACCACTTTTTTCAGTTTTCTGCTGATCTCTCGGTGAGATAACCTCCTATATTGTCTGCAGTTGCCAGCATGAGCCTTAAACATCCTGTTGGGAAGAGAGGGCATCAGAAGAAAACTAACTTTTATGTTTTCTCCATTTAGTATGTCAAAATGGAATGAGCAGAGTTGAGATACCAGGACAGACATGTTTTGGACAGAGAAAGAGTAAAGAAGAGTTCACAAAAACAGTAGGAAAAATAAGAAGTGCAAGATGTCAGGTAACTGTATTTACCCAGTGGAATTTTTATAGGAAGCTACAGGAACGTGGTATATATCCAGTACCCTAAAAAATATTGTAGCAGTTTAAGATACAAATGGGGTTACCAAAAGCTGTGGTAAAAGGAAAGACATTAATGCTACTAAAGGGTGAAAGAGAAGGGGAAAAGGATGACCATGCAATTGTAGGCCGAGTTTCCTCCTAAATGTAGATGTTAGAGGAGTAGTAGCAAGAATTACTACATCTTAGCTAGGTGAAGTAATGCCAAAGTGATTAAAACCAGTTAGGTAGATTTTAAGGTCAAACGGTCAGTAAAAAACAGGCTGGTATAAGAATTTTTTTGTGATTCTGTCACTGTCTCACGAGACAGCAGAAAAAACGCTGATCTTCTCTTTGGCAAGGGACACACCCACAAAGACTTGACAGAACTGTAGAGAGAGAGAGACAGGGGGATGTGATGTACTATGAATAGCCTACACACACACACACACACACACACTCTCGCATCTCCCTACTTCATTTCCTACACACACACACAATATTGTATTGTAGTACCCCTGCTGTTCTGCAAGCAGCCTTCACATACCACACGTACACTCTCATCTACCTACATAATTTCCTCCACACATACATACAGTATTGTAGTACCCCACCCCCCGATTTGCAGTAGTAAGGTGCGTACAAACCCTACCCACCACTGAAAACAGAATGCACAAACTCAATGCAGCTCTGGACAATTTGCGAAAAGTTGGCCCGTGTTATTTTAAGACTTAAAAGCTATCAAAGATATAAATGATGAGACTTGCAAGAAATTACTTCTGGCTCTTACTGAGATTTTGCAATCTTGTAAAAAGTCCTGATTTAGTATCTTTTGTAAAAGAAACTTTGCAAGGGCTTATTCTAACCTACCACCAACTTGGTGGCTAGCTGCCTACAGTTAAACCCTAGAATGTTCCTTCCAGAGCAGAGCACAGTTATGCCACCACATATGCAAGTCGCAGTTCCTTCCCAATCCATCATTATTTTTATCAGTGTCCCAGTCTTCCTAGCCCACTGTATGGTGCTATGGACAGCTCCCACATATTCTATGACAAACCACACTCATACGCAGGAGCAGTGGAGCCATTCTTCTAAAGCACTCTTACTGACTGCACTAGCCCTTCCTTTGATGGGTCAGTAAGCCCACCTTTGAGTATCAATGGGAATTTTTCTTTTAAACATGAACCTTCCACTGAACTGGATGAGAATTATGCCTTTACCATGCTCTATCCTGCAGCCAGTCTCATGGGAGCTCAGGGCCACACTTCCCTGGTGCTGCACCCTACTGTGAAATCCCCACAGACAATATCATGTCCTACGATGGTCATTCCCACCACAAAATAATTATTAGTGCCCAGATGAATGCCATCGTTCATGATTAACTTCTGGGACATGTATTTATTCAGGACAGAATAAAACTAATCATATGAATTTTGTTGGCTTTCTTCTAAGGGAAGAACGATGCTTTGGGTATCACAGTACTACAGCATACAGATTCTTCAGTGCTTCAAATGATATGTACTTACTGTCTTTACTGCCTTTGAAACAGGAATGCATGTTCCTGTTTCATTTTATAACTCATAAATATTAAAGCTTCGCCAATAAGTTAGAGCTTGTTGTAGTCGGATCATGTTAATTATTTGATCAGAATAATAAAAGCCTAGTAATAATTAGGAATCAGGTCTATGATTAATCTTTGAAAGTAATAACCATCAAACAGCACATCATTGAATGCAAAGGATCAAAACTCCATAGATCAAAAGTGCACTTAATTGAACCTTTTTGATGAGAAAAGTAAGTAGTTGGCCAACACTTCCCCATCTCAATTTTCCCCACTGCAGTGCAATCTCAGAGTTGGTATATATAGTTGGTGGTGGGGGGCGAAGCCCCCATATGGGTGGATTTTGAAGTACTATTTGTGAGATGGGGAAATGTTGGCCAACTAGTTACTTTCCTTATATCACAGTTTCAGTGAAGTGCACTTTCGTTGGATGGAGTTTTGATGCTTTGCATTTGATGTGCCATTCAATGGTTATTCCCTTCAACGATTAACCATAGCCCTTTAGGAATCTGTGCAATTTTTAAATTAATAAACGGGCCAATTGAAAATGTATATTTTTCAAGCAAGGGTTTGCAACTTATTACTTTTCCCATGCTGTATTATTTTGCTATGATTTTGTACAGACTTTTTAATGAACTTTGTATAATGTGGATTTCGTATCAGGGACACTTGTAAAATGTTATTGGATTGAGAAAATGATGGAATAAGTGAGTGTGAATTAATATACATTTTCTAAAATAGAAGAAAGCTACTCTGTGGTTCTGTCACATTCCTCAAAAAACAGTGGAAAAAATGCCGAGCTTCTTGTCGGTCTTTTTTCCACTGTATAGCTAGTTGCCTTCTTACTATGTTTATCAAGGAACATGACAAAACCCCAAAGGGACACGCATTTTAATTAAAAAATAAAATAAAATATAAATAAAAAAAGTTTTTAAAATAAAGAATGCTTTTTATTGAGTCTCTCTAAAAAGTAAAAAATAAGGAAGAAGAGTAAAAACTTTTCAAAAGAAACACAGACAAGCTGATTTCAGAAAAGCATTTGAGGTTGGTTTTGCTGGTTGTAGTAATGAGGTACCAGAAGTACCAGGAATCACCAAACCAACCTTGAATGCTTTTCTGAAATCAGCTTGTCTGTGTTTCTTTTGCAAAGTTTTCACTCTTCTTCCTTATTTTTTACCTTTTAGAGTGACTCAATAAAAAGCATTCTTTATTAAAAAAAACATTTTTTTGTAATGTATATTTTATTTTTAAGTGGAGGCTAACAAGGAAGTCATAGTATTGAGAGGGAAGATTAGGCAGAGATGCTTGTTAGCACAAAGTTTTTTTTTTCTGACAGTGAAGGAAATTCTATCAAGAAAGGTAAGGAGAAGAGTTGGAGAAGGGAGACAGTTGGAAAATTTGGAGATATTTTAGTCTTTTTTGTAATAACTTTCTGTTTATAGTGTTAGGATTTATAAGTGGTCATTGTTCAGTGTTAGAGGAGTTTAATACAGCTTAATACAGTAGGGGCCTGAGTGCTTTTGCAAGAAAATGTTGAGGGTGAGTAACTTGGAGAGGAAAGTAAAAGCTGGGTTAGAAAATGGGTACTGCGAGGATAAATGTGTTGCAAAAGCTTGATAAAGCACTCTTATTTAATAGTAGTAGTAGTAATAATGATAATATTAATAAAACAAATAGAATGCAAAGTACATGAAGCTGTATGAAGACCTTGGGTTTTCTATGCAGATGAATTGAAGTAGGAGAAACAACATTAGGGAGGATGAACATGTTAAAGACAACGGTATTGCTGGTACTAATTTGGGTTATACTTGTCAATAAGGATTGTGAATGTAGCAGAGCAAAATAGCATTCTCCCTGAATGGTTAAGTGTTTGTTTTTCTGTTACCACTTCTGTTTCTGACTAGCCCTCAAGTCCATTATTTAATTTATTTATTTATGGGAGGAAAGATCCTCTTACCCTCCTATTTGATGGATGTAGTCAAATCCAGGGTAACTAGCATTTATGATAATGGACATACAATAAACAATCATTTTATTTACAAAGTATTGACCCTTTTGAGCAAGTGCTCTTCAGGTAAACAGCTGACTCCCAAGACATCAAGGGTATTGAAGAATACTATATGTTATAAGAGATTTACTTGTTTTGGAAGATCAGAAGAGGAGAAACGTGACAGATGCACTTGAATAGCTAGACGGTGCAAAGGTAGGAAATAACTTGAGAGGAATTGGGTAGATAGGAGATAAGATTCTTGATTTGGACTGCTTGATCAAAGTTAACTGTACTAAAGGGGGAACTAGAGGAATTAGTAAAATGGTAGTGAGTAAGTCATCACATTAAATTTGATGGTAGAAGGAAACAATGTCTGCTTAGTCTGCCCTTTTAAGTGTCTTAATATTCTGCCGCTTCTCTTTTCCTACCCTTCATTCTTACTCCTTTCTCCCCTATGCAGTCTAATTTCAAGGACCTGTAGATTCTCTCTCCACCACCCATTCCAGTATTCCATTACGTGGGTCTGCAACTCTGTTTTTGAAAAAGTATTTTCAAAGATGCAGAGAGCAGTTGGTTTACAGAGTCATACAACCTTACCCCCTCCTTTTCCTTTCACCTTTCCTTTTCAGAATGACCTCTTCACATCTCTCTAGCATGATGTTATACACCATTGTCATGCTCCTGTCTATTGAGTGCTTTTATAAGTATGTGTGTCATATTGTGTAGTGTTGCTTTGCCGAAGTTTTTTAGATTTTAATTGTCTGATTGTTCAATTAATTGTTTGAATATGTAGAACAGTATATAAGGTTGGTTGATTTTGTAATTTTTATTCTGAGGAGGTCTTGGACAAATTTGCTAAATAAATATTTACTTGACTGGAGTGCCTTCTGTGGATGTAATTTTGTGGAATTTTGTTTTATACATCCTTTGGGTTTGGTGTTTGTGGAGAATGATTACTCTTTGTACAGCAGGCAGAAGAGGAGTACATGTATTCCATTATGTAGGGATTGTCGAGAAGCAGGCATGAAATTCAAACTACTGTACCCAGCTATCTTTAAAATATTCTTCCCTGGAGTGACAAAATTGTTTTTGCTGAAGTACATGCTAAGGAGGAAGTACAAAATCTGCCTATTGTTCCTTTAGTAATAAAGTCTACAGAGAGATTGTGCCATTGAAACATTTTCCAATGTTTCAACGAAAGTGTTTGAGAGAAGGAAAAAAAGCACATGAGTCGAATAGAAGAATCGCTAGTATATTGGAGAGGAAGCAGAAACAGGATTTGGGAGATGGAGATGAACGGGAATAAAACAAGTATAGCAATAATTATATTTGTGAAACATGACAGAACAGGAAAATCCTGAAATATTGGACTCTTGGACTTCGTTAAACTTGTAGGGGACTCTAAAGCAAATGTCCTATTTCATGTCATTAATGTTTAGAAACATACTTAGGAGAGGAGAAGATGAGGGAGAAAGTAAACTTGTAAGTTTCTTAATGGTACTATTTTTTATAGTGCATGATTTTGTTTGCATACTATAAAGTAAAGTTTTCTCAGTTATTTGTAAGTGTAATGGGGATAATATTGTAAACAGGTGGTCCTGTTTCTTATTTTTTTCTTTCTCCCTTCATCTCTCTTTCTCCTTGTTCAGTTGTAAGAAATAAAGCCAGCCACTGCAATGCAGAAAAAAAGAGAGAGAGGGAGAAAACAAAAGTCAGGTTAAAATAGTAAGACAGTAGAATTTTGTGTGCTCTTTCTCATTATTGTGTAGGGGAATACATGGATTAAGGCCCTTAGCTTGATCTAGTGACAAGTTTAATGAGAAAGCAAATAAATGAAAAAGAATATTTAATATTGCAAGTTTTTTTTCTAGCAAGTAAATGTATGCTTAGTAGCATTTCTGTATCTGGTCCTCGTGTCTCCAAGTGACAATCTGATTAAGAGAATTGGCTAGGAGATGAGGTTCTCTGAAAGCATTCAAATGTTCACTCAGCTGAGAGAGCTGTAAAGATAAGACCAAACTAAACAGCATTTATTGAAGCACAGGATTCACCACGTGTCTTCGCATGGATAGCCTTTCTTTTAAGTTAAGTCAAGTCTGAGTTTGGCTGTCACTTTGTGTCATTTGTTCCAGTTTGGAGGGTGAAACTCCAATATTTAAAGATGTGCATAGTTTTGTGTATTACTGTTAAGCTAATGTGCTTTAGGGGTGTTTTTGTTTTGAGGGCTTTTAGTAAAACAAAAAATTTTGTAAGATGTGATGTAGGCTCAAATGGATACGACAAGGAATGGGTAGTGAAAATTATTTGAGGTATTAGGGAAAATAGACATTTCTTCTGAAAATATAGCTAGGCAGTGGGATAAAATTAAAACTGAGTTCAAAAATAGGGTGAAATAAAAGAAAGGGAAATATGGTTAAAAAGCAACAATAATTATTTAGAGTCAATAACAAATGTTAAATTATTGCAAAATAGGGGAAATCTCACAGAACAAGAAGAGCACATGCAGAATGCTAAACAGAAAAGAGTGAGTTTAGAAAAATTGCTGTTAAGCAACTTTTTTTATAATAACTGTAGAGCACAAAACTTTTGGTGCAACAACTCAGGCAACAGAAATTAGAAATGGCTGTTGCAAAGCTTAGGGATCCTTTGACAAGGAAGATAGATTCTGTAAAAGTACTAGAAATATTTTGGAAATTCTGTGAACGTCTGTGTAATGCAGAGAAATATGGAAATCAAGAAAAGGTACAAATGGAAATGTTTTATGGAAGAATTATACAAGCCAATGTTAGAGGTAGATGAGGCTCAAATTGCTAACAGGATAGGAGGAAATGAGATAAAAATGGTGATGTATAACCATTCTACAGGAAAGTCCCCAGGAATAGATGATATTCCTATAGAAAATTGGAAATTAGGAGGGAAAAACTGATAAAGGTCTGGAAGGTTTTGTTTAACAGTCTTTTAAGAGGTGGAAGTACCAGCATGCTGGAAAAAAGCAGTGGCAGCTGTAATACCTAATGAGGGTAAAGTTCCATTAGATCTAGCTTCATACACGCCTATTTCAATACTAAACCATGAATGTTAAGTTGTCAATCTCGCCTTCATTCTTGCTTGATGGGTTCGTAGCCAATCCTCGGCTCCGACTCGGCACTTGCTAAGCTCGAGAGTCACTTTTACCAGCTCGAGGCAGCCCCATATCCCATGATGCAAGGCGGTAAGTACCCAGATCTCGTTTGCCGCTTCGCTGATGAGGTCCTCCTTTTACCAGCTCCTGGTAAGTGATTTATATATTACTGTTTTTGCCCCTTTTTTCACTTCAAACTTATATTTATCAGTTTTAGTTTAGATTTAGTCCCTTTTCTGACTAGAATTTCCCTCACTCCTTAATTTTTTTAGTCAGGCCTTCTCCCCTCCCATCCCCCCCCTTGTTAGGGTGTGTGTGTGTATGTGAGAGGTTAGTGATTTCATTAATTTTGGGATTTGGGCTGTGTTGTGTCTGTGTTTTTTTCTGCAACTATGTCCAAGGAAAGGGTCTCAGGCTTTAAGAAGTGTGACTCGTGCTGTCAGAAGATGTCTCTGACAGACGGTCACACTTCTTGCTTATACTGCCTGGGACCTCTCCACCTGCAGGACTCCTGTGCGATTTGTCATTCCTTTAGCCAGAGAGTCCTGCAGGAGAGGAGAAACAAATTGATTTTGAGGGGCCTACTTAAACCGGAGGGCTCTCTGGCTAAGTCGGCTCTGAGCAAGACTTCCAAGTCTTCCAAGGCCCAGGCTTCTGTGTCTAAGCCTGCGGCCTCGGCTCCGACTCTTTCAGAGTCTAGATCGGCTCCAGCTGGAGCCGATCCTGGTTTACACAAACCCTCGGCACCGATGGCTATCGGTGCCGATACTGGTTCGGTCACATCGGTGTCGGCTCCGATCGGTTCCGACCACCATGTGGCCCAGGCTTCGGTGTTGGCGCCGACCGGCTCCGACACCCTTACTTTTATGTCTGTATCGGCTCCGGCCGGAGCCGATGCATCGAGACCTTCTGTCGGTGCCGAAAAGTTGTCGGCTCCGACAACACCCATGGTTTCGTCTGCTCCGATGGTTCCTTCGAGGAAGAGGTCCAGGTCCCCTTCCTTGGAACAGATACTCGCGGCTCCGGCATCTCCTCTCCTCTCGGAACGGAGCCATCGGAGCCGATCATCCAGGTCGTCCAGGCTTTCTGACCATGATTTAGAGAGGGTGGTCAGTAGATTATTAAAATCACAGGCACTGGCCCAGATGCTACATAGTGCGTCTCAACAGATGACTATTAGTCCACACCCCATTGCAGTTCCTCCTTCGACTCTACCCCAGAGTTTGGAGCTGGAGTCTTCGGGAATAGTTTCTGCTATGGCTGAGGGACAGATACCCCCCCTTCTGCTCTCTCAGCCTCTACTCTTATCTCCTCTTGAGACCTTCCTTAGAGGGATTCGGTGGTCGGGCTTCCCTGGTCTCCTCCGAGGGGTGAGTGGCATCGGACCCTTGTCCGACCCCACTCTTCCCCTTGGGGCCTCGGCCTTGGTGTGCTCGGCTCCGACATCTGCCTTGGGGCCTTCCCTTTCGGTGGGTCCTGGGTTCCTGGTTCTTGAGCGGGTTCTCTTGGACCTCCCTGGGAGGGAGCCTTTGAGGTGATGAAGTGTGTGCTGGCCACTGGACTCAGCCAGCAGTCTGTTCCCTTAGCTCCTCCCTCACGGTGCCTGTCGATATCTCTGCCATCTCTCTTGCTCCTGGACCCAGAGATCCTCCGCTTCAGGTTTCCCCACTGGGAAGAACCCCCTCTTCCGAGGATTCTCCTGATCAGTCAGGGGATCCTCCGCCAAGAGGACCTGTAAGAGGAAACACGTAGACTCCCGAGTCTATCACTTCAGATACCGACTTAGATGAGTCGGAGGGATCTAAGATCCCCTCTGAGGATGTCTCCTTTTCAGACATCCTAGAACTCCTTAAACAGAGGGAAACTGGCCCTCCAATAATCCCTCCGAGGATGAGTCGGTATACCTGGAGGCGTTTGGATCTCGGCCCTCCACCTCCTGGGTGTCTCCGCCTTTCGACCCCCTTATGCAGGTTATTGCTCGCAAGGCTTGGGCTGCTCCTGACTCTGTAGAGCCAGTTCCTAGGAGGCCTTCTAAATTTATTACTGCCCCTTCGGACAAGCAATTCCTCAAGGAAGGTGTCCCTGCTGATGCCATGGTGGTGGCGGCTGCCACTAAGAAGGAACTTGCAGATCCTTCCGTACCTGTCCATCCTCCTAATAAGGACTCTAGGACCATGGATAGGTATGGTAAGCGGATGTTCTCTTCAGCGACCTTTGCTATGCGTTCGCTGAACTACTTATGCCACTTTACCAGACTCCAAAGGGATATCCTTAAGGAGCTAGGTGAAGTAGTACAGGATCCCACAGCTGCAGGGGCTCAAGAAAAATTGCTTCGCAGCTAGGAACCCTTAATTCTATTGCTAACTCCTCCATGTCTGATATCATATGCAGCAGATGGAGCGAGTAGGGCCGCAGGTACAGGTGTGGCTCTTAGGCGCCAAGCCTGGATGCGGCTCTGTAATTTTGCAGATCCCTTTAAGGCGTCCTTCACAAACTCTCCCTTTGATGGGTCAGCTTTGTTTGGCCCTCAAGTGAAGGAAACATTGACCAGGTGTGAGCAGGATGGCAAGACTCTTTCTGCCATAGGGTCCGTTTTCCACCCCTTCTAGACCTTACCTAAAGGACAGAAGGGTGGCAAAATGTGGTTCCGAAATCCCAAGGAGTCACGCTGGATTCACGTGGTCAGTTTACCCCTAGAGGCAGAGGGGTAACAATAACAGATGCGCTCTAGAGGCAGAGGGGTCCACAAAACCAGGAAAGCAGAGAGCCTCTCTCTGACAAGCCCTTTCAGCATCCCTGAGATGTTGCCCGACTGTCCATCCTTGGAGGCAGTCGGGGGAAGACTATCGCTGTACCCAGAAGCCTGGCTTTCCCTAACTCAAGACAGATGGGTACAGTCGATCATATCCGAGGGTTACAAAATTCCTTTCGAGGAAACTCCTTCTCTTACTCAAATTCCCTTCCAGATGTACCACCCGGTCTAAGGGAAATTGCAGAGTTAGAAGTTTTAAAACTTCTGCAAAAAGAGCCATTCAGCCAGTTACAACAGATCATTCAGAGCCGGAATCTACTCAAGGTTCTTTTGGTCCCCAAAAAGGCGGGAGACTGGAGACCAATATTGGATCTCAGCAGACTCAACAAGTCTGTGAGAAAGACAAGATTCGAATGGTCACACTTCAGTCAATTCTGCCCTTCTTACAGAAGGACAACTGGATGTGCTCAATAGATCTTCAGGATGCGTACTATCACATAAAATTCACAGACGCTCCAGAAGGTTTCTCCGCTTTCGGCTGGGGTCCAGTCATTTCCAATTCAGAGCCCTGCCCTTTGGTCTCACTACAGCCCCCAGAGTGTTCACCAAATGTATGGCAGTGGTCACGGCTCACCTGAGGCGTCAAGGATTCCAGGTGTTTCTGTATCTCGACGACTGGCTCCTTTCAGCCACCACCAGGCATCAGCTTCTTCAAGCCAGGGATTACACAATAAATCTTTGCACTCAATTGGGCATCTCGATCAACTACGGAAAATCCTCCTTATTGCCCTGCCAGTCTATTACTTTCATAGGCGCAAACTTAAACACTGTTCGGATGTCAGCTACCCTCACAGACCAAAGAATCTTAGATATACAAGGTCACGTTAGAATCATTCTAGCCAGCAAGAAAGTACAAGCCAGAATGGTTCTAAAAGTGTTGGGCCTCATGGCTGCGGCCATTACCCTTCTTCCCCTGGCTCGCTTCTACATGCGCCTTCTTCAGTGGATGTTGTTCACTCAGTGGTCTTACCAACAACTTTGCGTCACCAAATACTGGTGATACAGATTTGCAAGAATCCTCTTTTCTTGGTGGATTACTTCTCCCCAGATTCACCAAGGCAGACCCTTTGTACCCCCAGCCCCGGTAGCCACTGTCACTACGGATGCCTCCCTGATCGGGTGGGGGGGCATTATCAGGGCAGGATGGTTCATGGGGCGTGGCAACCGTTCGAATACCACCTGCACATAAATGTCCTAGAGATGAGAGCAGTGCTTTTGACATTGCAAGCCCTCAACGACTTTCTTCCCTTTGGGACAATTGCAGTCCACACAGACAACATGTCTGTAGTATGGTATATCAACAAACAGGGCGGAACCAAGTCCTACCCCTTGTGTCGAGAAGCTCTCAGACTTTGGCAATGGGCGATCTCCTCTCATCGGTTTCTGGTAGCAACGCATATCCCTGGGAAAACCAACATTTTAGCGGACAGATTGAGCAGAGCTATTCTCATGCCTCACGAGTGGTCTCTCAAACAATCTATAGTGGAGGAGATTTTTCTAGAATGGGGTTGCCCATGTTGCAATCTTTTTGCTACTCCCCAAAACAGCAAATGCCCAGATTTCTTCTCTCTCTTCCCACTGCCAGGCCATCCCCCCAGAGACGCTCTGACCCAGGATTGGCCCCAGGGACTTCTTTATGCCTTTCCTCCCTTTCCTCTTATCCCACAAGTAATCCAGAAAGCCACCATTTTGAGAGCCAAAATGATTCTCATTGCCCCTTATTGGCCTCAACAAATTTGGTTCCCGTTCCTCCATCGTCACCTTTTGGTGCAGCCGTGGCATCTGGACCCAGTGCCAGATCTTCTGATTCACCAATCGGGTCAGCTGCACCGGTCTATTCCTTCTCTCAACCTCACAGCATGGTTGCTCCACTTCCTTCCAGGCTTCTTATGATCTCTAATCCTGTTAGAGACATCATAGTAGCTTCCTTAAAATCCTCTACTAGGAGGATTTATACTAGCAAATGGAAACGTTTTTCTTATTGGGCAAAAGCCAAAAATATTGATCCCTTCACTGCTCCAGTACAAGCAGTTTTGGATTTCTTAGCGGAAATTTTTCACACGGGCTCCTCTTCTTCCACGGTCAAAGTTCAGTTGGCCGCTATCTCGAACTTTCATGTCGGGTTCGCAGATCACAACATTATGTCCCACAGGCTTTGTAGAGCCTTCTTGAAAGGAATTTTTCTCCTGAAACCTCCAATCAGGAGTCCTCCTCCTCAATGGGACCTAAATCTAGTGCTGACATCCTTGATTCTTCCTCCCTTCGAGCCAGCTGTTTCATGTTCCCTGAAATTTCTTTCATGGAAAACTTTATTCCTGGTTGCTATTACATCGGCTAGGAGGGTGTCTGAACTTCATGCTTTATCTGTTCGCCCCCCCTATTTAGTCTTCCACAAAGACAGAGTATCATTGAGAACTAATCCGACCTTTTTGCCTAAGGTCGCCTCAAAGACTAATTTGAATCAGGCTATTGATCTTCCTGTATTTTTCCCAAACTATTCAAACAGATCGGAACAAAATTACATTATCTTGATGTCCACCGCCAACTCAGATATTATTTGGACAGAACAAAACAATTCAGGAAATCGATCAACTCTTTGTTTCTTATGCTGATAACAAGAAAGGCCTTCCTGTCTCAAAAGTGACCTTGTCTAAATGGCTTTCTTCTGTCATCTCTGAAATTTATCAGCTCAGGGGAAAACAGCTGTGCTCGAAACCTAAAGCGCATTCAACCAGAAGCTTAGCCACTTCCACAGCCTTTCAAACTAGACTTCCATTAGACACTATTTGTGCAGCAGCCACTTGGGCCACTCCTCATACATTTGTTTCCCATTACAAATTGGATTTGGCCTCCAGGGACAGAGCCAGTTTTGGCTCTACAGTTCTCAAGAGTCTGTTCCATTGAGCCACCCAGGATAGAGGTGCTAGGGACGCGGTCACATCAAGCAAGAGTGAAAGCGAGATTGACAACTTAACATTGAGGAGTTATGTACCTACCATAACGCGTTCCATGTTAGTTGTCTTCTCGCCTTCTTTCTTGCGACCCTCCCTCCTTCCCCCAGGCCTGGACAGACCTTTCTTTCTACAAGGAAGTATGCTTCTGAAGACCATACAGTGCTGGTCCTTCTACCATCCTTCAGGGTTTTTTCTCTCCTTCTTTCTTCCTTTTGGAAGTTATTATGCTAGGTGCTATTGCCTATTGTCATCAAACGAGATCTGGGTACTTACCGCCTTGCATCATGGGATATGGGGCTGCCTCGAGCTGGTAAAAGTGACTCTCCAGCTTAGCAAGTGCCGAGTCGGAGCCGAGGATCGGCTCCGAACCCATCAAGCAAGAAAGAAGGCGAGAGAAGACAACTAACATGGAACGTTATGGTAGGTACATAACTTCTCATTATAAAATGTTTGTCTATAATGGATAAAAGAATGGCAAAAGTGATGCCAAAATTGATAGATATGGATCAGTGTGGTTTTGTGGAGGGGAGGCAAACATTCGACAACATTAACAGAACATTGATGATCCAGAGGGAAGCAGAATGTAAGAAAATACCACTGTTGTTGGTCTTGATGCAGTTTAATCATTTGACAGAGTAAGCTGGGACTTTTTGAAAAGGGCAATGGAAGCATTTGTATTCCCTGATAAAATTATAAGGTTGATTAGGAGAATATATGAGGTATCAAAGGCAAAACCTAGTGTCTGGGTTTTTCTCTGATAATTTCTGCTTGAGCAAAAGAACCAGGCAGAAATGTTGTCTTTACCGTTTATTTACATAATATTTAGAACCATTGGCAAAGAAAACAAGGGACTCCGAAATTCAAGGTTATAATTGGTATGGTAGTCAAGAAAAGCTGGCTGTATTTGCAGATGATATTATTTTATACCTGATAAAACCAGAAAAGGAAATTACAGCGTTGTGAAACATTTTGAGACAGTTTCATATCTTTTAGGAACATAAAATTAATGAATCCAAAAAAAAAAAAAAGGCAATAGCGGTAAATTATGTACCCACACACAAATTGGTTCAGCAATATCCGTATTTATGGGGACACAACAAAATGAAGTATTTAGGAGTATGCATTAAAAATAATTCCAGTGTGGCAACTAAGGATATGTAGGAAGAGACTAAACAAAAGATAATGCAAAAACTGAGAAATTAAAAGCTCTGTTACATGGATATGGATAGTAAGATACAAGCAGTTAAAATGGTCTTAGTCCCTTTAATCTTATACACAGGTTAGGCATATTTCTATCAGAGGAGATGTTGTGATTAACAAAGAGCTGCAAAGTAAGAAAATCACTGGGAACTGCTGCTGTACGAACACAATGAATATTTATTAAAACACTGAAAGTGAAAAACAACAAAGTGAGCGCTTTCGGGCTAAACCCTTCTTCAGACAAAAGTGCTCTTACAAACATCACATTTTTAAAAAATACTTACACCAATCAGTACTCAGAAAAAACCCGCCTTTTTCTGTGGGTTGTCCTGATTCAAACTATTCAATTAATAATTAAAGGCACATATTACTGCTGATGTGTATTCAATAAAATAAAATAAAATGAAAATAAAAATTCAATAAAAAGCACGCCTATTTTTGAGAGTGGGTCTCAGGGGTACCATATCATTCAGCCCTGGTTTAACATGGGCTGTTAGATCTAAGATCCATTGTGATTCTATAGCCTCTGTTTTCAGCCTGATATCACCACCTCTCTTATTGAGAAAAACATTAGCAATCACCCTGAATTTAAAACTATGTGTTGGGTGATCCTTAACATGATTATATAGTGCATTGTACTCATCACAATTCCTAATGGAGCCTAAATGTTGCAGGATCCTGGTCTTTAAAATATTGTTGGTCTTGCCAACATAATATCCTTGACACGATGTACATCCTGCCATATATACCACATTAGTGGTCCTACAGGTAGCTTTCCCCCTATATGTAAAACTCTTCCTTGTTAACAGATGTATAAAAACTGTCTCCCTATTTATATATTCACAGGCCTTACAACTACCACATGGCACAGTGCCCTGGGACCTAGGTAAGTATGTGACATCATTATTGCCCCTATCTCGACAGAGTATATCCTTCAAATTCTTATTCCTCTTATAACTAAACTGCTGGACTTCCCCTACTATGTCACTCAGGTTCCTATCACTTGTAATGATATTCCAATTCCTCTTAATGATGTCACATACCCCTTGTATGTTACTCCCATAGGTCAAAGTCACTCTAGGTTTCATGTCCTTATTTCTACCATTATTATTATAGCCATTTTGACTGCTGTCATTACTTTCTGACCTTGTATGTATACTAAGCCATGGCTTATATTTCCCTTTCCTATTATCACTGCCTCTTATAGCTGCTGCTTCCACTAAATCATGTCTATATCCCCTATCCTGAAAACACTTCTTCAAATTCACTACCTCCTTCTCAAATTGGTCGTCCATCAAACTAAGCCTAGATATCCTGCCCACCTGCCCTTCCACTATATTGGAAAAAGTGAACCTAGGATGCATACTATCAAAAGAGAATTCTTCCAACTCTCTTTTCTAAATAGTTTTGAACTAAAACCTTCAGATGTAAGTTCAATAGTAACATCTAGAAAATCCAGGGCCACAAACGAACTCTTTATATCAAATCTCAGGAAGGAAGTGGTGGAATGCAAAAATTCCACAAAGGAGGTCAGCCTTTGTTCACCTCCTTTCCAAGCAATAAAGATGTCATCCACAAATCGTAGGTAGACCCCTATGTGTTGATTCCAGTCACTGTTATTTAATACATGTTGTTTTTCCCAATAAGAGAGAACTAAATTAGCATAGGAATTAGCACAGGGGGTTCCCATAGCTACCCCCTGTGCTTGCCTATACATTGTGCCATTGCTCAAGAAAACATTGTTCTCCAAAACTAATTTCAATGACTCCTCTATGAGAAAAAGTCTCTCTCTGCAACACCCATGTCCTTTAGAATCCCTACACAGGCCAATATTCCGTACTCATTACCTATCACTGTGAATAAACTATGTACATCTAAACTTACTAACATAGTCCCTTCCTGTCTACCTTCCCTATTCATCTCACCCAAGATCTTAAGGAAGTGTGCAGTATCCTTCAAAACATTATCCATGAGATCAACGTAGGGTCTAAGTGTGCATTCCAGCCATATAGATAAATTCTCAGTGACCCAGCCCCTACCCGACACTATAGGTCTGAGTGGTGGGTCAATCAGTGACTTGTGTACTTTGGGTAGAGCCTTGAACACTGGAATGACTGGTTTATCTACATGAAAAAAATCTTTAAGGTCCTGTGTTATGTACATGTTAGCAAATAGCCATTCTACACGTACATGTGCCTTACTTATGATGTTCTTAATTTCTACTGGATTCAAGCTTTTTATTGAATTTTTATTTAGCTGGATTCATCATATGATAGACCTCTCTTTCTGATAACAGTTCTGATATCTTCCTATTGTACCAGTCAAGTGTCCAAGACAACTATTCCCCCTCCTTTGTCTGCCATCCTTATCGTCAGATCTTGATTTTTACTAAGTTTCTCTAAGGCCTGTCTTTGCTCATTAGTTAAATTATAAAAACAGTTTTTCCCTTTTTCTTGCAAGAGCTTGCACAAATCACTCTCACATTTGTTAATAAATAAATTCAGTGCTGGTGAAAATGGGGGAATATAGCTACTGGGTTTTCGTAGGCCCATACTAGATCCCTGTGCCCCTTCATATATCTTATTCAACATTACCTTTCGGCAATACAACATTAAATCCAGCACTATATCACTATACATACAAGGTTTACTTGGTACAAATGTCATTCCTCTATTCAAAACATATATTTCGGCAGTATTTAGTGTATATTTAGATAAATTAAATACAATACCATGAATAAAACAACATGAAGTCAATTCAAAGTCCTCCTTTTGTTCATCGAGTCCCTGTCGTCGCTCCGTGACCGCTTCCACGGACCTTTCCTCTTGACATTCATGGGCAGCATGCCCAAAAAATAATCCTGTCCTAATAGCACTTTAGGACATGCTCCCATGCCCCCTGAAACAGGCACAGATTCTACCCTCTCATTAAAAGTATCTTGAAAACTAGTCAAGGGAGTCACAGATGTAATCAATGTCCCTCCCTTAACTGAATCACTTTGATTGCAGTCAGTGTTCAACGGCCCTTCCAAATTCGCCGATTCATTGCCCGTGACTGCTAAGTCACAAGCAGTAATCACATTTGAAGTTTGTGCAGATTGGGAAGCTCGTATTTCGCTGTCAATAGCTACCATTCTTCCATTAACCATGAACGGATCCCCCGCCAAAACGTCAACCGGAACTGCTGTTGCTGTGAGTGTCTCTGTATTAGACGTCAAACGACCGCGCCACTCCTCTGCATTCATAGGTCTCCCTCTGGGTCCCTGTGACCTCCATGTATTGTTAGAAGATCGAGGGGTATTCTTCGGCCACACGAAGATATTACCCCTCGAAAAATCTTCATAGTCTCGCCTTAATTTACCCATTTTCAAAGTTCTTAGTTTATCATCATTATCCAGAAGACCCTGATGCATCTGCTCCAATCGGGTCTTATGATGTGGTTCCCGGAAATTGTCCGTCAACTTCTGCTTTGCTTTGGATACCTCACACTTCAAATCTGCAACTTCTGAAGAGAAAAAAGTTATCAACAACTCCATGTATTGAAAACTTGTTTTTATATTAATAGCCTGCCACTTAGCTAATAAATCTGGATACTTGTCCCCTTGTGTTGGCATGCACATAACACGCATGCCCCTCGGGACAATGCCAGGAAAGCTACCTGTAGGACCACTAATGTGGTATATATGGCAGGATGTACATCATGTCAAGGATATTATGTTGGCAAGTCCAACAATATGTTAAAGACCAGGATCCTGCAACATTTAGGCTCCATTAGGAATTGTGATGAGCACAATGCACTATATAATCATGTTAAGGATCACCCAACACATAGTTTTAAATTCAGGGTGATTGCTAATGTTTTTCTCAATAAGAGAGGTGGTGATATCAGGCTGAAAACAGAGGCTATAGAATCACAATGGATCTTAGATCTAACAGCCCATGTTAAACCAGGGCTGAATGATATGGTACCCCTGAAACCCACTCTCAAAAATAGGCGTGCTTTTTATTGAATTTTTATTTTCATTTTATTTTATTTCATTGAATACACATCAGCAGTAATATGTGCCTTTAATTATTAATTGAATAGTTTGAATCAGGACAACCCACAGGAAAAAGGCGGGTTTTTTCTGAGTACTGATTGGTGTAAGTATTTTTTAAAAATGTGATGTTTGTAAGAGCACTTTTGTCTGATGAAGGGTTTAGCCCGAAAGCGCTCACTTTGTTGTTTTTCACTTTCAGTGTTTTAATAAATATTCATTGTGTTCGTACAGCAGCAGTTCCCAGTGATTTTCTTACTTTGCATTTGTTGATAATTGGAAGCACTGGGATTAGGCTAAGCACTAGCTTTTTTCTTGGATTAACAAAGAGCTGAAGGATATCTGGGAGGGAAGACGGCAAGAGTCATGTGGGATAATTTGATTCTTCCAATAGAACAAGGTGGATTGGGATTACCAGATTTGAAGGGTTATTTCAGAGTTTACATGATTAAGGGTTCTGTACATAGCACACGCAGAAACCTATAATTGAAAGTAGAAAGTGATGATGAAACAAGGAGGAAGGTCAAGAAATGAGAAGTGACTGGGATTTTGATGCAGACCTTTAAGGAGAATAACAATAATCATGCAGAATATTATATTCATAAAATAGCAGAAAGTATTCTAAGAACTAACTCAGCATGGGAATGGAGAAAGTAGATTGCGCCAATAGGGATGACTGCAATTAGGGATACAGGCAAGAGGGAGCTGGAATTTATTGGAGAAAGCTGGCAAAGGAACCAAGTATTGGGAACAAATAACTAGGGACAAAAAGGCAATAGAGTGTGAAGATGCCAAGAATTTATTTGGACTGCAGGTTAGAAATTGCCTTCCCTATCAAGGATTGATATCAGAGGATAGGCAAAGAGAAAGAAATGCTGGATCCTAAACTAAAGACCAACTCTGGTAGAATTTTTAGTAGAGTCTAGAATACAAACTGCTGTTAAAAAAAGGAATAATTAGTAGAGCATATCAAATATTGCATAACTATAAGAATCAGAGGAGTTTTAGAAAGGATTGGGAAGAGAGACTGGATAAGCAGTTCACAAATAAACAATGGGGGATGTATTTTTATCTCCCAAATGTACAACAAAATCTAGAAGATTTAGGATTTGTGCTTGAAAATCTGAACATAGATATTTTTATACCCCAAGCAGAAAATGGAAGTCATAGTCTAAATTATCAGTACTAGAAGTAGTGGATATAGTAACAGAGATAAAACAACTGGAATTAGGATCTTTATAGAAAATGGTTGGGTCAAATTACACAGGAAAAAAATGGAAATTTTGGGAACAATACATATATACAGGGGAAGAATGAGGTTTAAAAAAAGGCAGGATTTGAATCAGCTATGTGTTGTTTGACTGACTGTGATTGGGTAGATTATAAGTGACATATAATGACTGCAACCAAAATTATGAAACTATGGTTTGTGATGTAAAGTGCTTGCATCTAGGATTATGTCAGTATGATTTCTTTTCATTTATATACATGTATGATTGCATATGTCATAAGTTATAATTTAATAAAGATATTTCTCGTTTAAAAAAAAAAGGATTACTAGACTGAGAAAAGAGACTAGTGAAGGTAAAACAGACTTGAGTCACATTAAAGAAGTAATGTAAGAAAATAAGGGGATCAGGACTACAGCAGGAAAAAGTAGGTTGTTAAATGAGAAATGTGGGCTACAATGAAAGAGAGAAGGGGGTAGTATTTACATAAATATCCTTAAGCAGAAAGCAGGTAAGTGAATGGCTAAAGCTAAAAAGAAAGGTAGAAGTATAGAAAGGTGTGATGTGGGCATGGGGAGAATTGGATGAAGGGGTAGAAATTTGTAAGGTGTGAAATCCAGCAGTTATATCCATTTGTTAACCAGGTAGACCAACTGGACAAAGCAGTACCTTTTCTGTGGTAACCAGAGCACAACGTGTGGTTAAGTGACTTGCTCAAAGTCACACAGTAGGCAAATGGAAGATGTGGGGAATCAAACCTGTAATGGCTGCATCGGAGTGCAGTGTCTTAGGATGTGAGATTCGCAGACGAGACTGTTGTCCGAGTGGTTTATTAGGTTAGAATATAGGATCAACAAATGAGAGTGAGTGTAGGAGGGTTGCTTGCTGTTTGTTAGTAGTAGAAACTGTAATTTCATGGTGTAGATGGGCACATGTTATGGGGTGAAGTTTGCAATGCATGAGAGATTAATTTCAAGAAAAAAGATGCAACGTATTTCTAAATTTGTCTTTAGGGTGTGGGGAAAGAGGCAAGTGATGATGACAGGAAAAGTTGAGGCTACAGTGTAAAATTAGAAGACAGGGTGAAGAGAAGGGAAGTTGTTTAAGGTGGAAAACAGGAACTGTTAGAGGTTTCTTAAAACAGATAAACAAAAATTAAGAAAAGATGAAGGAGATATTAGAGTTGTAGAAAAGTGTGTGGGGAGAGTAGAGTAGAAGTAGAAATTCAGAGATCTTAAGAGTGTTGCCAGTTCAGAAAGGAAATGGAGCAACTCTACTAGATGTGACAGAAGTATAGAGGGAAGATGTTGCATTTAATGGAGTGTAATTTCTCTTATATGTGGCATATAGTAGTGTGATAAATAGCCTTATTAGTGAGAATGAGGTGCAACAAGGAGAATTCCATATTTATATGCTGTTGGTATAATAATTAAAAATAAAGAAAATGAACAAAAAATCAAAAAATGTGTGACTTGCTTGAAGGAGAAAGAAAGGCTGCTTGTAGAATCATGCCCAAGTTACTAACGTACTATATTATTATCATTTGATTCTCGGCTGGAGCGCCTTCTGTGTGGAGTCTGCATGTCCTCCCCACAGTTGAGTGGCGTTAAAGACATGCAGGTAGGTGTGTGCGTGAATGGGTGTGCCTTCTTTGAAGATTGGGTGTAGGGCTGGCAACTCTGCACCGTAAAACTCCACTGCCAGTCATTAGCGGACCGGAGTTCTGCTGTGGCGACCCCTAACCGGGAAAAGCCGAAAGACGATTTATTATTATTTTTTTATGTTAAAACAAATGCAGCAAAAACCTAGAAAGACCTGCTTGGGTATAATCCATAAAAGTTTTTGAAACTTGTGTTGCTGTCTTTAGTGATTTTTATCTACTGGCGACATTCCAGACATTGGGCAGCTGTGTGTAGATTATATATGTGTGTGTGTATATATGTATGTATGTATATGTATATATATATATATATATATATATATATATATATATATATAACATTTTCTTTTTTTTTTTTTTTTACATAATGTGGTAAATTTGATACCAAGAGGATAAATTAATCACATGTACAGTACACTTTTGTTTTAGATGTGTTACTAGGATCTTGTAACTGTCGACCACTCTGTATTACTTTGCAAACTTCTTGGAATTCTGTTCAAAAGTTATCACTTCTTGCTGAAATAACTGTTCCAGTTTTAACATAACACAATTTATATGATGTATTTGCCAGAACAGATTAGAGGGAGAATTCATTCAGGCAGTAATGCATCTCACCCACACCTCTCTACTGGATTTTATTTAGATTTAAGATCTTAAAAACAAAAATGACTTTGTATTTTCATGTAATTTGGAAGGGTGTCTTCTGCACATAGCTCACTCGCATTATAGGTTCATAGGTTCATACTAGGCTATCTGCCCAAGGGCATTTATAAGCCTAGCCCAGAGTTTTTGTGGCTTTCTACAGCTCAACCCAGTAGTAATTCAGTAGTAAGCTTTAAACATTCTTACTTAGAAGCACTGAACTGACCACTCTCCAGAGCATGTTATGCTGGGGGCTCCTACCAGCTCATGTCTGTGAAACCCCTATTGTGAGGGACTTGCACTGTTTTGCCATAGATGTAACACTGCTGAACAAAGCATGCCAGGCTCCAGTGTATTTTGCATTGTAAAACTCAAAACACCTGTAGTAAGTAGTCTGCTAACTGCCACAATATCACACTTTTCCAATCCAGTTAAATTAAGTTTATTTATTGGTTTATAACTTTCGTTCGGTAACTCAGAACATCCTCAGAACAATCAAATTTGATTTGTCTAGTGCTCCTTAGAGAGATTGTTGTTGTGCTGTTTATTTAAAATTTCTAAATACCTCAATAAGTAACACTGACTTTACTACTTTGCCTCTTATGAAAGCTCAAGGATGAACAAAACACTACTGACAGTATGTGTGCAGCTTACATAATTAATATTTACTGTGTTTATTACTATTTATAAAATCCAGTTTGAGACATGGAATTTAATGAATTCTACCACTGTAAACATTTTATGTGCTGAACAGTTTACAGTTTGCATTTCTGTAGTAACCCATCTGTTTGAAATTTGAAGCTTTATCTTACTTTTGTCAAAAAGCTCAGGATGCAGTCATTAGGAGTTGAGTACCTACCTCAGTGGTCCATTGGAGTGAACGAGTTAAATATAAAAAAATGGTATATTCTTGGATCTGACCCTGGTTTGAAAGATGGTTTGGTCATTACACTAAGTGTAACAGTTTATAAAATTAGCAATTTTAGGGACTTGTTTGACATACAATCACTTTTTGTCCTGTAACCAGACCAAAGCAAAGTGAGGGTTTGGTAATGTATATTGCAGCTAGACATGTGGAGAAATGTGACTGTGCCACCATGGTAGCCGGTTATTATGAGCTATGGTACCCGGATTTTGTAATGTTATGAAGTAAAATGATTTTGTTTGCGCTTGTGTTTTATCGTGTGGAATAAAAGACTTGTTTTGGATTTCACTGTTGCTTGGTATTTTGGCATTGTTCGACATCTTTTGAAGTTGTATTTTCTGCAACGTAAATTTTAAACCTTGGTGGTGCAGATTTCCTGGTACCGGAGTAGGAATCTAGGTCAGCCGCAATTTTAGTTTGTGTTTGGCTTTTGCTGCTCATTGATGATTTTGTTTGTGAAACTGTTCTGCCAACACTGGTAATTTGAAGTTTGGTTGTATATTTCCAAGTGCTGTAAAAAGTGTGACCCTGTCTAGAGTACTGATTGCAACTCTTATAGCCTTCTTTTGTTTAGAATATCAGTACTGTTCAGAGGATGACAGCAAAATGGTATGTGGACTGTAAGAAAAATTGAAACCATGTAAAGAAAGTCTAGTAGAACTTAATTTGCATCACACTGAAGATAGAAGGGAGAGGAGAGCACAGTATGGTCCTCTGTCTGCACCACAAAATGTACTGAAATTGTCTCGCTTCCAGCCGTCACACAAGACCACGTCCTAAAAAGAGCTAAAAATGCTGCATCAGTGGGTCCTGAATGCATCCTAAATAGCATGAATCATGATTTAGTAATAATGCTGTTCAACCTCAGCCTCTGTACAGGTTTTGAACCAAGCAAATGGAGACCAGCTAAAATTATTCCCATCTATATGAAGGACCTTCCACAGACTCAGGCAGTTATAGGCGCATAAATGTGACACCACACATATGCAAACCATGTAAAGACTTTTCATGGATTTAATCAGTAAGGACATATGGGACCTCCATATACTAGACCCATCTCAGTTTGGATTTGTCAAGGACAGGCCATGCTTACTCATCCTGTTGTTTTTTTTTTTTTGGAAAAGAAAACCGAAGCAATAAGTAAAGGTAAAATGGTGTATACTACATATATCGACCTGGCCAAAGTTTTTCACAAAGTCCCTTGCACAGAGATTGTAGAAAAGCTGAATAACTGGGAATAAAGCCCCTATGTCACCCACTGGATTTCTCAGTGGCTCAAAGGTAGGACTCAGGAAATAAAATAATGGAAGCTACCGCTACAAACAGACCAATCACCAGTGGAGTTCCCAGGTTTCAGTGCCTGGAGCTGTCCTGTTCGGCATCTACTTATCTGAAGCAAAATCCAAAACCAAGGGGCTATGGCTGACTAAGTTTGCAGACAACTGTGAGCTAGTAGCAGTCATTGAATTCCCAGATGACTTGGCCATCCTGCAGGAAGGTTTGTCCTAAATAAATAACTGGTGCCAAAATAATGGCATGGCATGTAATTGTATTTGCTAACCTGTTCAGTGTTCTGGATTTGGGAACTTATGGGGGCAGTGACCCAACATTCAACCAACGTGTGTCCATTGTCATAAGAAAGGCTTTCTATGTTGTGCAGCTTATAAACAAAGGCATTATGTCTAGATCTAGTGATGTCATTGTCCTCCTTTACTTAGCCCTCATTGGGCCAGTCACTGAGTATAACATCCCCTTTAGCAGGTATCTTTCCACACACATGCAACAACTGGAATGCCCACAAAGATATTTTAATAAAAGGATACAAGCCCAAAACAATATGCCCTACGCAGGCTAACTCAAAGCCCTGTCACTATGCTCTGTATCCTACAGACTGCTAAGAGGTGATCTGTGTCTCACATACAAGGCATCCTCTGACTCGATACTAATAGACCTACTACACATCAACAAGTCAAATGGCATCAGAGCTACTCTGTCTAGACATTGAGACCTCTTCTGTAACATCAACAAAACAGTTTGGAGAAACAGGTATATTTCACAGAGGATGCTGCCATTCTGGATCAGAATCCTCACCTGGGTAAAACAAAAGCTTTTACTTACCCATCCATAGATTGAGCTTGCTCTTGAATATGGACAGTTGAAAATTTACTGCTGAACTGCTCCCTGTGCTGCTAATAGGGTCATATGTACTTCTAGGCTAGCTGCCTTTGCGGGCCATTTTAAGCCTAGCCATTTTCCCTTTTTGTGTTTGAATTTAACCTATCACATTTAGTTAGAGATTGGCCTTACCCTAATGAAAATAACTGGGATCATACCATAGATAATTTGATGGGACTCATGCATGGTATAAAGTGTTTAAGAGCTACCTCTGTCCATTAATAGTACAGCAGGCAGTCCTGAGGTAAATCTTCTGTTTCCCATCCACAAATCCAAGTTGTGCTGGAATATGGTTTATGTGATTTGTTTTATGTGACTGGGGACATTTCTAATTATCTAATGGACAGAGGCAGCTCCTAAATGCTTTATCCCAGTCATAGGTCCCCTTAAATTATCTATGCTATGATCCCATTTATTCTCACTATGGGTAATATATAATTATTGACCAAGGAATGGATGATGCCAATCTAACACCAAATGGGTTAGGCAAATTCAAGCACCGAAAGTGATATTGGCTAGGCTTAAAATGGCCCCCAAGGGCAGCATTTCTCATGTTTCCTATTAACTTGTGAACTTCTAACCCTCTTAAAGATGCTGTATGAAAATAATCATTCACAGTTTGGGAGGCATGGGCTACATACATGAAGGTATTTTGTTCACAGACTGTGGTTAAAAATTAGTATTCCTTTATCCCCCTTGCATTCTTGAATATTTGCACCATCTGTAATGCTACTACCCCTTTGGCAAGTCTATTCTAATTATTAAAAATAGTCTGTGAACAAAACACCTTCTTGTATCTAGATTTTGGATGCAGGTCCTTAAGGGCAATAACAACCATGCAGAACATTATATTTATAAAGTAGTAGGAAGTATTCTAAGAACTAAGCCAACGTGGGAATGGAGAAAGGAGATTTTGCCAATAGGGATGCATGTAAGTAGCGTATGGAAAGTAGGCAACAGAAGGCTGGACTTTGGAGAAAATTAGCAAAGGAACCAAGGTACTTGAAGCAGATAAATAGATGGAGAAATGTAGAGTGGGATAAGTTCAAGCAGAAGTTTGGGTTGCAAGTTAGAGACTGCCATCACTGCTAGGGATTGATAACAGATTATAGGCAAAGTGAAAGGGTTATGGGAATGCTATGTGAAAGACCAGCTCTGGTATACATTTTAGTGGAGTCTAAAACAAAAGCTGCTAAAATGGTAATTGGTAGAGAGTATAAAATATTGCATGTTAGCTATAAGAATCAGTCAGAGAAAATTAGAAAAGATTAGGAAGATAATGGAAAGGTTTACAAAGGAACAATAGGAGGATCTCTGTGTGGCTCCCATCTAAGCAGCAAAGTCCAAAAGGTTTAGGATTTTGGCTTAGAAATGTTTGCATAGGTATTTTTATAGCCACAGTAGACTTCATACACATTTTCCTTAGGCAGATAGCAAATGCTGCAGGTTGGATGGGGAAGAAAAAGGTAATTAGGAACATATTTTATGAGAAAGCAATGAGTTGTTTCCCTAGAGCGTACTTTCTTAGAATTGCTGGGAAGGAGGATGCAAATGGTTGTAACTAAAGTGATGATTCTTTTGAGATGGGGATATAGAATGTAAACTACCCAGATATAGTAAGGACTTTCTAGGTTTAATGCTGTTTGCTGGCAAAAAGCAATTTCTAAAAATAGAAATCAGACTCTAAACCAAATGTAATTGCAGTACTGAATATTATAAAGGAGATGAAAGAACTTGAGGCAGAATGTTTAGAGAAGCGAAGGAGCAAATTGCATAGAAATAGAATTTGTAGGAACAGTGCATGCAGAATAATGCTTAGGAGGAGGAACGATTTGTAAGGAAAGGTGAGAAATAAGTAATTTTTGTAATGCTGGAAAGTATAATTATTAAAAAGGAAACCTATGTATAATGCATGAAAATAATGAAAATATTGCCATGTTTTGTTTTGTTTGCTTTTCCGGTATCTGTGCACGTCACTGATTAAGATTTGCAGATTTAATAAGGGTGTTAATGCAAGGGACATACAGATGATGGTACATCCAAGGAGAAGAAAATAGGTGATGATTATGTAAGATCTGTGTCTTGGTCATTAGTTGGAAAAGGACAAGACTAGAAGGGCTGAGCAGTCCTTAAAAATCTATGTTTCTATATAGATGAGCGTTAGAACAGCAATTGATGTTCATAACTTTGATCCTAAATGAGTGAAATGGCACAATATCAAAGTGCTGGAAAATTGAAAATTAAAATATCACTTACACAAGTTTTACAAGGGAGCAAACTCCCCTGCACCTCCCCACACACCTCCTGTTATATATATATATATATATATATATATATATATATATATATATATACCTACTTCGACATCACAGTGCAGCTGAGAATGGGCAAAAGCTCAGTCTCAGCTGTTTCATGATCTCACACAAGCACCCACTTACACTACGCAATATTTTTACTTTCGATTTTGTGGCAGGTCAGTATTGTGCCATTTTGCTCATTGGGATCAATGTTATGAACACCCATGTTGTGACAATTCGATTTCTTAACATAGATCCATTTCTATATAGAGCAGTACCGAGAAAAGAAAGTGCAAAGGTGATATTTATAACATTTTACTGGTCAACTCCTAAGATACAATCTGGATGTTAGATTGAGACTTTTTGTAGATTCTGCTGTTTAGGAGCTCTCTGTTTGTTTTACTAGTTCTGTTCAAAACATACAGTGCTGTATTTCTGTGTTCAGTAGTACATTTTCTACTTTTCACTATTGTCTTAGTTTTTATGTTTCAATAGTGTGGCAGTATGGACAAAACTTTAGAAAAGATAATCAAACAGACCAGCTTTTTTAGAAATGTAATAATTTTAATCCAGAACTTGTTGAAGATATAAGTAGGAGCCAATACATATCTGCATTTTTTCCTAATAATCTGGTTTGTTTGATGTTCTATCTTTCATGAATTTATCCTCTGAGATCCAGTAGTGCCTGACCCTGCTGTGTGTGTACATACTGATTGAAAATAACCTCCCTTTTCTTTTTATTTTTGCTGACAGCACCATGTGCTCTTTGAAAGCTTTCTTTTTTTGTTTTTCAACAGAGTGATCAATCTTCAACAGACATGACCTTATCAAGACCTTCAGTGAAGGATTCCACTAGAGAGAATGCAGGATTTCACTCGCGTCAGAAATCTGAGGTTTGGAAACTATTTACAGAAGTATAAATCATTAGTTATACTTACTGAAAGCTGATCTTTGGTGAACATAATTGTGAATGGTGCAAACATTATTACTTATTTCATGCGTCCACATTTTTAATTAAAATGAATGTGTATGATAGACATAAAAAGTCTGAGAAAAATTAGCTAAAAACAGTTTGTTACTAGGCTATAACGAATAGTCATCCCGCTTACCTAACTTCATTGTATGGCAAGTAAATAATTCCTCATTTAACAAGGACTACCTAATTTTTGTCTCATTTTTGCTTTGTCCCTCATCAGATTTTTGATTTTTTTGTTAAATCACTGAGGATTAGAGTCAGTCAGTCAATGCCAGTTATTAAGAGTTTCACGTTGTTCAAAAACTGATGCAAAACTTGTTATATTAACTTAAGTGAATTACAGTAATATTGAAACATTGTTCCTGATTTTGGGCCTTTTTTCCACCTCCCACACCCCATGTGTATGATAGACATAAAAAGTCTGAGAAAAATTAGCTAAAAACAGTTTGTTACTAGGCTATAATGAATAGTCATCCCGCTTACCTAACTTCATTGTATGGCAAGTAAATAATTCCTCATTTAACAAGGACTACCTAATTTTTGTCTAATTTTTGCTTTGTCCCTCATCAGATTTTTGATTTTTTGTTAAATCACTGAGGATTAGAGTCAGTCAGTCAATGCCAGTTATTAAGAGTTTCACGTTGTTCAAAAACTGATGCAAAACTTGTTATATTAACTTTTTAAGTGAATTACAGTAATATTGAAACATTGTTCCTGATTTTGGGCCTTTCTTCCACCTCCCACACCCCATTATTTTTGGTTTTGCCTAGAATTCCAGAGTTAAGAAGTTGAGATGTATGCTTCCATCTGCCACCCGAAGCCAAGCTCAATCTTGATCTTTTATCACAAATGTGGATGCAGTTTTATGTTAAAAACATTGAAACATTTTGGGAATCTTTTAGTTGGGCTTTGAGTTACCATTAATGTATATATTACTTAATACATTCTTGTGTATTCTGATGATCTAGCATGTGTAACTGGATAATGAAGTATTCTTCGTGGTTAACAATTGCATCAGTTTTTCTGCTGGTAGTGAAAAGTCCTTGCCCTGTTTAAATATGCTGCAAAACACTTCGTCTTGTGAATTCTGAATTTAGTCTTGGGCTTTATCAAAAGCTTGTTTTGCGGTGTATACTGTGTGTTAAGAAGGCTTGTGCAACTGACAGAACTTTAGATCCTGTATTTCAAGACAATGTTTAATGGTAAGCATTATGTATCTTAAATGTAAAAAATGAGGGCAACTATGCATCTAATGCATTCAAGCGTTCTTTCTTATAATTTTCCTATTAAGATGGTTTGACATCTACCCCATCCTGTTGTGCAGCATGATAAAGCCGTAACTGTGACCAAGATGACCGGTGTTCTGTCTTTGTGCATGGGAGCTGGAGGGAGCAGGGACAAGGAGGATGGTAGTGAGTGGTATATTGCTTGCCATCTTGGGTGCAGAAAGTGGCGCTGCAGCTGCTTGGGTGACACATAATAGGAGCTCTGTGTGGTACAGTCTTCAGTGTCCAGGTGGGAGTGGAATGCTGGCTCAGCACAGCTGCATAGGTCAAGGGACAGTCACATGGGAAAACTCAAATGTTGCTACCCCCATAGACTGTCAGATCCAGTGTCTCTTGGAAAGTACCAGTGGGTGTTAGGAGATCCTGGGACCAGGAGGGAGATCCTGGGACCAGGAGGGTGACCCTGATTTCTGCCTGGATGACTGCCCCATGATCAACTCTGACATCATAGGAGAACAAATGGGCTGGTGAATGTCCCCATGAGAAATGAATGGGTTCAGAGGTCACAGATGAAGCATATATATGTTCAGCAGGTGTAGAGGGGTTGCAAAAAAATGATGTAATGTATTTCATGACTTCTGCCTCATTTTAAGAAGCCCTAATTCAGTTTTGTGGGAGGAAAGCACCAGTGGATAACCATATGAATTGATCACAGGAGTACTTCAAGACATAGGGGACTTCCAGTTACTTATTAGAAAGCTATGCCTTAGCTGAATAAATGAATGGATTTCTTACGTGGGGAAGTTCATCCTGATGACATTAGCACCCCCTAGCAAATCAGGTAGATAAATGTCTCAGACATTGACTTGGAAAGTGTTCAAGGTATACAGCTCTTGTTTTAAATTTACTACACCTGAGTTTTAACAAATTAAATGCTGTCACAGCATTTTCACCAGTTAAAACAAATCTCACAACTTTACCAGTCTGCCTAGAATTACAGACCATCTCATAAATGAGTTTACTTTTTATTGTAAGAATGCTTATGATTCTGGCAGTTACTGCAGTCCCCTAGTCTTTTTTTTGTCTGAAACATCCATTTAGCCATCATTCTTTAATGGATAATAAAATGATTGGATTATTTTAGCGTACCTCCTTATCCAAATCATAAACTAGATTCCAGAGAGTAAGGTCCCATACCTAAGTGTCCTTACAGTATATAGTATTGCTAGTCATTCTGAAAAGTTAATTCCTGTCCTGTATGTATGTACTCATGCACAGTTTATTTACTTTCTCACATCTGTCTCTGGGGAGGACTGTTGCATAAGTATAACAAATGAGCTTATACTATAAAGACATGAGTTGTTTTTCTGGCAAGTGGACCAGTTGTCCATCATCAGACTTATTACTTCAGGAATTCCTGATATGAATGCAGATTTATTGATGCAATTAAACATCAGTATCCTGGTCTGCTCTTCAGCAGTGTAATGCCCTAGTGGGTTATGGATGCAGACTTGTGCTGTGGCCATTGAACAAGCTGAAGTGTGAAAGAATGCACTGCTTACCTTTCATAGATTCTTAGGTGTTTACTAGGCTAACGACCACCAGGGTCTTTTTAAGCCTAGCCATGCATCTCAAATCTCTGACAAGTTTTGATACCCTTGATAAGTGTAAGCAGGGGCTTGGGAGATGGAACATTGCAAGCTAGGGCCTGGGACATGAAACATTTACAGATTGCCTGTGTCCCTTAGAGGCATAGATACTAAACCAGGAATGAATTTCGTAGATCTTTTTTGATATCTGAATAGAACAGTTGCTCTGTTTTACTTTATCAGTTGATTCCTAGGCTCTGCCATTTAAAAATAAAGTACAGACTTTTTACTTACCTCTTGGCTACAGAGGTCGTGGAGTCGCATGGAATTTATGGATCCATAATGTTGTCCAAGGCTGATTTCACTACACCTCATTGATTTTAAACTGGATGAGATGCTATCTAGTTGAGTTCAATTCAATGAAGTTAAACTCCTTTATCACTGCTTTTCATAAAAAAAAAAAAATACAGCTGGTATGATTTCTGTGTGTGCATCTACAGTGATGCTTTTCTTTTGTGAGATTCTTACTTCATACTTATGTAGACTGTCACATTGGGATATTCAAGTCTGAGGGGCTTGCCTAATATATGAGCGTGTGGAGGAGGTGGCCTTGCCGCCTTCCTATGAAATAATTTTATTTTCTGTTTTTCATCCAAACAAGATTGACTGCTGGTTGTTGTAATCTCATCCAGCTGTAACTTGATGAGACATAGGGGAATCTCCTAGAGTATGTGTTGTAGGGTTTCGTTTATTTTTTCTAAACAAGTTGTGGAGGATTTGGTTTTGTTGTGTAGCAACTGAAGATAGAATGTGATGCAGGTTGGCAACTACCTCTCTCTCCCAAGTTGTTTGCTCTCAATATTGTGCTTACTTTGACAATTTCCTGTAATACATTCTAGCCCACTCTTACCTGTAATGTCCAAACTGAAATCACTATTGCAACATTCATCACAGATGGGTTTATATTACTGATGTTCGACCTGGGTACCAAGGCTTTACCTTCTCAAGGACATCTGACGTATGACCTCAGCTCATGTGCGTAGGGCTATAAGGATAAACATACATGCGAGATCCTCAGACTAACTCTCCAAAAGCTTGAATATAGGTTGTGCACCCATCGGACTTGATACACTTTTGGTTGTTGGTACCATTGCTTCACTTATCATTGTCTAATAAGTGCCTCATTGGGAACATTTCCTTTTCTTATTCATTAGAGCTGTGGTTTAAAATTGTTAAATGTCATCTAAGAGGGGTATATTTGAGTGCTGTAAGCATATTCCATACAAGGATTTGCACACTAAGCACCTTTTTTTTTAACCTAGGCCAGACCACAGCTACAAATCCTGCTCTGTATGTCAGTTGTTCATACCCAAGACCCTCAGTTTGAAACTATTCTCGCTTAATACCTTTCTTGAAACAACTAGCTCAGTCTCCCAAATCTCTGGCTCTTGATGTCACCCTTCCCTCTGAGAAGAAACTCAAGAGACCCTGAGATGATTCCTCAGTCCAGCATTTTTGTGTCAAACATACCCACTGAGGGGGTCAAACTGGTGGTACATCTGATTACCTCTCAGATGCCTGCTACTGAGACACCATTGGAGGCCGGAAAGGACCCTGAGGCATTGCAGACTTTGGATACCTCAGACAAACTGCTTCTTATGTCAGAGGGCCTGCATTGAATTCCTCAGATCTTTGTACGAGAGGAGATTCATGGTTTGCTTATTGAAATGAGACAAGATGAAGAAGCTCCAAGGTTTGTGCAGGCAGATGTCACCCCTAAAAAGAAGAAACAAAAAGCAAATATCTGACTTCCCCTATACCTTCCATAGAAAAAGAATAGATGGACTTCTCCCAGGGCTTATTAAAAGCTGTCATGGCCCTGAAGTCCCTCTTTTGTGACCCAGCTATTTCAAGCCAAACCATAAAAGCACACCTTGGATTCTTCCTCCTCTGAAGAGGATCCTGAATCAGAATCAGATTCTGATCCTTCTCTAAATTACTCTTCACAGTGCCACTCTGCTGAGCAAGTCTCCTTGGATGAAGGGGAATGCCTTTCTCCTGACTTTCCTTTGGAACAGGCTTCCTCTGCAGAAGCTATTCAGAGCATGAAGAGACACATTGAATGCCAGTTAAGCAAATCTCAGTGATACAAAAAAAGATGATCTAGCCTTCTGGAGATGGATAATCCAGCCCCTTCATCAGTTCCCCCACTCCTCAAAGCCTATCCTGATCCCTTTCATTCTTCCTTAACACCTGCTCCTAAAAGGGCTGATGGGTTTTTTAAGTTCTGATGAACTTAAAAACCTGTATAAAAATCCTATGGCTGATCCTGCAGTAGTTTCTTTCTCCCTAGATAAGTCATTCACTTTGCTTCCCACTGCTAATGCCCTCCCCTCAGACAAGGACAGCAGACCCATGGATTGGTGGGGTAAGAAACTTTACACCTTTTCCGCTTTGACATTCACAGCTATTAATTACCAAACACAAATGACTAACTGCATGCTTTCTGTGCTACAGTCTCTGAATAAGGTCATGTCAAAACCTCAGGTAGCAGACTAAACAGTAAGTGCAGTCTCTTCTGTCCCAAGCTACACAAATAAGTAGGGACAGCATCAAATACTGCTATAATGTAGTGGATGCTATGTCTAGGGCTGCTGCCATTGGCTCAGTGATCAGACGATATGCATGGCTACTGGGTAGGACCATCTTGGAAGACCTCAAGTAAAAACTCTTGGATTCCCCATTAGGCAGTAATCTTTTCTTTTTGGACCACAAGCTGCTAGTCTTTAGAAAACACTGCAAGAGCAAAGTAAGGCCATGAAAGACTGCAGGCAGATTCTCTACTCTGCAGTCTTTATCTATCCAAATCTACTTCCTTTTTTAAGAGGGAACCTACACTCTCTCACAAAAGTAGAAAAACACCTAGCGAAAGATTTTCTGACAAACCACAGAGGAACTCCCCTTCAAGGACGCCTGTGACTATCCTCCCTTCCCCCCACCAACCCATCCATCAAAATTGTCATCAGCCCCCTTTTTCCCATTTTTTCTACATGGGGTTGTGATATCGTGTTAACTGTCGCCAACTCTCTCAGTTCAGTACCACACTCCTGCCTTCTTCAGCACTCATGCCTGACTGTCGCAGATCTTCTTTCACACAATCCATCCACCTCTTTGCTGGACGTCCTCGCTTCCTCTTACCTTCTTCCTGTCTGTCCGAAATCTTCCTCACCAGATTGTCTTTTGCTTTTCTGCACATGTGTACAAACCACTGTAATCTGTTCTCTTTGATCTTTTCTGCAATTGGATCTACTTTGGCTTCTGCTCTTGTGTCCTCATTTCTTCGTCTGTTCCACCGTGTGCATCCTACCACCCTTCTCAGCATTAATTTCCATCACCTCTAACTTCAACTGTTCTGCTTTTACTGCCCATGTTTCTGTACCATACAGTAGTATTGGCCACACGACTGTCTTGTGCACCTTAGTTTTCAGTTTCTTTGGCACTCTTCTGTCATAGACTACACCAGACACTCTATGCCAGTTGGCTGCAGCCCCTCTGATTCTAGCTTTGACCTCTTCATTCAAACTTCCCTTCTCAACCACCCCTGCCAGATACTTGAAACTATTTACCTGTTCCACTATCTTCCCTTTTATCTCTATTCTCAGCTTCTTCTGATTTCCCCAATTTGCTGCTATTACCACTGCCTTATCTGTGCTTAGCTTCATCCCATGTGCCTTCAGTTTTGCATTCCATTCTCCTGTCCTTTGCTGAAGTTCTAGCTCAGAGACTGAGTTTGATGCCACATCATCTGCATACAGAAACTTTGTTGATCTGCCCCCTTCCACCTGTTTGCTAATGTAGTCCATCACCAGTATGGACAGCAGTGGGCTCAGAACTGAACCCTGGTGTACACCCACTCCCATTGGAAAGCCCCTCTTTGAGGCTGAACACTGTTCATACATGAGTCATTGGGTCCTTGTACATATCCTGCACTAATTCTACCAATGTTTCTGGGACTTCACATCACTGCAGTACTGCCCAGATCAGCTTTCTTGGGACCTTGTCTTATGTTTTTTCCAGGTCTAGGAATGCTCATTTGGACTCTCTTCTCATCTCTGCCTTCTTCTCAAGTATCTGTCTCACTATGAACATTGGGTCAGTTGTGCTGCATCCTGATCTGAATCAGAACTGCTGATCTTCCATCTTACATTCTACTACTCTGTGTATCCAGTCTTTTCCCATCCGTCCATCTTAGAGGAAATTCCTCAGGTTCTTCTCTGACTCTTATCCACCCAACCATCAAAAGACTATCCTTTTCTCTTCAGTTCTGGGAGGTAGTAACTACAAACCATTGTCCCGTGTCTTGGGAAAGCCATCCCCTATAAAGGAATTCAAAATCCTCTGCCCAACCAGCTTCCCTTGATTGGTCCCATTATTCAGGACTAGCTAGCATAGTGCAGCATAGAAGAAGTATCTTCATCCTTCCTAGGAAAAGGTTTTTATTGTAGGATTTTTCTTGTTCCAAGGAAGGAAGGACAATGAAGGCTCTTCATGGACTTCTCCCTGTTAAACACCTTCCTGAAAGTGCCTACTTTTAAAATGCCTTCTGTACGCACCCACCTGCCCTTTGGTCGTCCTCAGGCATTTCTACTGTCCCTAGACCTCAAAGATGCCTGTCTTCACATCTCCATCCTTCTGTCTTGGAGGAAATTCCTCAGGTTCTTCTATGACTCTTATCATTTTCAGTTTATTGCTTTGCCCTTTGGCCTTTGCCAGATCAGTGACCTCTGATCTCCTGGACATCTTCTCCTCTTAACCATAGTGAGCCACCCACCTCTGCTTCTCTCTTCAGCTCTGGGAGTCCTCCATCTGTGATGAGTACTGCAACAATGATTTAATTTAGGACATAGTACAGCTGTGTAAGAACTTGCCATAACAGTAAATGTACTGATCACTGTTAGGGTACAATTTTCTTTTTTTTTTTTTGTTGTTTTTTTAACTTCCTATTATTTAGTTATGGTGGCTTTTAGTGATATTTCCCTGAATGTATTCATGCTCACACGCTACTAAGCTGAAGCTATTGTACTATTTAACTTGTAGTTACTAGTCGCTAAACAGGTATATGTATATTTGTTACATTGCTGCCTTTTTAGGGTTCCGACCCTGTATTTATTCAAGCTTACATGCTACTAAAGCTACTGCACTGTTTATTTTTATTTTAGCTACAAGTCGCTAAGTAGGTATAGGCATAATTGTTACACTTGTTGCCTTTTTGGGTTTTGACCCTGAATTGATTTTAGCTTAAACGCCACTTATGTTATCAGTACTGTGCTGTTTATTTTGCTTTGCGACACAACACTAGATTGATATTTGTGAGTTTATAGCTTCCTTATGTTACATGTGTGCTCATAGTCTTGCATAGGAAAAGCTCTACCTTCCCAATCTGATATATACTCTCTCTCCCTAGCAAATTAAATATTTTTTTGAGTGTTCACCGCTATATTTTAAACTTTCTGGACTAACCTTACCACACTACATATCCCTAGCTTAGAATATTGTTAAGATTTATTGTTTCTTGTGCGTGTACTGATATATTTAAACCTCTGGAAGAAACTAATATACCATATATTCCTAGCTTAGGAAGTATAAAGTATCACCCTGTGCCTCCTAATAGGATATTCTGAATCTTCATAGCTATTGACTTCCCAATTAATTAAGCGTTCTGAACTCATATGAACTGACCTGGGTAGAGTGTATATTTACCTACTATCCGGTACTATTTTACACTGTATGGGTGAACCCCTTATAGCTTTAACAGTTGATACAGGAATGTTACGTAGCATTACTGTGTGAACAGTTGATACAGGAATTTTAAGTAGCATTTCAATGTACATATTTGTTTCAGTGAACTGAGGTTGTGTATTATTTCATTACTGCTCTGTCACACTTAAACCAAAGGAGCATTTTATAACATTCAGCTATTATATACTTAGAAGTTTTTTATGTAAAATTGTCTCATATGTTTTATCTGACTTGACCTTTAATTTTTACCTTAGCTGTTTAATCTGTTTTCCTTACTACTTTCTTTTCTCTCTCCCTTTGTGTATTCAGCTAAGTCAACCTACCTGTCCCGAACTAGGGTTTGGGAACCTGCCCTACCTGAAGACCTCAAAACAGTAGTTTCAATTTAAACTCCTGCTGTCTCTTCCTAAGAAAGGAATTAGAGGCTAACTTCTCCCTGAACTCTTCCCCTCAAGGATACAAGAAAGTATGTTATTTACTGTATGCCAATTTATCTGTTGTACATAATTAGGAGTATATGTACCGTTCCTTGCCAGGATACCAGCAGCCTACTCCTCTCCACTTTTTTTACCTCCATCCCCTCCCTCGGGTAGCCTCTGTACTTGACTGCACTATTTCCCTTCATTACTCCTTGCCCTCCTATCTCCCTCCAGGAGCTGCTGTAGCAGTATAGTTTTTACCTACTAGATGGTACCCTTCTCTGGTTACTTTCCTTGAACATTCACCTACTGCTTCATAGTGTTTCCTTACTTTTTTTTGTAGCCTCACTTTACCCCTTCTAACTCACCACCATAATTCACTTAGCTACCCTCCTCCTCACACTTCCACACAAGTATAGTACCACCTTTACTCACCTCTATCTTAACTTACCCTCAGTAGTCAGTATTTCACTGATTGTTTTCACTGCATTCTCTGTTTTTCATCCTTTGCCTGGTTCTTCCCGCTCCATTCGCCCTACGGGCTCACTCTGCTCCCCTACCCTACCCCCAAATCTCACCCACCCCCAGTGCATCTAGACTTATACCTCTCTAACCCCTCCCACCTCCCCAAGGTCCAATCCCATCACACATCTCGTTAATTATCTACTATCTTATAACACTCCCCTAATTGCCTTCATACTCTTGCCTACTTCCTCTTCACCTTTTACTTCTTCACCACTATGCCTTCTTATCCTATATCAACTCACCTTAAACTCCTATCACTACTTTTACTTCTGCCTTTCCTTTTCCTTCCTTATATCCTAACTGCCTATGAACATCTTAACTTCTCTAATTTCCTGCTATACACAAAGGATACTAACCCATTATCCTCATCACCTGTTCTTAAACACATCAACATTACTTCTGTAACTAATTACCTCCTCCCAAAGTATCATAGAGTTATCCACATTAGTTATAAACTACACCAAGTCAAAAAAACCCATAACATATTGACTCTTGCTCTAATTCACAAACCAAGACTACACCTTCACCTCCTACTTGATGGTGACATTCATCCCAATCCTGGCCCATCCTCTTTTACACCAGCTAACCCAGAGGAACCTGCTTCCTCTCCCTTTCATACCCCTACTAGGCCTCCTAACTCCCTCTTCATATCTCATCTAAACATACGAAGTGTGAATAACAAAGTGACTCACCTTCATGCCCTACTAGATGTATATAACTTTGACATTCTCTGCCTGTCTGAAACTTGGCTAAAACCTACAACCCAGGACTATGAAATCACCCCTCCTGGGTACAACATTATAAGAATGGATCGCCCTAACAAGAAGGGTGGGGGAGTAGCCATATTACACAAAGCAGGCCTCCAAGTTACACCACTGGATTCACACCCACATTTTGATGGTAATGCTGAAGTTCTTATTACTAAGCTTCAGCTTAATATTAGTAAGGCCATCTACATTATATCCTCATATATACCTCCAGGTAATAACATCACCTCCCTTGAATATATCCTTAGCTGGCTATCCACTAACTACCCACAAGAAACCATTCTCCTAGGCGACTTTAATATAGACTGGAATACCTGTAATTCCAATAACCCATTTAACCATATAAACCTTTTTGGCTTCTCCCAAACTACCACTTCACCTACTCGTATCCATAAGCCTAATAACAAAGAATCCACCCTAGATTGGATTCTTATAAATACTCTTATCGACGACATATTTGACAGGTATCCTACCAGCAGACATTAGCGATCACTCACTAACATACATAATTTGACGTAAGACCAATATTAACAGTCCCTCAACATTTAAAACATCTCGTTGTAATAAACATTTTAACCCAGAACACTTCCAGAATGAACTGAGTGTATGCAACTGGTCATCCTTAAAACACCTGCAACTAGATGAAGCAGTGGCACACTTTAACTCCAAGTTCCTTGAAATCTTGGATTTCCATGCCCCCTTTCAAACTAGAAGGAGCACTACCAAAACTGCACCTTGGCTTACAAAGGAAACCAAGCAAAAGATTCTACTAAGAAACAAATTTTGGGCCAAATGGCGTTCCTCTAAAACCTCTGCAGATCACCTAAAATTTAAACAACTTAGAAACTAAACTAAAACATCTGTACTACTGGACAAAAAAAACTTCTTTCAGCTTCAACACTCCAACCAAAAAAGTCCACAAAAATTCTGGTCTGGAATCAATAAATTACTACATCCCAGCAACTCTAAAACACCAACCCCCTCTGGAATCAGCACCAATACTCCAAAACTAATTGCTGATTCCTTCAATACCTTCTTCACTGAAGCTATCCAGTCACTTGCTAACTCTCTACCTCCTGTATCCTCCAATCTTTCTTCAACCTTAAAGAACCCACCACCCACTTTCCAACTCCACCCAGTGCCTACATCCTTTATCTGTACTCTCCTTCAAAAGCTTAAACCCTCTACCCCCTCTGCCAACCTCTTACCTGCTAAGTATCTTCAAATAGCAGCAAAATCTATTGCCTACCCTATCTCTATCCTAATTAATAGAACCATCACTGAAGGCACCATCCCATCCATATGGAAAATCTCAGATATAATTCCCCTACACAAAGGTGGTAACTCAACAGAGCTTTCTAACTACCGTCCAATTGTCCTACTCTCTCCCATAGCCAAAATCTTGGAAAAGTGCATCCATAGTCAACTGCTAGACCATCTCCTCCAAAATAACCTTTTAGCTAACTCGCAACATGGCTTTTGACCTTACCACAGCACCACTGCAGCCCTCCTATCATTCTTTGACCATATTAACAAGAACCGTAACCATAATACCCTGTCCTCTGCTATCTTCATAGATCTTTCAAAAGCATTTGATATGGTTAACCATCACCTTCTACTGGATATACTTAAGTCCCTTTCACTTGATAGTCAAGCTATACAGTGGTTCAAGTCCTACTTACACAATAGGCAACAGGCAGTACTCTGGAACAATACTGTATCTTCCCACCTTCCTGTCTCTCTTGGTGTACCCCAAGGTTCTATTCTGGGCCCTCTTCTATTCTCTATCTTTATAAATGATCTGTCTACTAGCATCCCACATGCTGTATCCATTCAATACGCTGATGACTCTACCTTAATTTCCTCAGCTACTGAATCATCTGAACTACAGTCACTCACCCAAAGGGTCTTTGAATTTGTCGAAGATTGGTTTTTACAGCGTTGCCTCCTCCGTAACCCTAGGTTTACTCCCACACTCAAGTCACCCTCACTTTACTTCACTATCAAATCTAAAAATAATGCAATTATATCCCCTGACACTTCCACTAAACTCTTGGGAGTGACAATTGACCACAGCCTTAACATTGATACTCATATTAACACCACAATAAAATCAGTTAACCGAAAACTAGGCTCCCTCTATAGAATTAAACCTTTCCTTACTCCCATAGCAAGAACTTCTATTGCCCACACCCATCTCATCTCAACACTCTTTTATGCATCTCCTATATATACTAACCTATCAAAAAGCAACCTCAACAAGCTATCTATAGCCTACAACAACATTGCCAGATTTGCTACAGGCTCTCCTGCTAGATCCCACCACTGCCAAAATCTGAAACATCTGGGTTGGCTGGAACTACAGAACCATATTATACTTCACCAGCTAATTCATCCAAGCAATACACCTATCCTCAAAAAGTCTAATCTGCCCATATAAAAATCTTACAAACCTAAGCTCTGCAAACAAATTACTCATCTCTACTCATAAATTTAACAACAGAGCAGGAGAATCCCTCTTCACTAACACTGTAGGCAAAAGCTGGAACCTACTTCCTGTTGAACTTACATCTCTTTCTTCAACTTCACTATTTAAAAAGAAACTTAAATCATATCTTACAACTCACTGGCTATGTCCCTGTACCTAACCATGACTAATCATCTCCCTCTGTTAGTCTTGAACAATATCTTCTTTTTTTTCTGCATCTCTCTCTTTCTGTTACTTTAAATCCACCTTTCTGTTACTTTAATTCCACTACCATTAATGCTGACTTATTGTAACCAGGAACAACTGAATTGGTCATCTTACTGTCTCAACAACTTACTACCCTTCACCTAATTCTTACAATCCCATTTTAACGACTTTGTTCTCTTATTCCTGCTACTCTTTACTTTGTGTGTCTTCCAACTACTTCTAAATCCTTTCTCCCTCTTCTCATTAAAAAAAAAAAATGTGTTCTTTTGTTATATGTTTGTTACCTTAGAATACATGTAATCATCTCATAATATTCTTGTAATTAACGTTTTAATGTACTGTATCTGTTAGTTTTCTATGTGGAGCTTTTCTCCCGGGCCTCTACTGAAAATTTACATATATCCAGCTAGACTAGCCCGGTCAACAAATGTAAAATAAAAAAATAAATAAATAAAAGTTCGATGTTTGAAGACATCAACCATATGGTGTTCGATGTTTTCAACCGTCGATCTTATAATGTAGACCAAGCTATACCCCATAATCAAGAACTTTGTTTTTCAATTTTTGTATTTTTTTATTTAGTGAATTCCCACATATCCTTAGTTGCCATAAAGGAATATTTTTAATCTATGCACCTAAATACTTCATTTTCTCATGCCCCATAAGTACAGGTATTGCTGAGCCACTTCACATGTGGGTACATAGTTTGCCACCACAATCTCTGTTTTATATTCATTTACTTTCTAGTCTGAAAATGTATTTATTTATTGATGTTTGATTAATGAGAAAGTTTGACTGGGTAGGAGCCCATTTTCAGCAGAGGTCCAGGGAGGAAATGCTCCAAAGTATTGCAAAACGTTTTAAGAACAATTTTAAGAACAGTGATTTTACAGTCTTTTAAAATAATAACAAAAAATACAGTTTAAATAATTATACCAAATTAGACATAATATGAAAACAATGGTTAAGAATAGATGCAAGTTATATGACAGTGATTTAATAGTCAGAGAAATTTTAGCCAGTGTATAGGGAAATTAATCGTAAATTAGTACACTACAGACAAATTGCAATATGAAGTGAGAGAAAAGCAGGCTTGTGGTATATTTAGAGAGATACCCAGGGGATAGAAATTGATAGAAGTAAGAATGTGAGTGAAGAAGAGAGAGAATAAGGAGATGTAAGGTATGAAGAGAAATTTGTTCACATTTAGGGATCTAGTTTATCTTGGTGTTGAGCAAGAACAGAGCAAGCTTTTGGCCGAGTAGTCTTTCGAATGGTTTTGAAGGATGGGGGGACGGTATTCATCTGATGGATGGAGGTAAGGAATTCCAGGCCATAGCAACATGGTAAGAGTGGGGCGGCCACGGTGGTGCAGCGGTTAGTGTTGCCGCCTCACAGCAAGAAGTTTTCCGGTTCGATCCTCGGCTGGGGTGCCTTCTGCATGTCCTCCCTGTGGTCACGTGGGTTTCCTCCAGGTGCTCCAGTTTCCTCCCACATCCCAAAGACATGCTGTAGGTGGATTGGACACTCCAAATTGGCCCTAGGTGTGAGTGTGTGTCTTCTGTGGAAGGTTGGGGGCTGGGTTGGCAACTCAACACCGTAAAACCCCACTGCCAATCATGAGCAGACAGGTGGTCCGCTGTAGCGACCCCTAACCGGAAAAAAGCCGAAAGAAGAAGAAAAGAAGGAGCAGCATGGTAAGAGTACGTGCAATGCCCAGCAGGTTTTGGACAGGCAGGGGGTTTTGGTCATTGCATTGTAGTGACCGACTAGGAACATAGTGGTGTAGAACGTTGTTTAATGCTGGACAAACAGATGGATTCTGAATAATTTTATAGGCAATAAGAAGCTGTGAATATGTTAGTTTGTAGGGGTAGTTCTAACCGATTTAGGCTTTAGTGCTGTACAGTAGTGGGTTCTGAAAGTACTGAGTATTTACTGCAAATTTAACAGCTTTGTTGTAGTATTGTTCAAGTTTTAATTTTTGTGATGCCTGAATGTTGGTAAGGATGGGAGCTCCATAAAGAAGTGCGGGAAGGAGATAAGTAGTGGCAAGGAGAGGCAACACTTACCTCAGCAGCAGGCAACAGGCAGTTCTCTGGGAAAATCAAATTTCTTCCTTTCTGCCGGTCATCATCGGAGTCCCTCAGGGCTCTATTCTTGGACCACTTCTTTTCTCATTATTTATCAATGACCTCCATGTAGTAATTCCTCAAGCCACCTGCATTCAATATGCAGATGATTCCACACTAATATGCTCAGCAAACTCTCCATCAGAACTATATTCTCTTAATCAAAATGTTTTTAATACTGTAGAAACATGGTTTACAAAACGCTGCCTCCTTCTTAAGGCCAAAAAAAAACAAACTCTTTCTCTTTACCCCCACTACCAAGCCCTCCCCCGTAGATTTCTCAGTCTCTTCAAATAATGGCACTATTATATTCCCAAACTCTATCACTAAACTGTTGGGAATAACCATTGACAATAACCTTACTTTGATTACCATATTAATACCACCATTAAAACAGTCAACAGAAAAATAGGCTCCTTATATAGAATAAAACCTTTCCTAACCCCAGCAGCTAGAACCAAGATTGCTCACTCCCATCTAATCTCAACTCTTCTGTACGCCTCACCTATTTATACCAACCTAAAGAAAAATAACCTTAAACTAGCAACTTCCTACAATAACATTGCCAGATTCGCTACTGGAAATCCCTTTAGAACCCACCACTGTTTGAATCTTAGGCGACTAGACTGGCTTGAATTGCAAAACCATCTGATAATCTCCCAACTCATGATTGCCCACAAGATATTTTACCAACCCAATACCACCCCTATACTCTCCAATCTCTTAATCCCCTATAAAAATCTGAATTCCCTACGTTCTTCTAGCAAACTCCTCGCCAACATAACCAAGTCTAATAACATAGCTGGTGACTCTCTGTTTACTAACGCAGCAGGAAAAAACTGGAACCTGCTACCCAATGAACTAACTCTAATCACATCATTGCCTCTCTTTAAACAACATCTCAAAACGCACTGTGGTTATGCCCTTGTAGTAACCCTGACTAACCACCCTCTTCCACCACTGTTTCTTCCTCTTCCAAACAAACTTCCAAACATTTTAATGCTTATTCATGTAAACAAGACTGGCACTGTTTAAACTCTAATCAACATACTGCTGAAATCTTTCTGCTTGATGTGAAAAATTCCATATGAATCTTACTGTGCTACATTTTTTTGTTGCTTTCTTAAGTGTAAATATTTTTACTGTTGCTTTTTTCAAGTGTTAATTACTTGTTGTATTTTTTTATTAATCCTTTCATTTACCATGTAACGATATTTTTACTTTTTCTATCTCGTTGGAGCTTTTCTCCCCGGGCTTCTACTGAATGGAAATATATCCAGCTAGACTAGCCCGGTTAACAAATGTAAAATAAATAAAATAAATAAAAATAAATAAGTGTAGCTTTAATTGTGTTGGTGGGAAAGTTTTTGGCTCAAACTATATAATAGAAGGATGAAACTAGTACAGAAAAGAGTGAAATCCCAAGAAGGGAAGACATCCCTGATCATTATCAGCAAGAAACTACGATCCCTCATAAAATCATCCAAGGCGAGCTTCGAAAGAAAAATTGTCAAGGACTCCAAAGATAACCACAAGGCATTCTTTAGCTATGTCAAGAATCTAAGTGGCAATGCTCAGATCTACTTGGAGTTAGTGCAGAATAGCACAAAATGCACTGAACCGACCGATATCGCCAACATCCTGGCAGACCGGTTCAGTGCAAACTTCACCCCCCTCTCACCTCCAAACGGGCCCGTAACCATGCAGAAGAATGTAGAGCCCCTGAAATCACAAACACTCATGTTAAAACAGCCCTCTCCAAAGCCAAAAGCACAGCATCAATGGGACCGGACGGTGTCCCAGGCTGCATCCTGCACGAGCTCAAAAATGAACTAACCGCTCACCTAAACACACTTTTCAAACTCGGCCTCTCCACAGGCTATGTACCCATAGCGTGGTGCACAGCAGCGGTTATTCCACTCCACAAAGGTGGAGCCACAACAGACCCCGGGAACTATCGCCCTGTAAGCCTGACTAGCGTGGTCTGCAAGGCTATGGAGCGCATCATCATGGAACTCATTAACAAGAGACATTGGGAACCTCCAACACACTGGACTCTACTCAGTTTGGCTTTGTTAAGGGCAGATCATGCCTCCTAAACCTAGTGGACTTCTTTGAGACAGTTACCAAGGTTATAGACGAGGGAAAGATGGTACACACAGCCTACCTAGACCTCACAAAGACCTTCAACAACATTCTCCATTCTGGTATTATAGACAAGTTCACTAGCCTGAACATAAAACCCCTACATCACAAGATGGGTTGCCAACTGGCTCACAGACCGAACCGATATGGTGAGAGTTGCGGGAGCTAGGTCCGACTCTGAACCGGTTAGAAGTGGCATTCCCCAGGGCTCAGTCCTAGGACCCCCCCCCATTCGGCATAAACCTCTCAGAGGTACAGGCAAGCACAGGAGGACTATGGCTGACCAAGTTTGCAGACGACTGCAAACTAGGGGCTATAATTGACTCTCCGGCTGACACAGACATCCTCCAAAAGGGTCTCACTGAGACAGATACCTGGTGCCAAAATCATGGCCTCAAGCTAAATGCCAAAAAGTGCATAGTCATCCCCTTTGGAAAAAACAAATTACCCACAAACTACCACATAGGTGGTAGTCCCCTAAATATGGACGACGTAATAAGGGATCTGGGGACCCAAGTATATAGTGATCTCTCCTTTGATAATCACATTGCCAAAGTGGTTAGAAAATCCTTCTATGTGGCCCACGTAATCACAAAAGGGTTTGCATCCAGATCAAAAGATGCCATTGTGCCCCTCTACTCATCACTCATCAGACCCATCATAGAGTACAACGCCCCATTTGGGATGTACCTTTCAAGACACCTGCAACAGCTGGAAAGACCACAGAAGTACCTCACCAAGAGGATCACTGGCCTCAAACAGATGCCCTATGCAGCTTGACTGAAGAAACTCCAGCTGTACTCGGTTGCATATTACCTACTCAGAGGTGATCTCTGCCTGACATACAAGGCCATGTCCAACCCAGAGTTGATGGGCATGCTCCACCTAAAGAAAACCTTATCCCCTCAAGCCACACGCTCTAGGGATCTAAACCTCACCACAACAATAAATAGGATGTGCTGCAGGGATAGATTCCTGTCCCAGAGACTTCCCATGCTTTGGAACAAGATTCCACTCTACATTGGGCAGAGCTCCTCGCTAACACACTTCAAGAGAAACCTTGACGAGTGGATGGGAAACAGAAAGTTTACCCCGGGGATCACTTCAGTGGCTCTGCTGGACAGAGGCACAGGGAACTAATCTAAGGGGGCTGCGAAAGCCAATACATTCTGGCTAGGCTTATAATTGCCTTTGGGCAGATAGCCTAGTACCTACCTGTGAACCTATGAACCCTAGTTTTTGATGTTTTTTTATGCAAATTTGTATATGCAGGTTGAATTTAAGATTATTATCCACTATCATCTGTGTGGAGTTTGCATGTCCTCCCCACGGGTCGAGTGGTGTTCCGAAAGACATGCATGAATGTGCGTGCCTTCGTTGAAGGTTGGGAGTTGAGCAGGCAATTCGGCACCATGAAAATCTACTGCCAATCAGTAGCAGACCGGAGTTCCGCTGTGGCGACCCCTAACCGAGAAAAGCCGAAAGACGACAACATCCACTATCATCCCTAATAATTTGCTATGAGAAGTGATTTCAGTGGTTGCATTATCAAGAGAAAGAGGAGTTTAAAATTTTGTTTTTTAATGGGAGAGGGATCTGGAAAAAAAATTGTACTTTGTGGGGGGGGTTTATATAAGGATTGAACATGAGTTGTGACTTAAAAAGCCATGTTTCAGTTATTTGGTACTAGGCTGTTTGCCCTAGGGCCTATACAAGCCTAACCATATCAATTCCCTGGCTATTTCTTCTCACAATATTTAGGTGTATACTAGGCTAACGACCACTAGGACTCTTAAAAGCCTAGCTGTGCAAACCAAATGTGACCCACAGATTTGATTTATATTTTACTGACTGCCTTTGTCCATCAGAGACATAGGAGCCAGACCAGGGTTGGCTTTCCAATTACCCATCCATTGGCCCAAATTGCAGTTAAATTGGAATAGGAAGAAACTCTGCTTTACTTGGGTGGGGGTGGGGGGGGCTGGTCCAGAGAGTGGGAATTCTCTGAGAAACATTTCTCGCTCTCCAACATGTCCTATTTATGTTTCAAGCAAAATTTTTTTTTTTTTTAATCTGGTAGTTCTGATGCTGTTTGTTTTGTGGATGTGCAAGAGATTCATCAAAACAGAGTCCAGATATGCTTTTTTTATGCCAGGCAAAGATCACCTCTCAGAAGTCTGTATGATACTGACTAAAGAGACAAGGCATTGAGGTAATGAGAGTAGGACAGTGTGTTTAATTCTCCTGTATTCTTTTTGTAAGGAATCTGTGTGGCCATTCCAATTGCTGCATGTTTCTGGTAAAGTACATACCAAAGGGAGCATTATACACTGTGATCTGCCTGATGATCGCTGAGTACAGTTTTATTGGAATGATGACCTCTGTGGACCTAGTTCAGCAACATAGAAGGATTTTCTTACTTCCTTTGATACATGTTGGTCAAAACACAGCTTGTCAGAGAGAAACTCTCCCATTTTAATTCTTGCCTCCTACTCTTCATATGTCCTCCTTATTAACCCTATTCTGTCAGAAAACACAAATGCTACCACTGCCCTACTCAGAAAATCCTAGCTGACTCTATCAGTTTTTCTCTGCATCAAAACCAACCAGTAATAGCAGTGTTGTCTTACATTCTTCTTCCCACTGGATCATCATTCTGTCTTAATGTCAAACGTATTTTTGTTTTTATTTTTAGATCTAAAAATAAATGTTTATTGTTAGACCAGAAGACTGTCTCTGTTTGGATTTGTCAAGACAAGAGGGAGGGTAAGGGGATAGTCTGTCTTGTGGTGGTGCCTAGAATTTTCTCTTTAATACAGCAATAACAGTTTTAGATGGAATTTTAATGTATGCCAGTTTAATTATTATCCCCTGCCAGCAACCACTTACTCCACAAATATGTCATTGTTTGTTTTTTTCTCTTCTGTCATTACTGGAACCTGTCTTGCAATCAGTATTGTCTCTGTTCTTTTTCTTTGTGTCTCATACTCTGAATGTTCATCCTGAAATCCTTTTTTTTGTCAAATTCACATGCCCATTTATATCCAGATGCATCTCCTGTAGCATTGCTGTTAGCACCCTACACTTCTGAATATAATTTAGTTCTCTTTGCTTTATGTCTATACCTGCAAAGCACATTTATATTTTATGTTAATATCAACAAAACATCCATTCTGATAAAAAAGTGATTACTTCTATGTATTATGCATGACAGTTCTTTTGGAAGTTTCCAACTTGCTGCTTGAATGCATACACTATCTGGTAGGCTGGCCGTTTATGTAAATTACTTCTAATCTCTGTTCAAACCCATATCACATTTCCCAGCCACTTTACTTTAACAGCTACACTCAAAACATTAGATTGTCAATACCGTATCCCATTTTAACTTACAAGTAAACTATGAAAACTATGCATATTTTCCAGTACCCCGCCATTTAGAACAGTTGCCCCTAACTGATGGCTGCACCACAGGCATTATCTATTCTAATGTTTTAGTTAACTCTGCTTTCCCACACACACATAATCTCTCTCTCCTTATCTCCATTCCCCTCCTGAATGTGAACAACAATGTGCATGCTTTCAGTAAACTTTTTAACTTCTAAGCTTAAGAAAATTGTACTGGCTACAATATTTAATGCAGTAATGTACTAAGGCTGCTGGAGGCAACGACTAGTAGAACTAGTCACTTCCCACAGTTTCGGTCTTCATTTATTTCCACCGAATTGTTTTCCATTTTCCCTGTAAAAGCTAATTTTCTTAGTAGATTTCACTCAGAACACACTGTTCAGACTTTTCATGATCAATTGCTTGCAGCTGCAAGACTCCTTGTTGCCAACTAAAATCATTTACTGATGGAAAAAAGCTAGTAATCTTGCAGTTGCAAGAAAGAGCCCTTTTAAATTTCTGTCACAGCTGTCATGAGTAATATCTCCATATATGTTACGGTTTAGATATTTTAAGACTTTGCATCTGGTTTAGTAAATTTTACAGATTTCATGACACCACGGAAGCAACAATCATGAAATCAAAGATTTTTAAACCTAGTCTACTGTCAGTGACAGTTGTGTTCTCACTTTTCTAAGCTGGAAACAATTCCTAATGAACCTGTAAGCGGGCGCACACCCACCCACCCACACACAGAGTCCTGTTTGCAATTTCTGATGTTGGACTCTTTTTACTGTTTATACCTTGTGGTATTACATGCTCTCATCACTCATTCCTGCATTTGTAAGTGCTGCTGCCTTGCTTTGACTGACTGACTGCCTCACTGTCCAACAGCATGTCTCCACCTTCTGTAAGATTTCAAGATTTTTCAAAAGTCTCACCAGTTACTGGAAGTCTCTCATTGGCTCTGCATCAGAGTTCAAACAGAGCAAAGAGAGCATAGGGGTCTGAAAGCATATATCATGGACAGAAGTAGGTTAAAAATTAAAAAAGAGCTGGGTGCATAAGACCCAGGATAAAAAAGAGCCCAATCCTGGTAGGCACACTACTGCCAGGACTGGAAAAGTTGAGAGTGTAGAATCCTCAAAATATGGAAACATTCCTACAATAGGGCCAGGTGAAGCCCTGGGGGGATGGCCCCTCTGTTGTAGACTGAAGTAGTAGTCCACAAAAATCACAAAAACTGATAGGCCAAAGAAGAGCTATAAAGATGATAACTTGAACTATTAAGGATAAGAAAGAAATTATATATTGTTACTGTTATGCAAAAAGCCCAGAATTTCCAGACACAAGATATACAGAACGATTGATAGAAATTAGAGGAAAGGGAAATACTTCCAGAGGAAAAACTGTCAGAAGCTTCATATGAAAATCTGTGTTAATTAATGCAACAGATTTGTGAAAAAGCAGTATACAGATGAAGAAACTTTGATCTGTTTGGAAAAGAAGCATCTGAGGAAGTACGAAAATGTAAACGACAAAACCTAGAGATATTTGTAAAGTATAGAAAAGAAATATGGACATGGGAAAGAAAGAGAAATTTGATAAGGTGCAATATTTATGCAAAGGAGAAAGCCAAATTAGTCAGTATAAAGAAGGCAACCCGAAAGGTATTCGATGAGAAATACAGGCAAAGGCTTCTGGATATGGAAAATTTCACAATAAAAAAGTAATATCACAAAGAGGGAACATAAAAACAAAATTAGTAAAATAGAAGTTAAAAAAATAGAAGTTAAGGTTATGAAGTGCCTCCGAAGTGAAGGATTTGGTGTAGAAGGTCTACCACAGGTTACATCATACCATGATGGAGTGAGTCCCCAAAGTAAGGAGAAGCAGAAAGATCAGGAGACATCTGAAGAAGAACTATGGACATGGGCTAGAAAGAGATTTAATATGGTGTAATATTTATGTAAAGGAGAAAGCAAAACTAACTGATACAAAAAGAGCAGCTCCAAAGATATTTGATGAGGAATACAGGCAAAGGAATCTAGACATGGAAAACTTTGCAATGCAAAAATAAGGAGACAGAGGAAAAGGAGATTAGTAATGGAGAAGTTAAAGAAATAGAAACTGAGGTTATGGAGTACCTGCGAAGTGAAGGATTCAGTGTAGAAAATGTAATTTAGAAAGCACCATAACAGGATGGAGCAATATATAGCCAAAGTAAGGGGAAACCACTGGACCAGGAAGCAACTGGTCACGTGCTATATGAAGGTATTTTGGAGCCTTGTACAGAAAACCAGTATAAACGTTCACTTGAAGCTAGACAGCAAGGGAAGGAACAGGAAAATGTAGAAACTTTGCAGTCAGTGTTGAGGAGTGATAGGCCAGTGAGTTCCCATATGACAGAGCAACAGATGGCACAGGATGAAATTGAAGAGAATGTGCAACCGGAAGATGCTATAAAACTTTTATATAAAAATGCCCACAGGAAAAGGAAAATAAGGGATATGCTCTCAGTTTGGAATAAAATGAGCTAAGAGAAGAGTCAGTAGGTTCATAGGTGTGTACTAGGCTAATGGCCCTAGCATCATGCCACCCTTTATTTAATAGACATAGATAGCTATATTAAGATCAATGAAAGAAATTGACTGCAGAACATCAATAAAACCCCAAAAGTTAGAAGTCTGATAAAACAAATGAACACAATAATTAGGACTGTCCATAGAGATCCATGCGATATAACAGAAGTAAACAGGATATATCACTGTGCTGCTAAAGTAATAAATGATAAAGTTCTACCACAAGAACATAGGGTAATGAGGGAAAGGAAGGGGAGAAATCGAATACCATCATGGAAGTATCGAATAGAGAAAACTATAAAGCAATTAAGACAAGAAGTGTCACTTAGAAAGCTATAGAAGAGGGAATAGATAAACAAAAATACTAAGAAAGATAGATGTGATAAAAGCAATGTGCAGCATTAGAATAGACTGGGATTTGTCATACACTGTCGTAAATAAATTAAAAATTTCAGCACAGGTCGAAAAACTTTGAAGATACGCAGATAATTATAAAAGAAAAGTACAAAATAAGCAATTTATTGATGACCCAAAACGGTTTTATAGAGAACTGGGAAACAACTAAATGGAATTGAAAGACTGTCAAAAAAAGAAGAAATAGATACATTTTGGAGAAGTATCTATGAAGATCCTGTGGAACGTAACAAAGCTGATAAATGGATACAAGAAGTAAAAGAAAGGATAAGAAGTTTAAAGGTACAGGATATGAAATGGGATGGAGTAACAGCCAGAGAGAGTGAAGCAAAGTTAAGAAAAGACTCTCATTGGAAAACCCCAGGCCCAGATGCAGTACCTAACTTTTGGTTAAAAGTATTAACATCTTTGCACGAAGATTTAGCCATGAGTGAGAACTATTTGTGTGTGTGCCCCAAACAGACACCAACCTGGCTAACTACAGGAAAAACAATACTCCTGCTTAAGAATGAACCTGCAAGCTACCCTAAAAATTATAGCCCAATAACTTGTCTTCTGAGGATGTATAAACTATACACTGGAATTGATGCTGACAGAGTTTATAGTCATTTAGAAGAAAACTCAATTATGGCAGAACAAAAGGGCAGTAAAAGAAAGTTACGTGGAACAAAGTATCATTTGTTGTTAAATAAAAGTCATAGTGGAGAACTGTAAAAAGGGGAAGAATCCTTAAGTATGGAATGGATTGACTACAAAAAAGCATTTGATAGTATCCCACATTCATGGATAAGAGTGCTTAAAAATATATAGGATACACCCTACACTGATCAAATACATTACCATGACCATGAAACAGTGGCAGACCACTTTGCAATTAAGCCATGATAAAGGACAAATTGTTATCCCAGCGTTAAAAATTTAAAGGGGGATATTCCAGGGTGACTCTGTCACTGTTGCTATTCTGCCTTGCCCTAAACTGATTAAGCTGTTTACTTAACAGCTTAGGTGATGTAATTTTGCTCCTAAAAAGCAACAAAGTGTAAAGACTTCTCATCATCTCTGTAGCGCATCAGATGAGGAACTGAAAGCACAACTGCAGGTTGTCAAACCTTTTTCAGATGATGTAAGAATATCATTTGGGCTTGATAAATGTGCAAAAGTAACCTTTAAAGCTGGAAAACTGCAGCACCAGGAAAACATAAATTTGGGACAAGAATGTGGTAAAAAAGAACTTGAGCAAGAGGGAGTATATAAATATTTGGGAATTGATGAAGAATCAACAATAAAACATGAACAAATGCAAATAAAACTTAGGAATACTTTAGAAGACTTGAATTAATCCTGGAAACAACGTTGACATCTAGGAACAAAATCCAAGCTGTAAACCAATTTGCTTTTCTTGTCCTAACTTACAGTTTTAGAGTGATTAGATAGGAAAACAAGAAGGCTGCTTCGTGCTCACCAAATGATTTATAAAAATCAGTGTATACCAAGGTTATATATTCCCCGTTCCAAAGGAGGGATGGGCCTCCTTGAAATTGATTATATGTATATATCTGAAATCGTGGGACTCAACACATATCTGCTGTCCTCACAAGACCCAAATGTAGTGAAAGTTTTCAAACATGAGGAGAATAAATCTAAGATGACTTCACTGCTTAATCCAGCAGAAGCATACCGGCATCAAGCAGGAATGGAAATCAAACCAGAAGTAGATAAAAATCATGCAGCAACTGAATGTACCAAAACCAAAAGAAAGCATATAAGGTGAAGGACCAGATGAGAAGGCAAGAAATGTGGAAAGTGCATAAATATAGTTGCAAGTATAGAGAACTTCTGAAAGAATATCAGGTTGATCAGGAACGAATGAAGGAATTCTTAAGGAGAGGCGAATTCAAACCAAGAAATGAAAGGTTAATATTTGCGGCGCAAGATAGTGGGCTGCGTACATGCTGGTTTACAAAGTCCATTGAACATGTGAAAGAAACAGACAAATGTAGGTTTTGTAAAACCAAATTGGAAACAGTCGCACACCTCGTTGCTGGTTGTGACTTACTAATGGCAGAAGGACTATATACTGAAAGGCATAATAATGTAGCAAGGCTGTTGCACTGGGGATTGTGTAAACATTATGGTACTGAAGTGGCTGAAAAACACTGGAAACTTGAGCCGCAAAGCATCATAGAAAATGATGAAGTATATACCCCAATGCGATCATCCATTACCAGCAGTACAAAAGATAGATGCTAGAAAACTGGATATAGTGGTCCATGAAAAGGAGACAAAAGTAGCATTGATCTTTGAAATTGTCACACCTAGTGACTACAGTGTGTTGCGTACAGAGAGAAACAAAGTCATAAAATATCAGGATCTGCAGGCAGAAGTTAGAGCAATGTGGAAGAAAGAGATACCCAGACAGTTCCAGTAGTAGTAGGAGCAATGGGTCTTATAAAAAGAATCTACAATCGTATTTAGATATGTTACCAATCCATATAACCCCATACAACTTGCCAGAGTAGTCATTACTGGGCACATTGTGGGTGCTGCAAAGAGCACTTTTGGCTGACATCAAAGATTGAAACAGTACTAATTTTATAAACTTTAATTGTACTTTGACTTAGGAATGGGATACATTCCCGGCATGGTATTAGAAACGCAAAAGATTTGGAGAAATTAAAAAGCAAGCAGACTACAACAACTGGTTTGGATTTTTGTTTTCTTAAAGAACCCAGCTTGGACTTTTTTCTTTTTTTTTTTTAATTATTAGTGTTGGGTTTAGACTTTTCCTTTTTAAAGAACCTAGCTCAGACTTTTTTTAATATTATTACTATTATATGTGGACTCCCCAGGCAGCACCAGATCCTAGGCAGCTGCATAAGTCGTCTTGTGGTTGATCCAGCCCTGAAAGGAACAGCACCAACTTTCTCTGCTGAGAACATGACATAGATATGGGTAACAGGCATCACTACCCACAAAAGGTGTCCACGTCAAGCATTACAGTGGAAATATTGCATGTACATTAAACAATCTCAAAGGAAGAATTTAAAATATAGGCAGTATCACAATATACATAGATGTCATAAATATTCTAAGACCACTAGGTCTTAGGATCATTCATACCTTACTTGGACTTTACCTCATATGATAGAAGGGGCATATTGGTCAGTAGTGGTTGATGACTATTGGCTACCCATCCAGTCATCTAGGTTATGTTTAAAGAAAGAGAGTCATACTGCTTAATGTGCAGGGGAAGTTTAAGCCAGAGGTTTTGAGAGATGTTGCGCTACAAATCTGCCCCTCTTCCATGTTTTATTTATTTGTTGGTGAAGATTTAGGTCCCTGGTTCTAGTATTGTTGGAGATATTGGACTTGCAGAGATACAGAAGGTCTGGGACATCCAGGCTCTACCATGTTGCAGTGAGACAGAGATCTCCCATCAAACGTCTGTAAGACATTGAATAAAAGAGCAGAGCTTCCAGTGTCTTTTGCGTCCTCAGTGACTTTAGGCCTGTGATCATTTTGGTTAGGAACTTTTGGATTTTTCTAATTGTTAGAAGTACATCCTGAAAGAGGAGTTATTCTCAATATCTGGTCTGATCTTTGCCGAGTATAAGGAATTGATCATTTTTTTAGACCTCACTGTACAAAGTAAAAGGATTTCCCAACATTCATTTTCACATGATGGTCAAAAGAGAGGAAGTTATCAACACAAGTGCATAGGTCATTGACATTTACATTTTGTAATAGTGTGTTGTCTGCCAGAAGTAGAGATACTACACATTTTAGCATTTATTTTGAGCTCATTTTTAGTACACCAAGAGTTTATTTGGGAAAGTTCATTCTTGATGGTTTGTGTATCAGGAATGACTTAACAGGAAGCCCAAGTTTGTAGTTATGTGCACACTTTGTTAGCCAGAGGTTTTGGTTCTCTGCTTGGAGATCTGAAAAGTTGATGCCATAAAGGAGAGGCACCAGCACCAAGCTCTGAGGGATACAACAGGTCACTTTCATGCTTTCTGATGAGATACTCACACCTGGCACTGTGTGGGTTCTGTCTTTCTGCCAGTTTGTTTTCCATCTTACCATTTGTGGGTTTATTTTTAAAGCATTTAGTTTCTTTATGGTACAAGCATGGGGAATGCTGTCAAAGACTGTAGATATACCATGTACAGCCTCAGTAACCCTTTCAAAAGATTTTTTACTAGATTCAGTAGACCAAATTTACAAGTCACAAAGCCTTACTGTTGGGCATAAAGCCTGATGAGATTGTTGATATAGTAGTTTGAGTCCAGTTGTAATACATTCTGCAACTTTGTAGATGAGGCTTATACGACTGACAGAGACAAGGCCCCTCGTATGAAGACACATCTCCTCTGCCATGCACTGTTCATCAGGATAAAACCAGTAGCTAAACTGGATACTGAATAACTGTGCTGTCAGGTAGAAGTGGGCTTAGAGGAGTTGTACTAATACCAAAGTTAACCCAACTCCTGTTAACCTCCATAGATTTGCACATAAAAAGGCTTGCAGAAGGATATGCATATGATGCAGGACCTGTTACCATACTAAAATAAGTGGGGTGCTGAAGCATGGACTTTACAGGTATGTCCAAATTATCACAGGTAGAGTACTGTGCAGTGTAGCCATAGCTGGATTTGCATACAGCTGTTATCTGCTGGTATGCAATGAGCAGTATAAAACACGTCCAGTATGCTTTATGTTTACAAGACAGTGTAGAAACCACTTGTGCGATGAATGTTATAGCAGTGCAATAGGTTTTAGATAGTAATGTATCATTCCTTCCCTTGTTGGTTGTGGGCAACATTCTTGTACAGGTAATGGAGGTGCACATTTGTTAGAGCTTGGTGCTAAAATAACTTTGTACTCCCATATTACTGTATTATCACTGTACTGAAACTGGAGTTCTTGTTCTGTGTATTGTTTGTGTCCCTCTCAGTCTTTCTAGATCACATTGTTGTGGCAGTCTGATCAAAGTAAAGATGTTGCAATTCATTTATCCACTTAGATCTGTCATATCTGGATACAGAGGTACAGTAAAGATGTGTTCAGCTACAATTTGCATATTACCCACAAGTCCATGTCAGAAATATGTAACAGAATGATTTGCTAATGTAATTGCATTCAGATATGTAAGCCTAGTGCAGTTTGATGCCTCTGTATTGTAATACAGTATATTATGTGCACATTGTAGAAGCATACAGTATCACCACTACAGTTGAAATTAATAATTGTATTAATGTATTTAATTTTTAACCAGGGTAGATTAGTTATCACAAATGACCAATTTTACTCTCAGCCCAGGAAAGCATTAATGTTTTATAATTACAGATATATTTTCAAGAGGTAAAATATGCATAATTATAATACAATTGTTGGGAATTTACAGGAATTATATACTGTAATACATATAAACATAAACATATATGCATTTTCTGTCATAGAGACAGGTGAGCAAGTTTATAAAACATTTACTGCATTGTTGCATACAGATTCAAACAAATGAATAGATATTTTAATTGCTTGAGATTGTTTAAAGTACAGATCTAGTGTTTTGAAGTACTTTAGTAGTGAATTAGTATGATAAGTGTTTTAAGTATGGTGAAGTTAAAGCGGAAGGGATAGTGAAGTTGTCAGTAAGTGGGTGTTTATGGCTTGTTTTAGGTTGCGTGATTTGAGATATTGCACTGGTATTTTACCATTTTTAGGAGGTGCACTTTCAGCTGGAAATTAACTTTTTGGGAAAGAGGATGTGTTAAGAGAGGTTGATATGGATTCCCAGATTTTGAGATCTACTACATAAAAACAGTGAGTAGTGCATTGGAGTTTTGTTTTATGGGTCTGCAATGAGTGTGCAGAGAATGGTCAATGTTTCTGAGTTTGTAGATTGAAACATCTTGTATTAATCTGAAAGGTAGTGGAGAAAAGTTTGGTTTTGCAGTAGTCTGGACAGTTGTGATCCAAGGAGGTCTGCCCCTTTGACAAAACACTATTATTTGCGTATAGTCAAAATATATTTATAAGGTTAACTAAAAATCACATATTTTATTGATTATCTTAGAGCATCCATGGATGGCAGTTGACATATTGAAGTCTCTGTGATATGTTTTAAGTGTAATCACTGTAGCTAAACATCTTTCTGACAACAACCTGTGCAACTAGGTGATGTGCAAAATAAGATGGCTGCTAGCTCGTTACACTTTGACATGCACCTAGTAAATAACAGTATACTTGTGACGGACTAAAACAGCAAGTATTGTATCTCCAGTTGTGAAAAGTCTTCATAAGTTCCACAATAATAATAAATAATAGTATGTATTTTCAGTATGCATTGTATGTCTCATGACTACACTGTATAACTGTACAATATGTGGAAAGTATAACATATTTGCAGTTGTCTATTGCTACATTGGGAATATGTAGTGATAACTGATATTGTAAGCACATTATTACAGGTATTTGTCAAAGACTGCTTATAATATGCAAATTAATTATGATGACATCCCTAAGCTTTGTGCCAACAGAAAACATATTATCTCGTAGTCTCACTGTTGGATTGTATCCTTTATGTACTTACCTAAGTTTTGGTCAGGTCAGCAGCACAGCTCCTTATAGTATCACGTGTCATAAACCTTATTACAACATCCAACAAAGTCAGAGGAGCATAAGTGCTTTACATCCCTCCACTAGTCATGCACAGTGGCAGCTGCAGACATCAGCACCATTAATGTATTAGCACTGTACCCCTGCCATACACATTACACATGGAGGTATACCAAGGCTGTGTCACATTGGTTCCAGGCCATTAGATGTATATAGGCAATGGAACAATTACTTTACATATATGTGATATTTATTACATATGCAGTTGTTAAATTGTTTGTGTAAATATAGTGCATGTTAAGTATATTTCATTTTACCTTTATATGCCACAACTCGGAATACACCAACTATCACATCTCCTGTTATGTAAACATAGAAGCTTTCCTACAAGAATGCAGCAAGTACTCGAGGACAATTGAGTAATATGCAAATCTTTCTTTTCACAAAAAATGTATTTTCCAGCATGACAGTGCCTTTTGTAAAAGTATGAGATATTGGTTAATACAGTTACTGTTACTGCTTAGGAGTGATATGTGACTGTATTATTATAGCTAATTTGTGCACAGTAATTGCATTACCAATATGCACGAACCATTATCAAACCTGTGTTACATACTGCGCGTTTATGCTCTTCAGTATTGTACACACATACAATCATACTGCTCAGACTGCCACGCAGACATCAGCTGTATGCATGTGGATGTGTAACTGTACTGCACATAGCATAAATCCCAGACATTTCATTTTTGCAACTCAGCTCATCTCTCACTGTGTTAAAACATTCTGCATCATACACGTTCATTTGCAGGACTTTTTTATTTTTGTAAATCTGTGTCGGTTCTTCTACATGTGATGACTTCTGAGGATGTGTGGCCCTCTTGAACCCTCCTGTCCAGGATATCACAGTTATACAGCAACGCCTAAGTATTTAATACACTCACACAAGGTTCACCAACTGGTATAGATTGGCAAAGGAGTGTAGGGTAAGAGTGAGACTGGGAGTCAACAGTGCTGCTCACAGAGGATGGCTTGACATAGTAGTGGGAGGCCCAACCCCCTCTTTGCTGGGGTCATTCAGAATATTATTGGGAACTGTTAAGAGCATTATCACTTTAGGAGTAGCCACACCCTATCCTAAAGGTTTGACACCTCCCATAGCATACATATTCACCTCCTATGGCCACTGTTCGTGGCTCTGGGTTTTAATAAGGCTTCAAAATGTGTCCTTCTTCACACCATGATGTCATCCCATGCTTCCTGTGAAGAGGGATTGGCAGGCATAGCTTCATAATTCCTCCCTTCCCACACCAGATCTTACAGGTGCTTGGGCCAGTAAATGAAACTAGACTGCCTAGGTTCTAGTAAGGATATTATCTCTGTACACCAGCAGAGCTGGCTTCATCTGCAAGACTTGTGATTTTGACAAATACTTTTGGACTCATCAAGGGTTGGCAGATATTGACATTGTCACTATGTTCTATCAGTTCATGAAATTCTAAAGTATCACATGCTAATGAGGTCCATTATTAATGTTATGATGCTGAAGAGAAAAATATAGCAGTCAGTATGTTGCATATCTATATACTCTGAGATGTTCATATATATGGGATGAGGATTACTTCTACATGTAGATAAGAATGTAGCTGCCTCATACCAATTTGTCAACTTATTTTATGTTGCATCAGTTGTGATGCATCACTTTTTATGTCTGTGTTCAACATGTACCTGAATTTAAAGACTTGCATGGAAGATGCTAGCTGCATGTTATGATCCTGCCCACTTTTATGAGGTTTCCTTTGGAATTCACTCTACGTAGCTGGCAGTACATCCACTGTAAATCTTTTGGTGGGAAACTTTTGTGGATACTGATGCATATTTTTGAGCATATCCTTGCTGTCTACAGGTAAGTTGCATTCTTAGCACAGAAAGCTGCTTGCTGTCCACAGCTGTCCATTACAGTATGCTGCATTCCCACCCCATCCACAAGTACTTGCGTATAACTGTAAGTTCAGTTAGAGTATGTTTTCTTCCTCTATATATGTATTGTAATTCTGTCTGTACTGTCTGTCTGGATATGTTATCTCTGTCTATATATTTTTGTCTATATTTATGTATTTATTGACATTTGATTACTAGGAAAGCCTGACTGGATGGGTACCCATTTTCACTGAAGGGCAAGGGAGAAAACCTCCAAAGTATTACAAAAAAACATTTTAAGAACAGTAATTTTACAATCTTCAAAAATAATACAAAAAACTCTACAGTTTAAATATGTTTACCAAATTAGACATAATATGAAAACACTGGATCTGATGTTGTCTTTTCTATCTGGATTCAACCTGTAGGTTTTCAGATCCAACTCATATCCAAGACCAACATTTCATAGACTTCAGCCTGTCGAGCTGCATCTCCTCTATCTACAATCCCTCGCTCCTGGTTAGCAGTGTAGTTGTCCAAGGTGCATCCTTTGCTATCATTTAACTTGGTTCTTTTCTAGGTCCTCTACTCTGTTTTTTGTGTATTTTTGTTAGGCAACTCATGTGATGTTGTAGTGTGGTAGTACTTTGTAGTTTAGGTAGGTTAGTTTAGGTTTTTAGGTTAGGATTCAGTTGTTAGCGCGCTTTTCCAGGTTAGTGGTTTAGGATTTTGCTGTCTGGTTGTATAGTGATATAGCCCATGTTTCCCAACTTCTTGTTGTGGTATGTGGCTTTTTTGTACATATAGAATGGATAAAGATTTCAAAAATGTAGAATGTGGGCACAAACTCCCCTCCCATGATGCACACGACCAGTATGCCTATTGTTTAGGGGTTATTCAGTTGAATTCTCCTTGTATCTTCAAGGGTTTTGGCAGCTGTGCCATTAATGAGAGGAGGGTCAAGTTCATACTGAAAGGGCTCTTTCCAGGTGGTGATTCCTCTTTGGTCTCTTCCAGCTAGAGGGAGAAGTCTAATAAGTGTCACAAGAGCTCCAAGGTCCCCAGAGCTGCTACGCAGTTGAATATGAAGATCCCAAGACCCTTACCCCCCATCGGCGACTTTGGCTGCATCGTTTGCTCAGATTCTTCAGGGCCATTTGCCTTCATCATTGATTTCTGGGAAGGCTCTGTCTCTTGTAATCAGTGTTCTGAGATCTTCCTGTCTAAGGTTGCTCTGTCAGCTAGGACCATCTACCTCACAGGTGTCCTCACCAGAGTCATTCTCTCTTGATCCGACCTTCTGTGGTCGCATCCGTTCATTGGAGCTTCTGTCCAGTGGGCGAGTCCCCCAAGCCTTCTTCAATGGCTTTGTCAGCTTGGTTACCCTGGTTCATTGTGAGTTCAGGACCTGAGAAGTTGGAACAGTTGATGCAGTCCTTTTTACAAGTGCATATGAAATTAGGACTCATTACCTCGACTGGGCCCGTAATCTAAAGCTTCAGCTACATTCTTCCTTCTGGCCCATCAGCTCCAAAGTCATTGGAACAGGTTGGCTTCCCACTCTTAGGATTGGATCTGATGTATTAGTCAATTTCAGTGCCAACCCCTACATTGGTTTCCCTCAACTCTGGTGTCTTCAGAGGTGAGTGGACTCCAGAGCCAAGATATCAAGGCAAGTGTATTCAGGTTGTGTATTATCCCTGTTTTGGGGTCATCCCTCCTGCTTGGGCCTGTGCTCTGGATACTTCAATTCTGGTTTTGGTGTATGGGCAGGTTGGAGTTGTTGCTGGGTCTGATGTGTCCTTGGGGTCTTCGGATCCTAGGTCCACTGGCTCCGGCCTGCTTCAAGTTCTGCCTTCGACATTATGGAAAGGATGGCACACTGTTGCGGCAGTTTGCATTGACGCTTCACAGCAAGAGGGTCTCCGGTTTGATTCTTGGTTGGGGTGCCTTCTGTGTGGAGTCTGTATGTCCTCCCTGCATTTGTGTGGTTTTCCTACGGGTGCTCCAATTTCTTCCCACTTTACAAAGACATGCGTCTGGAGCATTTTATCCCCGGGCCTCTGCTGATAATTATCTTGTTCAAAGTTGGACTTTCCAAGTAAACAGATGTTAAATAAACAAATGTTAAACTAATGTTAAATAAATAAATGTTCTCCCACAAAGAGACAAGATTGTTCAGGTACAGCCACTGCCCCTCACCTTTGAGATCTGCGTCTGTTGACACTGTTCAGCATGTTCTGGGATGGGTCACCAGTCTGCTCTTTCTTAAGTCCCTCGGACTCTGCTGTCCCTGTCACCCTCATCCCGGGATTCAACACATTAGGAGGTTTTGGGCAAGAGACATTGTAAGAGGAAGTAAATGGACACTCCCGAAGAGTCAAAGAGGGGGTACCAAAATCTCCCCATGAGGATGCCTCCTTTGGTGACCTTTTGGAACTACTTCACCAGTACCGGGGCTAGACTGCCAAAGTCCCATCTCCTGAGGAGTCATTTTGTCTAGAAGTTTTCAGGGTGGGCCCATCCATGTTCTGGGTAGGTCCCCTCTGGACGCTGTTATTGACTTGGTTCCTGAAGGGCATGGTAGGAGCCTGGTACGGCTGATCCCTAAGAAGCCAGACAAGATTCTTGAACCCCCTCCTCAAGGACTTGGCAACAGTGGAGTAAGATTCCGTCTGTGGATGCTATCATGGTTGCAGTAGCCACTGAAAAGGATGCCTCATTAGAGAGAGTTCCTCTGTTCACCCCCCAAATAGGGAGTCTCAGGCATTGCACTGATTAGGAAAGCATTCTTAAGCCTCAACCACCTTTTTCACTGAGGACTTTGAACTGTCCAGCTCGCTTGAGCAGACTTCAGTGTGATATTTTGCCAGAAGTGTCAAAGGTAGTCAAGGCTCAGCAGACTCTAGAGTCTTGGAAGACTTTGTATACTCAGATGTCCACTTTGCAATCTATTACTAGTGTGCCCATGCATCTGCTGTCTAATGCGGCTGATGGTACTTCCCAGGCTGCTAGTGCCAGCATTGCCATGTATCTCTACGCTTGGGTGAGGTTGTGTAATTTTGTGGACTACTTTAAGACATCCTTTATTAATACCTCCTTTGATAGCTCCATTCTTTTCGGCCCAAGTTTAAGGACACATTGACCAGAAGTTAGCAGGAGGGGAAGATGCCATGGGAGTGTATTTTGCTACCCCTCACCTGACCTTCTCTAGGAATCAGAAGGGGGGGGACACAGTATTCATTCCAGAAAGCTCCTCCTGAGGGTTACCTCCAAGGCAAGGGTAGTCCACAGAATCAGGGGTTTCTCAGAGTTTTCTCTGGGAACCCTTTCAGTGGCCCTGAAGGGTTGCCCAACTGTCCATCTGTGGAAAAACAGTCTCCTGTTGCTTGGCTCTACACCAGACAGTGTGGGAGGCCATCACCTTGGCATGCTCATATGTGACTAGTTAAAACTAATGCACAGCGAAGCACTTCATGTTAAACTTGCTTACATTGCACAGTGGACGAGTTCCCAGTGAAAACTTTTGGGACTCTGGCCTTGTGGCACAGCTCCTGCAGTATCAGGATCAGGATTGGATGTAGTGGCTATAGGCTCTGAAAGGAAATAAGAGAAAAACTCTAATATTGAAGCAGTAAATGTAATACTTAGATGGAGGAAGGACGTAAGTCAGAGCAAGCGAATATTGAGTATTGTAAGAGCAGAGAAATGGTAAGAAAGTTTATGAATTTAAGGTCAAAATATGTTTAGCAGGAGGTATACTGCTAGAGAATCACAGTAGAGCAAATTGTCATAACACAGGGCAACTTAAAACCATCACTTAGTAAACATTCATTGGATTCATCAGTGCATTAAGATAGTGTTGTATATACCAAAACACCAGCAACTGACATTACACACATACATACAGACTTGTTAAAGGACACAGGCTTAACATAGCTTATCTGATCTGAATGAAAGTGATACAAGCCAAGCAACAGGAGACTGTTTCCACAGATGGACAGCTGGGCAACCCTTCAGGGCCACTGAAAGGGTTCCCAGTGAAAACTCTGAGAAACCCCTGATTCTGTGGACTACCCCTGCCTTGGGGGTAACCCTCAGAGGGGTTGGGAGGCTGGTCTAATGGTTAAGGTGTTTGGCTTACAAACACAAGTTGCAGGGTTTGAGTCTCACAAGGGATAATTGGCTAGGCTTAAAATGGCTCGCAAGGGCAGTTGACCTAGTACTAATCTATGAACCTATGAACAAGTACAACACACTACCAAGGTCTTTTCATTGTTCTGCTTAATCTTAGAAAATATATATGTATGTGTGTGTGCATTATAAGCTTAGGCAACATGTGCTACATTACTGCAATATCTATAAATCTGCCAAGTCAGTATTGCAGTTCACATCCATATTACACATGAAATTTGTTACATTGCCCATTTAATTACTCCAAAAACATTATATTGCCCCATTAATTACTCTGAAAACTTAATAGTAGTACAGTGTTAAGACTTTTCGGAATCTCACTACAAGTTTAAGTGAGTTATAATAAAGTAATACTGTTGCTTTATAAAGATTCCAAGACATCAT